>NC_133159.1:22671060-22974090 GCF_040802235.1 Manis javanica | reverse complement strand
ATAATATCTTCAAATAGTTCTTCATTCTCACTGTCTCTTAATCTGTTTCATATTTTCCATTTTATTGTCTTTCTATACTTTATTCTTCAGCTGTATATTTCAGTTCACTAATCATCTCTTCAACTGTTTCTAAACTGTTTTCCTTACTTTGTTCTTATCTGATTGGTCAATTACTATAATCACTTGTTCTTTGCTCACATCTTCCAGCTTTGTGTTTTATTGCATTATATATATTAGACACCACACTTCTCTAGCTCATGGCTGATAATTCCAGTAGCTGGAGCTCTTTGTGGGTCTGGTTCTGTAGTTCGTACTTTCTGTGGGTTCTTGCTCTTGATACTGTTTTCTTGTGTGGTTTTTGAACTTGTGTTCCTTAGACATTACATTCCTTCAATCTGCATTTGTGCTTTGCATCAACTGGTCCTGCTATCAATTCAGAACCACTTTTTATTAAATGTTCCATTTGAAGTTGTTTGAATAATACATATCATAAATTTGACTCCAAATCCACATGAGAATGTACTTATAATTCTTTACACCTTGTTTCCCCCTTTACCTGGCACTTAGTTTACATCAGATATTCTTGCTGCTTTTCTCTCTGGAGTGTGTTTATTCATTATTCAGCCATTCACAAAGGGTGTAGCCCCCTTTGCTGGAGTGGGGGGAGTTGCACTCTCATCTTTATGCAGGAATTTCCTATTAGCCCCATTTTCTTGGATGGCTCTAGGCTTTCCTAGCAAGATCTCCAGGGTTTTGAAAAACCTTTGAGGAAAAACCTAGCTTGGGTGCTTAACTTGTAGGAATCCTGAAATCTCATTGTTTTTGACCTCTTGGAATTTCATAATTTTGTGCCAGTTCAATTTTGTGCTTTTAACAAGATTTTAAAAAATGGAGTTTATTTACATGGAGAAAGTTGTTTATGGTATCCAGTCTATCACAATGCCAGAAACAGAAGTTCAGTTGGAGCATCTGAGTTGGACTTTGAAGGATGAATAGGAATATAACAAGTAAAGGAAAGGGGAGAAAGTGGCTCTAGGAGAGGGAGCAGTAGGGAAAGATGGAGCATGGGGGCTCGAAACTATTTAGTGTCTTGTGGAAAAGGCAAATGGGTCAGGACCTGGCGCATAGTAGGTACTCAGTAAGTATTGGCTGATTATCTGCTGGCTGAATGAGTGGATTTGGCTTCAGGTCAGGTGCTTAGGGGGCATGAACTAGACCTGGAGGGGATGGAAGCAGGGAGGGCAGGAGGGATGAAGAGGGAATGAACCCCACCTTCCTGCCCTCTTCCCAGCTGGGGCCCCTGAACTCTGAGCAGGGGTAAGAACAGGTGTGTGGCTAGAGCAGACTGGACCTTTACTGGCCAGTGGTCAGGATGAACTCCACAGGGTGTAGAACTGTGGGATGTACGTGGGATGTCCTTGAGAGGTGAGGTGGGCCTTAGGGAGAGCACATTTGAAGGCAGAATTGGGAGGGAATTATATCATTTCTGTTTGTGCCTTCATCTGGTTTAGTCCATTCATAGACTGGTTACATATATATTTTGTGTTTTTTAGTGAGGCATAGGGACTCTCATAAGGCTCTAAAAGCTTCAGACATAAGTATATTTACCACAGGGCTACTTATAAAAGCAAAAAAGGAACAGCCTAAACAATTCGACAAGAGGGTTTTGGTTAACTAAACTGTGGCTCATCCAGAATATTCTGCAGGGGATGAAAACATTGTTTACATTCATACTGGATGGGAAATGCTTAAAACTATAATATTAAGTTTTAAAAAGACCCTAGGATGCTAAATTATGCATACAGATCAATAATAACTGCCTGAAAAACTGATTAAGAAGTACACAGAGAAATGCAACCAAATGTTAAAAATATACCTTTGGGTGTTGAGAACACACATTAAAAAGAAAAAATGAAACACTTATTTTTTTATTACTGGTGCACACTTATTTAATATAATTTTTAAATGACTATTGTTATTGTTATTGTTTCTCTGATTAAATAGTTAACGAAAGCTTTCAAACATTTCCTTGTGCCCATGTAGAGAGTGATATCCCTTATCTTCTTTACCTCCACCACTTCAAGATTGACAATTTGTTTTTCAGACCTTGTCTTTTTATAAGAACATGATCCTATTTTCCATACTAATTCTCGACCTTCTTTTTTCCCTCTAATTTGTTTTGGAAATATCTGACAGCATTATAGATTTACCTCATTTAAAAAAACAACTGTATTTCTTTCCACTATGTGGATGACCAGTGATTTATTAGCTGGTCCCCCATTGATAGACATGTGGGGGGTTTCTAGTTTCCCCCTGTACAAACAGTGCTTCTAGGAATATCCAGCATTTCTGTGTATATTTCTGTAGGATAAATTCTTGGATGTGGACTTGCTGGGTCAAACGGCATGCCCACATCCGAGTTAAATTTTGATTAGCATTGCTAACTACCTTCTAAAATACTGTAGCCATTTATAGTCCCATCATTCTGTCTGAAGGGGCCTTGGGCATTGTTTTTATAATGGAGGTAAGAGTAATAAGTTAAACCTGAGTATTTAAAAAAGAATTTTTAAATGGTTGTCCCTAAGCCTCCCCACTCCCATTCTTTCAGGCTCTGCACCCCTGAGGTGCAGATTGGCTCCTGGCCATCAGATCTCAGGTCTGATGCTGAGCAGTGCATGCAACAGTTTACTAGGGAGATGGCGCACATTTTAATGCATATTTTTATCATGGGCCAAAATAATGGAATTGACTTTTATTTTGATTATCACATCCATGTGTAATCTGAAAAGATCTTTTTCTCTTTAAAAAATAATTTTTGGCATTTCTCAGATTTATACTAAGAACAGTGGGGTAATACATTTTATGTTTACAGTGCTCAATGGCAACTAAGTGGCAAATGATCCAAGAATATTTTAAATTGGAAAAAATAAAATAAATTCTCATTACGCTATCAGAGGCCAACATGCCTCAGCTGCCCTATCTGTGCAATGGGTGCTCGGTGCCTGGTTCCTTGACCCATCCCCTATCCTGGCTCAGCCTCCCTGTCCCTGGGGCTTGTATCCAGGGTCTGAAGGTCTGGGCAGTTCAGGAAGATGCATATGTCCTCATCCTCCATGGGAGGATGGAAGGGCTGATGTGGTTCTGGGGTCCTACTCTTCCCCTGGGGCTCTGGCTAGTATTCCTAGACTTACCTATTCCAGAGTACAGATGGGTCGCTGCCTCCTGCCCTGAAGCACAGTGATTCCTTTTGCTCCATCTGTGGGCCGGGACTCCTAGGGGCCCCGCCTTGTGGCTGGACTGCAGATGTGGGTAACTTCCCTCAGTTGCTGCTTATCTCCCTGCTTGGTCTGGGAAGTCCCAGGACGCAGGTCCTGAACACAGGGGCCAGAGGCCTCCTCTGGGACTCTGATCTCTTTCCCAGATCATGGGGAGGAAGAGAGGGTGCTCATGCCTGCCTCCTCCCTGTCCCTGTGCCTCCCTTTGTCCTGGGTCCCTGTCAGGGCTTGCCTGGAACATTACAACAGCCTCCTGACGTTCCACCCCACTTGCCCACTATTCTGCCCTCCATTTTGGCCCAGAGAGGATGTTCTAACACACAGCTCTGACCCTATGCTGCTTCTGCCACACGACCCTCCCCTGCCAAGACACAAAAGTCACACTCACAGGGGGTTTACGTCTGCCAGTTTGGCTGGCCAGTCCTCTGCCCTCTGGAGAATTTCCCCTTTGCCTGTTCTGGCTGTTGGCTTGGGCAGGACTGTCTCTGCCCCCAGCATCCTGGGGCTTACCTGTAGCTTTTTGGGTTTCCAGTGCAG
Source organism: Manis javanica (assembly GCF_040802235.1). Lineage (NCBI taxonomy): Eukaryota > Metazoa > Chordata > Mammalia > Pholidota > Manidae > Manis > Manis javanica. Next base: position 22,970,278 of record NC_133159.1, on the reverse strand, counting down.
ATTATAAACATGAGGCAGGGCTGCTGCTTGCCTCTGGGTTCAGTGTCCCCGGAGAGAACTTGCTCACTGCCTGTCTTGTTCACTCTCCTGTCCCCAGAGCCTAGAATAGGGCCTGGAATAGACAGAGCACACAATAAATGGTCAATAAATATATACATAATTGCACAAAGTTTCACCCAGAGTCAATGCCATCTGTTGTGCCCTCACTGCCTGTCAGAGCTGCTGTCCTTCTCCCCAGATGACCTTGACCTGCAGTTGGTCAGGTGTGCTAGGAACTGGCCTGACTCACCTCCCAGGTGAGATCCAAGTCCACCTTGCCCTCTAGGTCACTGTGTGTCCTTGGGCAGGTTCCTCCTTCCTCCCTGGGCCTCCGTTTCCAGGTCTTTACACTGAGGTTTCCAAGGTAACTGGGTCTCCTTTGATTCTCTGGCTCTCCGCTGCTCACCTCAACAACTCAACCCAGTGGCCTTATCTTGTCTGTGGAGGGGAGGCGATGAAAGGGACGGCTTGGTGGCATTGAGAAGCCTGTCACGTCCACCATTCGTGTCTAATTACTCTGGTAAGTGTTTACTGCCTCTTTAATTCCCTCAGCAAACATCCCCATTACTAGGAGTAATTTGCTGGCAGCGGCTTGGGCTGTGAGGCATGGAGGATTCGTGATGGCTTTGCCTCGGCCTCTGCACCCTGGACGTGCTCACACAGCCGGGTCTCTGGGAGCAGAGGGCACAGCATCTGCCTTCCCTGGGGACCAGCCCCCCGGTAGCCCCCTCTGGCCTCTGTGGGGGTCTCAGACTGCAGAAGGGGCAGTGCAGCCTCATGGTTAGAGCACAACCTCTGGAGCCTGATGGACCTGGGTTCAGGTTTCATCCCTGCCACTTGGGTAGAGTATGACTCCAGGCAAGTTCCTTTTGTTCTGAGAGCCTCAGTTTCCTCATCTATAAAATAGGAGTTGCTGTCTGCCTAGTTGCCCTTCCTCTTCCTGGCATCTGCACTCCCACCGTGTGACAGCAGCAGGGGTTCCCATGGTCTTACTTGACCCCTGCTGCCACTTCCGGCCACAACTCAATGGTCATCAAGGCTGGGAACCTGACCAGAGCTGGGCCAGTCTGGGTCCCATGCCTTAGGACACAGTGATGGAGTGATGGACATTTGACCCACCACTGAAACTGCTTTGAGAATGTTGATCCCTCTCTGGTGGCTGAAGGCATTACTTCCAAAGGTTGGGCCCTGAGTTTTCAGCTTGAGGAAGGAGCCAGTGCAGATGTGAGAGGCAGAGCCCAGGTCCCAGCCTCCTGTGGGCCCTGTGGAGTTGCTCTGCTCCAGTAGTCCCTCTAATGCCCTCTTTTAGTCTTGGCCAGGGTAAGCTGGGTTTCTGCTAATTCAGCCAAACCAGTCCTGAAAATCCGGGACTGAGACCAGTAGCAGTTGATTCCAACAAGCTGTGTGAGATGTGGTAATGCAGTGGCAGCCAAGGGACCCTGCTCTGGGCCTCAGAAGGGTAGGGTGAGGTACGACGCCTGGGGTCCAATCCTTGGTACATAACCCCATTTGTCTGGGTCCTTCCTAAGCCCAGAGCAGACAGCATCCTCTCTCAGAACCTTCACCTCCTTCAATCTGGATGCTAAATCTTTGTGCATAAAGCCCTGCAGAGAGTAAGACTTAGAGGTAATGGCCTCACTTTCTGGGGGGGGGGGGAGGGACTAAGCCCAAGGTTTTGAACAGTAATACTACCTGGCCTGGGGAGACAGAAGCCAAGGAAAGGGCAGGGATTTGGGTGAGCAGAAAAGGGTTTGAGATCTGATCTTGAAAAGCCATATTTACTCAGTCCTCCTTGGCCTCTGTATTCCCATCTCCCAAATGGGGATGGTCACAACTCCTACCTTGCAGTGCTGTGCAGATCAGATGGGAAAGGAAGGGGTATTGCATTAACTCTGGTCTGGGTGCACGTGAGGGGCTGTTGTTGGCATCATGAGGACAGTGGTTGGGGCCAGTTTCTTCACTGGAAGTGCCCAGGACAGATGACCCGCACTCACCACTATTTGTTCACAAATATGCATTGACCACCTACCAGGAGGTCATGGTGCCAGCTATGGGCAAACCCGGTCACAGGATCCTGCTGTCCCGGTGCTCAAGAATGGGCAGGAAGGGAATTCCCACAGAGGGAACTGAGAGATGTGCTCCAGAACCAGTGTGTGGTTCTTTGAAGTTGGAGTGGATGATATAGGGATGTCCATAGGCTGGGGCTGGAACTGGGACAAGATGGGGAATCAGCTTGGATGGATGAGCAGGCGTTTCAGGAGAGCATTCACTGCTCTCACAGAGGCCCTAGGTGTTGGGCGCATGCATGTGTCCCGCACACAGCGAGAGCTTCTAATCTGCAGCTCCCCTGCCCACACCACGCAGCTCTCCAAATGAAGCAGGGAAGGGGAGCTGGAAATGAGCTCCACTACCTGCTCTCCTGCCTGGAGGAGGCCCGGCCTTAAACCTTCAGGCAGTGATGGGACTTGGAGGCAAACTCCTGGGCTCCAGGGGGATGTTCTCTGGAGCAGGTGCATAGAAAGGGCTTGTTTCTGAGTGCAGAGACCTGCCTGAGGGTGAAGCTCTGGGACAAGGGCAGCTTCCCCCTGCAGGCTTGCCTGGAATTTTCCTCTGCAGGCCGGGCAGCACCAGTTCACCTGGATGGGGTTTTCTCCCTGCGTCTCTCTCTCTGGGCCTGGTCCCAGGGGTCCCCTTTCTCCCAGGAGTAGAACCAGGATAGCGTGGAAATAGAACCAGAGTTGTGAGATGGAGTCTTGGCCAGTCCAGCAGGGCCCAGAAGAGGGCTTTGATTCTGAACCACTAGATTTGGGTGGATTTAACAACTGGGTTTCCAGTTGATTTCCAAGAGGTGAGGGGATGAAGCTTTAAACAGGTGTGCAGCCTTGAGGCAGACCTGTACCAGGCAGTGAGCAGGAAGTTATTGACGTGACCTGGGACCCTGAGGGGGAAAGATAATGAGGTTAAGAAAAATCCATCTGTGTGGGATTCGTCTGGGGCCCCTTGAAGATGTAACTCCTGATGCAGATGCACAGCTCTGCAGATGCCAAGAGAGAGAATGGAGAGAAGGTGGGTTCCTCCACCCCACTCCTGGCTCTCAGGGGAGGCTCTGAATTTGGCAGAGGATGGAGGTCTGCAAAGTTGCCGGCAACTTCAGAACTCAGGCAACCTCCAGAGACCTTGGGGCTGGCTGCCCAGCCTGCCTCTCTGTGGCCCCAGCTGGCCCCTGTCCCTGCAGCCCCCTCCCCTCTGCTGGGGTCTGTAGGTCTCTAGCAGGCTCAGAACAGGGAAGGGAGGAGGAAACCACCTCTGCTGTGGGTTTGGGAACAGGGAGCCCTGGTCTGAAGTCTATGGGGTTCTTTCACTTGCAGGCTGGGGGGCCTTGGGCCAGTTCCTTGACCAGCCTGGCCTCAGTTTCCTCACCTGTGAAATGGGAGATGAGACTTCCCTCGGAGGATGGCTGTGGGGTGAGATGAGGTGTGAAGGGAGCGGCGCAGCCCTCTGTGTGGGGTGGGGTGACATGGGCCGGACATGCAGGTCCAGTTAAAGAGCTGACTCTGACAGCCGTGGTCTGGTGACCTTACACCTGCCTTAGCTGATCTGAGGCTCAGTTTGCCCCTCTGTGAAGTGGGAATAGAGTTGTGGTCATGACTGGAAGGGACAATGCAGGTGAATGCGTAGCACCGTGTGGGCATGTGGCCAGCTGACACGGCCTCCTTCCCTGGGCGGCAGGTCCTGCCTGGCCGGAGGCTGCAGGCCTGGCCCTGGGCCAGCTTGGACCAGAGGTGGGATTCAAACCCCTCCCCTCATGTTCATGCTGCAGCAGCTGGGGATAAAGCAGCCCCTCAGGTGCCTGGAGAGGAAGCTGCGATGCTGAGTCTTAGTCCTGGTCTGGCCATGTCACCGGCTGTGAGGACACAGGAGGTCATGTCCCCTTTCTGTGCCTTGGTTTCCCCATCTATACAATGGGAAGGAGGTGTTAATAAATGACTTCTCTGCCAGGAACATTCATTTTCAGTTCTTTACATAATATTAAGTCATTTAATCCTCACTAATAATCCTATGAGGGGAGTAGGAGTATTATTATCCTCCCATTTCACAGGTGAGGAAATTGAGGCTCAGACTTAGAGGGCAGGTAGGCCAAGGTCACACACAGCTGGGGACGGGAGCCCAGGTTTCTAACTCCAAGGCCCAGGCTTTGCTCTGGGGTGATGCACTGCCCCTGTTGCTGTTAAGTAGCACAATGATCCAGATGGGCTGCCCAGAAGTCTGGTTCAGTGAGACGGGCCGGCTGAGCTCAGAGCCCGGGGGACTGATGGGGGCCTGGGTGCTCTGGGGGCATTGCTGGCAGAGACAGTGTCAGGGACATGGAGCACCACCCTGAGAGCAGAGGCTGTTGGGCCAGACCGTGAGCCCAGGGGCCGGCTCGCCCTCGGGGACACAAGCAGGGCATGTGGGAGTCACTCATGTGGCTGGAAAATGCTGAGACCTGGCTGCAGGCTCTGATGTTTCCTGGGTGTCATTTTTTACCACATTAGCTGTGTTCTGTCTCTTATGTTAACAAGTTTCATGTTTCCTGATATTTCAATATTATTGTTTTGTCAACTTGATGTCTTACACTCCGTAATTGGGGAAGAGTTGAGACTTTTCTCCTCTGCCATCACTCAGTTCTATGGACTTGTCCTGCCTTATTATTTAGCAAGTAATATTTTTTCTCATGAACTTATTGATTTCCAGTCCAGATAAATTTTTCTCAATGTCCTTTTTAATGATAATCCCGTTTCACATATCTTGGCATCAAGTTAGAGCATTTGGGCTGTTTTATTGTGAAAACAGCATCACTACCTCACTGGGAACACCTGTATGTCCCCTCCTGGAATCCTCCCTGGGCAGGTCTGTGACCCTGGTCCTGGGGTCGGGTCCTCACTGGGGACATGTGAGAAGCTGGGGTTCCAGGCAGGCAGCAGCGACTCCACAAACCCCAGCCCCTCCCTGTCCCTGAGTGGACACCCCTCACTGGGTGTAGAGAGCATGAAGACCACCCAGAATGAGTCAAGCCAGGGTGAGTCAGTTGTGCCCTATAGTCTGTGCATTTTCTTCCTGTGACATCACTGTCAGCAAGCATTCATTGAGCACCACTGTATGCCAGGCCCTGTGCCAAGCCCTGAGCCCAAGAATGTTCTTCTGGATGTGACTGGTCATGTCCCTTCCTTCCTGACCCCTGAAGGTTGGGGATCCCCACATCAAATGCAGGCTCCCCACTGAGGCCAGGGGCCCTGCCTACCCCTGCCCCATCTCCCTCCCCTCTCCCCTATTCTCTGCTGCTTTTCCCCAAGACCTTTCAAGCCACAGGACCTTTGCATATGCAGTTCCCTCCACCCAGAATGCCTTTCCTGTCTTCTCCTCACTTGGCTGGTTCCTCTAATCCTTGGGTCTCAGCTTATACATGACGGTCCCACCCACCTGCAGACCTGCTTCCCCTCCCTGGCATCTTCTCCCCTCCCCCTGGTTGTTCCCCTGGTCCCACTCAGCACTGTTATAACTCTTTTTGTGGGGTGCTCCCTGGTACCGACTGTCCCCCCCATTGCCTGTGAGCGCCCGGAGGGCAGGGCTGCATGGGTCCTGCTGGGGTGTTGCCGGGCCCAGCACAGGCCTGGCACAGACTCAGTGTCCAGGGGCTCTTTGTTGAATGGATGAGTAACCAGACAGGAGTGAGGAGCTGGGAGGCTCTCGGGTGGTCTGCCCGCTGTTACAGGTGGTACCTGCCTGGCCTGGTCTGGCCAAGTCAGAGCCCAGGGAGTCAGCCTTCCGGGTACTGGCAGGTCCTGTGACTGGGGTGACACTGAGTGACCCATCCCACAGGGACTAGCATCCATCCTCACAGTTCATGCGTGTCTTCCTAGGTGACCTTCCTGGTTCCTGTGGTGGCTTCAGTCGGGAGGCCTGGGCTGTGCTGCGCTAACCAATGGCTGTAGCACCCCCACCACAAGAGGAGGCCCCTCTCTCTGTGCTGGTGCACTGTGGGCAGGTTGCCAGACTCTGCCCACCGAGGGCGTGCTGGGCTGCTCAGCTTCCATGATCCCGGTGGCAAACTATATGCTGGCTCTGGAAGTGCCAGTCGCTGCCACCTCTCCCATCTCTGGCAAATGAAAGTCACAGGCCACGACTGCCTTCAAAGGGTGGGGAAGGCCACCCCACCTCAAGTCAGGAACAAGGCTGCTGGCGATGCTGGGGAGTCGGGGAACAGGGGTGATGATTTTCACATGTGCCCCCTGCTGGGCTGAGAGCCACCCAGGGGCAGGGTCTGCGTCTCCGTGGTAGCTGCCCAGGGCTGAGCACTGGGCAAGTGAGAGCAAATGCCCTTCAGTTCAGTTAGTTCAGCAAATGCTGCCTGCCCCACCCTGCCCCAGGGGTGGGGGTGTCCAGAGATGACAATGACACTGTCCCTGGGGGAGGGTCACATGTGCAGGAGAGTCACCAGTCAGAGTGCTGTGGGCAAACCTTTGTTCTTTGTCTTTCCGCCCTTTCGTCCTTCCGCAGGGACTGGGGGGTCCACACGCCTGACTTGGAGTTGGCCCACTATGAGTCGACCCCTTCCTCCCCAGACAGTCTCTCTAGGCATCATGGAACAGCTTCCAGTTCCCAGGTCCTTCATGCCCCTCACTCTTGCCTCTGAGTCTTTGCAATTGCTGTTCCCCCTGCCTGCACACAGCATTGGGAGGGAGGACTCAGGGGCTGGAGCCCCTCAGCCTGAAACCCGGTTCTGCCACTTACTAGATGATGAGCAAGTTCCTACACCTTTCTGTGCCTCAGTTTCCTCATGTATAAAATGGGGATAGTGATAGTATCTATCTCACACTTACGGCGGTGATCCTGAGGACTGGGTGAGTTAATGCAAACAGAGCCTTGGGGCCCAGCACATAGTAAATATTCCATCAGAATCAGGTAATATCTTACCCCTCTCCTGTCTTTGGCCCAGATGCCCCCCAACCACACCACACCCAACACACACAGGAGGGCACCTGTTGTCACTGTGACCTCAGTGCCCAGCACAGGGCCCAGCACACAGAGACCCCAGCTGCCTCCAAAGGCCACCTGAGCCTGTTGGCCCCTTCCTGGGTCATTTGCTTCCCAGCAGCACCATGAGGACCCAGTACAGACAAGAGCAAAGTGCGTTGGTAGGGGGCAGAAGGCCAAGGCTCTCTTGCACCTGGGCTGTCCCCCCGTGCTGGTTGGGGTCTACGGCTTATCGCACCTCTTCAGGCTGCACACATGGGCCATTTTTCTCTCTCGGTTGGCTAACAGGAGCATTTGACATTTGGGATCAGAAGTATTTTGACATGGCCTAAAAAAACAATAAACTCTTACACCTTGAACAATTTCAAGAACTTGGTGATAGCTGGGGCAGAAACCCTCCCTGCATCTCCTGGAGGTCTCAGCCCATGCTAACCCAGGGTAGAGGGGTCACTGGAGCATGCTTCTTGGCAATAAGCAGCTGAGATTGTATGTGTGGACACGGGGCCACATCTATTTGGCCGCCTTAGGTTGTCTGGCTTTGCAGGTGTCCATATACAGTAGGTTTAACTACTTTGATTACTTGACCTCTCTGAACTGTGGTTCAGAGCTCTGAAGCCTACACTTCAGTGTAAATCACTGCTCAGCCATTTCCTAGTTGTGGGAATGGCTGCTGGTAATTCTTGCAACTAATAAATGGCTACTGGTGTCTGCCCCATTGTAGGCCAGGCCCTGACCTGGTAGGGCACCTTGTCCTCCCCACCCTCATGGGGCTCACAGTCTGATAAGGAGGGGTGGGCCACAGAGGAGGGAGGTACTACTGAGCAAGCCTGGTCAGTCAGTCAATCCAGGACCATGACCACAGTAGTGTTGCATAGCTAGTGCACTGCACAACTCACATATACCATGAGGTGCAAGCAGCAGCTGTGCAAGCAGCAGCTCTGCCAGAGGGCATGCCTGAGCTGTATTCTGATGGATGAACTGGTGCAGAATCCCTGGTAACAACACACACGCACCTAGTGCCTCCTCTGTGCCGGGCACTATGGCATTTCATGCTGAGGCAGGACTGTTATTCCCATTTCACAGTGAAGACACTGGAGTCAGAGAGGCTGAACAATCTGCCTGAGGCTACATGGTAAGGAGTTACAGAATTTGCCCCCAGATCTGCAGAACCTCAGAGCCAAGCTCTTAAACACTGGGCCCTGTGGGAGGGGAGCACATCCCAGGCAAGCCCTGGGTGCAAAGGTAGGGAGTGGCTGTGCATTCCGGAAGGGGCCGAGTTCACATTAGTTCCTGACTTACTCCTCAAGTCCAGGCTCCCTGCCTCCCAGCCCAGGGCTCCCCCAACGGGTTGGATGGCCTCGTGGTGTGGATGAGTGGGAGATTCGTGTTGACAACCGGTGCCAAATCCCAAGCATGCAGCTCACTAGCATTTTGAGTACAAATCTGTACTTTTCCCTTTCTGGTCTCAGTTTCCCCAGCTGAAAACTAGGGCAACCCCTGAGTCTAGATGGGAGACCCCCAGGAGCGCCTGGCCTAGTTCCTGCTCTGTGTTTCTGTGGGCGCTTGGTTCAGATGGGCACCCCAGTGTGTGGGCTTTGGACTGGCTGGTGACCCTTTCTCAGTCTGGCTCCCAGGTTCCTCATCCGTGCAGTGGGGGTAATCACATTCCCACCTCCCAATCTCTGTGAAGATCACCAAAGTGAGGCATGGAAAATGCTGAGCACAGTGTGGGCAGCTGGTGGGTCTTGCTCAGTCACTATCAGTGATAATTGTCACGTAATTGGAAGGCCCAACTAGGCCCACTAGCTGGGTGATATCTTACCTGCTGGAGGATCTGGTGGTGGTGGGGTTGATGGGGTTGATTCTATCTGATTTCATAGTGACCATGAGAGTAATAACGGTAAGCTAATTAACCTCTCGAAGCCTCAATTTCTCCCTCTCTAAAATGGGGACATAACACTCAACTCAGAGATGGCTACTGCACCCATCACACTGGAGTGCTCAATAAAGATCAGCTAATGTTTGCCATTTGTGGAGGGCTTTAAATATAAACTCCAAAAGATGTGTTTGCATTCTGTCCATTATTGTTGCAAGTGCCTGGAACAGAGCCTGGCACATAGTAGATGCTCAGTAAATATTTGCTGAATGAAGACATGAATGGACGTGTCAGTGTTTGTATCAAAGGCTGGCATGCTGGGGCCTCAGCCAGGCTGCCTACCCTACTGGCCCAAGGTCCTGTGTGGCTCCTGACTTTGTCCCCAGAGCCTGCCTGGGAGCCTTGTCCCTGCTCTGGGCAGCTGAGGAAGCTTCACTGCTAGTACCAGGGTTTCAAAATGTTTCTGAGCCACCTCCTGCTGTGTTCTACTCCTGAGCCACCAAACAGCTCCCTGTCTCTGTCTCACCCACGTACTTAGACACAAAGCAGTGGTTCCCATCCCAGCTTCTCTGCCTGGGGCACTCTCTCCTGGCTTTCTGAAAGCTAGGGTGGGTGGAATCTGTGGCCTGGAATCTAGACGGTCCTAAAGGCCCTTCCTTCCTTCAGAGATCTTCTCTCTGGAAATGGAGGATGCTGCCCTGGGGGGACAAGTACCTGCCCCTCCCTCCTCCTCAAACAATTGTGCCGCTGCAAGGGGACTTCCGGGGCTTCTCTGAGACACGTTCGGGTGGGGGAGGAGCAGAGACCTCCGGGGCTAGGATCCTAGGGCAAAGGGAAGGTTCTGGAAAGGAGAGGAAGAGGTGCTAAGATCTACTTTTGCCTACTTGCTGCATCCCCCGGCATGGCTGCCCTGATTTCCTAGGGACCTGTTGGCCTACATTAATCAACCAGCTCTAGCAGGGGTCATAAACCCCCAGGGAATGTCTCTGGGGTTTCCTTTGCCCTGAGTGGAGATCCACTGGGACCCCTTCCTGCTCTGTCCTCTCTAAGTCAGGTGTCTGACTCAGGCTTCTTAGCCAGGGGCAGTTTTGCTCCCCAGGGGACAGTTGGCAAAGTCTGGAGACATTTTTGATGATCACAGCTGGGGTGGTGGTAGTGGGTGCCCATCTAGTGGGGAGAGACCAGGGAAGCTGCGAACAGAGGACGGTCCCCACAGCAGGGAAACATCTAGCCCCAAATGTCACTGTGCTGTTGTTGAGAAGTCACATAAAATCTCCACAGAACTAATGGAGAATGAAGCCCAGAGATGGGCAGTGACCTGCCCAGAGTCCCAAAGCACATTGGCGGCAAGTCCAGGATGACAGCCCGACCCCCAGCTCTGGCTGATCCGGCCAGGGCGCCAGGCACCAGGACTGAGGGCCTCTTTTGTCTCCAGCCTGGCTTTTGTTTCTCTCTAAATAATTCCAGTTTCAGGAACATTTTGTCAGGATTTTCATTTCCCTCGTCTTTCATTGCGCTTTCCCTCTGGGTAATCCAAGGCTTGTAGGCAGCCGAGGACGACACGTACATTCCAATGAAACGCGATACAAAATAATTGAGCATATTTCTTTCACGTCTGAGCGACGGATTAATCTCCCTGACACATCTCTGTGTTCTCTTTACTCCCACTGCCTTGTGTCTGAGATTTTCCTCCTTTTCCCAGAAGCTCTGGGATCCCGATGGCTTTGTGGCACCTGCTCATTGCACAAGAGATCCTGATGTGACTGATAAGCAATGTTCCCGAGGAGAGGCACAGGCCAGCAGCAGCGTGGGGCTGGGTGGGGTCTCCTCTGATAACAGGGAGTGGTGGGGTCTGGGGAGGGTCCTATGGATGCAGGGGCACTGCTGGGCAGACACAGCCAGGGGCGGCCCTCGGGGCTGCTCAGTGAGTGCAGGGTCAGCAGGGTGCCGCAGCCATGATGGAGGGTTGAGGGCTCCACTCAGGGGGACAGCGAGAGCCTCAGATGGAGCTGGGGTGGGGGAGCTCTGGGGGGAGACGTGAGGGGAATGGTGGGACCCCTGCAGGTGGAGGATGCAGGGCCAGGTCCTGCAGCTTCTTGCTAGCTGTGGGGAGCAGTTCTGTTTCCATCCTGGGAGCAGTGGGAAGCTCCAGAATGTTCTAAGGGAGGGAGGCTCAAGATCTCTGCAGTGAACTGCTCTCAGGTGCTGGAGGAAAGGGTCCTGGAGCAGAAGTAGCAGGAGGCTGGGAGGAGACTGCAGAACGGTCCAGATGGGAGGTGATGGGGCAGGAAGAGGCTTGGGAACTGGAGAGAAGAAGAGATCCTGTGGCCCCCATGGACATTTATTTTATCCATTGCTGTATGTTGCATAATAATTTCTGAATGAAAGAATGCACAGTCACTGCAGACTGGACAGAGGTCAGTGCTGGTAGAAGTTGTGTAGGGTGGTAGGCAGGCAGGCAGGAGGTGAGCAGGCTGATAGCAAGTGGGCAAGCAGGTAGGAGGTGAGCAGGCAGGTAGGAGGTGAGCAGGCTGATAGGAGGTGAGCAGGCTGATAGGAAGGAGGCAGGCAGGTAGGAGGTGGGCAGGCTGATAGGAGGTGGGAAGGCTGATAGGAAGGAGGCAGGTAGGTAGGAGGTGGGCAGGCCCTAGGAGGAGAGCAAGCTGATAGGTGGTAGGCAAGCTGGTAGGTGAACTGGTTGGTGGGATCTGAGTAGGTTGGCACAAAGTGACAGGCTAATAGGAGGTAAGTAGGCTGTAGGAGGTATGCAGTCTGGCAGGAGATAAGCAGGCTGTCCAGGGAGTCTTGGACCTCATGGCTGCCCAAGGAAAGGGGACTTTGGGGTGGGGCAGGCCTTGCCAGGGGGCACTAACTTTCTCATGTTGCCCAGGGGGCAGGCAAGTGTCTGTGTGTCCTGGGCACGACTGTATCTGCTCAGCCCTATCCCAGGCTCCGTGGTGGTGCCAGTGGGAGCAGCTGTGTGAACCTGGGCCCTTCCTCTGGGCTTGGTCCCAGGTGCTTTTCAGCGTGGATGTTGCATGACTGATACAGGGAAGGAGACACAGGGAACTATCATTGCTGTGGACTCTGGGAGGGGTGGTGGAGGAGCTTGGGCGGGCGCCGGTGAAAGCCTGGAACCTCCCTAGCCGAGGAAGGGCACGGTCCCGGCTCCCTGGTGCTCACGTCCCCTGGTTCCCTCATCTTTGAGTGTGCTGGCACCCACCTGTGCTGGACACATAGAAGTCACCCGGGACCGTCCAGTGTGGTGCAGTGGAAAGATCCTAGAATTTAGAGTCAGGCAGGCTGGGGCTGCTGAATTCTGGCTTGGCTGTGCACTGTGGGGTCTCAGGTTAGGTGCTTCACGACCTCCAGCCTCTGTCCTCACATCCGGGACATGGCACCATCACCCAGCCCAGGTCCACAGTTGCGCAGCGCAGTCACCTGGCTCACTGTGGGCACTTGGTGACCACCATGTCCTTACTCCCAAAGCACAGTGACGAGAGGCTCCTGAGCGTCAGGACTGTCAGTTTGTCTGTCCTCAGGTAAATGATGAGAGTAGCTCACTCTGGGGAACACCTCCCTTTGGGCTTCAAAGGTTGCTCAGAGACCCCTGAGAAATGTGCCCATCCCTGGGGTCCCACCCCTATGCTTGGGACAAGGTGGGGGTCCCAGAGGTGGAATGTGGTGAGGGCAGGATAGCAGGGCTAGAGGAGGAGGGAAGAAGACATTGGTGACAATGACAGTAGCAAATATATTTCCATTTCCAGATGAGACTGTGCACAGGGGTTTGAGTTCTCTGTCCAAAGTCACACAGCTGGGTTTTGGGCCCAGGAATTCTGGCTCCACTGTCCGGCTCTCAACCATGAACCTGAGGAGGGAGTTATGGGTGAGGGGCACCAAGGGAGCCCTCGGCCAGCCTGGCACAGCCCACTGCCCTGCCTGCTAGAGGCCCCAGGTATGAGGTGAAAGGCCTGAGGCACCAGCTGACACTTCCTCTGGTGGCACCCACATCTCTTCCAAGGGAAGTTGTTCAAAGGCAAAATTAGGGGGACATTGAAACTGACTCGGCACAGCTCATACCAGTCTACCTGTCGTGTGCATACACTCACCTGCTTGATGGGCCTGGGGATGCCACTGTGAGGCCTGGATGTGGCCTGGGCTCCCTTAGCACTTCCAGAGGCTGGGGGATGCTGGAGCTGTATTTCCCAGGGAAGGGGAGGCAAGGGGTCGCCGTCCAGATCTGAAGCCACCCTCCTGCTCGGTGTCAGCTGCTGCAGGATATGCCAGCCCCACTTGGAGTGGGAAGTCAGGCCTGAACCAGATGGCCTGCGTGGGAAAGGCGGAGGTGGGGGGGGAGAAAGAAATTTTGCATTAAGTCGAACTAGGTTTGTTCCTTGGATCTGACCTCTTGTAGCTGTGTGGCTTTTCACATGACCTTACTCTCTGGGCCTCAGTCTCTTCATCTGTAAAATGGGGCCAGTAGCAGAATCTATAGTAGACCAATACGGTAAATGAGAAAATGGATCTGGAGAGCTTAGCACAGGGCCAGGTTGGGAGGGATGCTCAGTAGAGTTGGTTATTGTTATATCGTTCCTTGTGCTGGAGTCAGGGAAGGTGGGGTGGGCAGGGAAGAGGGCCTGAGCAGGGCCTGGAGGGGGCAGGTCTGTTGGGCACCTGCTCACAGGTCAGGAAGGTACTCTCTGCAGTTTGGTTTCTCATTCGCTCCTCATAGCAGCTTTGAAAGAGATAATTGTTGGCCTATTTTCCAGAGGGGAAATAGGCTCAGCCTTGTTACCTACATTCATGCCCAATGACACGGAGACAGTAACTGGCTGCAACCAGGAACTCCAAACTTTGGAGTTTGCCTGACTCCAAAGTCGCCGTCCTGCGGATGGGTGGCTTAGGTCAAGCCACTGGTGTCTAGGTAGAAGGGGCGAGGACCATTTAGGACCCACTGGGCCCTGCTCAGCACTGCTGAGGGTTTATCCAGATGTGTCATTACCTGGCTGGATCTTTTATGCAACAGCTGATCAGTCCTAAGGGGGTTGGTAATTGATCAGGAGTGGAGTTTCTTCCCGGCATCTGGGGTTTCCTCCCCTCGGTTTTTCCCTGGGATCCCAGCTGTGCCTGCAGCGGAAGGGGACTGGGACACCCAGTCCATCAGAGGCCTGCTCTGATGACCATAAACTGTGGCCCAGCCCTTCCCACCGCCCAACCTAACCCCTCCCCGAAGCCTGTTCCAGTCTCAGCTCTGCTCTGGGTGAGTCCCCTGGGCCCTCAGGCTTGCAGACAGCCCTTCACTCCCCATCTCTCCCCGGGCCCTGCCCGCTTCCCTTCCCCAGTTCCCACCTTGTTTGCTCTTGGCCATGGCCCATGGGCACCAGACAGCCCCTACCTGTCCCCTCCCCTCATACGGTCATCTCGGGGAGAGGGGACCCCAACCTGGGTGACTGTGCTGGTCTGGCCCCTCACTAGTGTATGCGGGTAAGAAGGCAAGACAGGGAAGAATGAGGCCAAAGTGCTTGACTGGATGAAACAAAAGCTCGTCCAATGGCTGACAGTTCTCGATGTGTTTTGTTTAGTACCTTGATGCCTTGTCTGCTGGAAAAATGAATTCTGCCAAACCCCTTGAAGCAGCCAACTGTCAAAGTAAAACATTTTGGGGGAGACAGATCTCTTACTCTGATGGCAACATCCATTCGATTTGATTCTTTAATCCAGCCTCCCTGCAAAACCAGGAGCTGCAGTGTTAAGCCTGCTCACCCTCACTGGTTTTTCTCGCCTCTCCCGCTGCCCCTCTCCTGGTGCCCATTCTCTGGCTCTTACAAAATAACGCAGCAAAGAATCACAGCTGGTGTAATGATAACCATTGGGTTTCTCACAGCAGTTTTTTTAGGGGGAAAATGATAGAGCACAAAGCCTTGTTTCTCAGTGCCTGGGGAGAGAGGTGCTCTCTGTCAAAGGCTCCACAGCCCAGGGGAATGACTGCCTGCGGGGTAGGTGGGATCTGACATGCCGCACGTCTGTGTGTCTGTGCCAGCAGGATGGAGAGGCAGTGGGAGGGGGTGTCTGAGGGGCATGGCAGCACCTCATTCCTGCTGGAGCCAGGGCTGCTGCTTTTTCTCTAATCCCTGCTGTCCGCCCTGCACCCCTCCCATCCCATCTGTGCCCCTCTCAGAACCTAACCCTGCAGCTGGACCCAGCACAGTTCAGTTTACAAAGCACTTCATTTGTTCATTCATTCACACTATTCATACACATTATTTGCACAAAGGTAATTGGGGCTCACCATTGGTCATGATCTGTAAGACTCTCTGGGGTTACAGAGACCATCTGCCTCTGGGATTGTAGGGTTTGACAGGGGTGACAGCCTGTAGTCAAATGTCCACAACCCTTGTGAGAGATGTGTGCCTGGAACATGATAGGTGCTTCCATCGGTTAGAATGTGCTGGGTCGCATGGAACATGAAACCAAACCAGAATGGCTGAAGTGAAAAAGACATGAAATGCTCTCACGTAACCAGATGTTTCAGAGCAGGGGCTGCTGCATTGTCCCAATCTGGCCTCCTACATTATATATGGTCTAAGAACTAAGAGTGGTTTTCACAGATGAACATTTGCAATTGATGGGATGAGAAGGAAAACTAACTTTGATCTCCAAATAGAATATTATCCCCCTGTGGAAAAGAATTATATTCTCATTAGTAGATCTGTTATAAAAAATTGTATATTTTGAATTTCACCACTAAAAGAATTATGGATTTTTTCTCTCTTGTTAAATAAATAGTTATACAATATCCTTGATTTTGCCTCTTGGTTCACAAAGCCTAAACTATTTACTCTGTTCCCCTATACAGAAAATGCTTAACTGACTCCTGTTCTCAAGGGGTGTGGCCCCAGCTTGCTCAGATGCTCAGAGGTGCCAACAAAGACTGTGTTGGCCTTTTGTCCTTAGCTTTTTGCTTCATGATTACAAGATGGCTGCCATAGCTCCAAGCAGCATGCACTCTCATGATAGCATTCCAATCAGAAAGAAGCAGGTAAAGCAGAACAGGATACTTCTTGGAAACAGCTCTTTCCTATGAGTAGATTTCCCTCACATCTCAATGACCAGATCTGGGTCACATGCCCAACACTAGAACAATCTCTGGAGAAGGGGATGGCATGCCAGGCCTGGCTTCACTTCTGATCTAGGGAGGCCCACGAGGTCTGAGCCTATTGCTGTAGGACAAACTCAGGGCTCTGAGAATGCAGGATGGAAGGGGACAGGCTACTGGGTGGGCAGCCACATGTGTCCACCACCCTCTCATCCATGCCTGTGACTGAGTGTTCCAGGCACTGAGTGTGGGGTCTGTGCTGAGCCTCTGTCCCCCTGGCTATGTGATTTGGGGAGCCCTTGACCTGCCTGCAGCACAGCCTCCCCCCTGTGGACTGGGGACCACAATAGTACCTGTCATGTAGTGGGGTCATGAAGGTGACCTGGGGTCATCGTGTAGGTGCCTGGGGCACGGGGGTGTTAGCAGCTGGTTGATATTGCAGTGAGGAGCCCCATCTGTAAAATGGGTCCATGCTGCCTCCTCTGTGACAGACTGAGGGTGACAGTAGCAGGAGGATCAGTTCATACACAGGACTGAGCACTGAGCACCCTTCACATGCACTCGCTCACTTAATCCTCACAACCACCCGGTGAGGAGGGAGCTGTTCCCACCCCATTTTACAGCTGAGGACACTGAGGCACAGGGGTGGCCCAGGTGGGTGAGGGCAGACGGGCTCCAGGATGTCAGATTCCACTGAGTCTGTGCGTGGACCCACTGCAGGGCCTGGGTGGAGGTAACTCCTCCCCACCCTGCAGACTGTCGCCTGGGTCCAGGCTGGCGGCTGGGGCTGACCTCTGTCCTGACCCTGCTCTCTGTCCCTCCCAGAGCTCCAGGGCCCCAGAGCCTGCCTGTGGTGTGGGGAGATTCGCCTACCGTCCCAGCTGCCCCTTCTGCCTAGGATGATGAATGAACGTGTCCTGTGTCATCATGGTGGGGATGCATGGTTGTCAGGCGGGTGTCACAGTGACTTGCTAGTGAATTGACAACTTGCATTCTTGGGGAAATAATACCCACTTATGCAGAATATAAGCATATGCTAAAGAAGGATAATCACACTCCATATTTATAGATTTTTCAAAATATGCAAAACCACTTCTGCCAGTTATACACCTACAGGCACGTCACAGCTAATGACTGTGCACAAGGTTCCTGGGCAGTACCGTGCCATAAGCTTGGGCACCAGCGTGAAACCAAATATGCAGTCCTGCCCTGCTGGGGCCCTGCTGTCCCTGCTCCTGGCCACCAGTCAGACCTGCGCCCAAAGCTGCCCCTCCAGCCGTCCTGGTCCTCCCTGCTGCCCAGAGGGACTGGCGTGGTCTGCGGGGGCTCCAGGCAAAGTGAACAGCAGTGGCGGCCCGTGAGGCTGCCAGGTGGGGGGGCTTGGTGACGTGCCTGCAGCACAGTCTCCCCCCTAGGGGGTGGGGCAAGCTCTGGCCGGGCAGTGTCAGTGTCCCGGCTTGGGGAAGGGAAGCTGGAGGGGGTTAGGTGGGTGGGGGCCAGGCCTCAGGGGTAGAGTCAGGAGTGAGGTGGGAAAGACTAGCTGCGTTCTGAGGGACAAGGAGAACCTTGTCTCTGTTCTCCCCTCCCCTCATCCAGGGGAGCTGAGGGATGAACCCGAACTCCCAGGCTCGGGCAGAGGCTGAGAACTGGGTGCTGGGGTCAAGAAGGAAGGAGGTAAGGAGCAGGGAGGGTGTGCCCAAAGCTCAGTCTTTTAGGGGGATTTTCTGTCATCAGATGGGGGTTTCAACAGGAGGACTTATTTCCTGGGGCCCAGCTACTTCTGACTTCCTCACCGAATGCAAATTGAGCAACAGCAGAAGTGGACATACTGGACCCGCTGAGCACAAGCACACATGCTGACAGTGGACCATGTTGTCATGTAAGCAGCTATTTCAATAGATGCAGTCATACTTTTGCCACCGGCAAGCCCATTGCGTTTCCTTTATTAGAAGCACACTTGGTGCAAAGCTGCCTCACCTCCCTCCAGCCCTTCCCTCCCCTCCTCTCCTGCCCTAGATGAGATAATTCCTCGCAGATTTTGGAGAAATCCTCAGAGCGCCATTTCCCTAATGCTGCTGGGGTTTGTCTTCATCATTATCATCTGGGAAGCTCTGAAAGATAGACTTCCAGGTTCCGTCCCAGGAAATCTCAAGTCAGCGGGTTCAGGGGACCACTCTGTTGCATCTCTACCCAGCACTCTCCCAGCAGTTCTGTGGCTGCTGAGCCCCCAGAGTGCTCACATTTCCCTGCCCTGCCCTGCTCAGAGACAACCAACAGTTCCCTGTCGCCTGTTGGAAAAATCCACGTGCCCCACCCTGGCATCTAGGAACTCACTTCACTCTATTCCCTGCCCTCTCACCACTTCCCTGTGGGAATTCCTGGCAGGGGGACTGATTGAATAGGATTTGATAAAATGAGAAGTTCTACAGCAAAACTGCTATATGTCCATCACTGCAGCTCTGAGGCTGGCGCTGCTCCCCCGTTTCACTGCTGGTGAAACAGAGATGCAGGGGTCACAGGATGAGGAGTTCAACTCCCATTTTCATCCACAGCCACAGCTCTTCCCACCTCAGAAGCTCCCTTCCTTCCTTCGTTTGTACTTCACCAAGTATTTATGGAGCACCTGGTGCATGGTCAGCTCCGTTCTGAGTGCCCGGGATGCCACAGGGAACCCAGGAGACACAACCTGTCATGGAGGGTTGTTTGATTTGGTTGGGGAGTCCAGACAATTTACTGCTTAGACAGCAAAGTCAAGATGGGCAAAGGTGCCATTTACCTATGTCCCATGTCCCACAGGATGACACTGAAACAAAAGGGGCTGATGACAGCCGGGGCAGCATGGGCAGTGGCATGCTCTGGTGACAAGGAGCCAGCCCCCTGCCCTGGCTGTGCAGCTGTGTGTCACTGCAGCTGTGCCCTAAGGAACACGGCCTTGTATTCTAAGAGGACCGCAGGCACTCAGCAAGACTTACCAGCTGCGCCCGTCTTGCTCTCGTGGCTTACGTGGAGAGCACAGGGTGGCCCCTGCACAGCCCTGCTTCCATGTGGCCGTAGTGTCAGGTTGCTTTAAATCTCCCGGGTAATTCTACTGGGCGACCTGAGGTGAGAGCCCCAGTCTAGATTTTGTGTGATCTCTGAGGATTTTTTCTAGCCCCACCTGACACACACGCATGCACACATGTACATGCACGCGTGCACACACACACACACACACCAGTCATATACTATGTATCACATACAGTATAGACACATATACCTATATCTTGATCTCTCTGTCTCTATACTAAGCACCATTCTCCCATCACACCATGCCATTTAGGACTCCACCCTGAGTCTCCCCAATGCTTCCCTTTTAAATCCCATCTAGACCATTCCCAGGCCTCTCCCTTCTCTGGGGCCCACTTCAGACTTTCTGAGTTTATGGCTGTCACAAAATGTTATCAGCTGTGACAATGACAATTATAATAAGTATGCTGGGCAAGAAACTCCCGCCAGAGTTAGGACCTGTGGTGAGTGCCACCCTGGAGCCTGGGGGGCCACCTTCCACCTCCACGAGGCAGGCAGCACTGGACACAGTCACAGAGTGATGTGGTCTCTCTTGGGCAGGGCTGCCCTGTGTCACCCGGGGCCCCTGCAGGGAGCCCACCCAGGCCTGGAGTCCCAGGCACCCCCCTTCCCTGCTCTGAGCCTCCTGCTCCCTCCCCTCCCTGCTCTCAGGACAACATCTGACCACTGATCTCTGGGGGCCTCTCCTGGAGTGGTGCTACATTCTGATTCCACACCCTGATGCAGGAGGCTTAGCCCCTTTTAACAGTGGAGGGAGGCAGAGAGGCCCAGTGGTTAGCCCACAGGCTTTGGCCCACCTGGTTTCCAGTCTGGGCTCTACCACTTGCTGGCTGTGAGACGGCAGGAAGGTCACTTCACCTCTCTGAGCTCAGTATCCTCATAGGTGAGTTGAAGATAATAAAAGTGTCTGCCTTCTGGGGTGGAGGCAGACTAATATGTGATAATATGGTCACAAGGGCAGCAGTAAACACCAGTCAGCACTCCATGATGAGGGCTGTCCTTATCATCACTACTGCTGTTGCTGGGTCAAGAACACACAACAATGTTGCTCTCTTCTGCCCAGGCCCACCCGGGTGAGCGGAGGGTGCCCTCCCCTCCTGGGTCTCCATCGCCCCAGTGGTGAGAAGAGAGCAGGCCTCAGATCCCACAGGCCTGGGGGCAGAGTCAGCCTTCGTTGGTTATGACTTGGGCAAGTGGCTTAATCTCCGTGAAATTTATCAGCTTTCCCCTCTGTAAAATGGGTTCAATAATAACCGACTGCTTGGAGTTAAGGATTTGATGAGAAGCTCCTGGAGTCAGATTCTTGGGCTCAAATCATTGCAGGGTGTGACTTTGGACAAAATTTTCCACCTCTCTGTGCCTCAGATCTCTGTCTGTAAAACACTATTTGCTTTATAGGCTGCTTTTGTTAATTCAGACCCTGAGGGAGAAGCCCCTGAAGGTCTCCCTTCGTGCCACCACTGCACTGAAGAGATGAAGAAACTGAGTCCAAGAGACACTAAATTAAATGCTTGAGAAAAAGACAGTATATGACTGGGTTAAATTATGCAAAGCAGATAATTAGAGAAGAAAAGGATCTATAAGAAAGGGCTAATTGGGCAGGACAGATGCTCAGGGCACAGGAGCCAGAGATGAGGGAGAGAACCTGCTGCTTGGGGCAGGGACGGCCAGAGCCCAGGTGTCTCCTTAATTACACTGAGATTTTCTCCTAATGTATGTAATGCACACTTATGGTGAAGTATTTGTAAAGTACAAAATGGTGAATATGAAATATTTCCGGAATCTCTCACCTGGCCTTGTACATCTCCCTATCAATAGGTATTTCCAAGGGTGGAGAGAAGTAGATCTCCATATCAATAGGTGATTACAAGGGTCTGGTGGTGGGCGGGAGTGAGGGTATAACTGGACCAGTCCCTTTTTTTGCAGCCAAGTGGTGAGAGACAAGAGTGAGCAGAAGTGGACTGCTGCTTGTAAGCAATAAATGAGCTTCTCCCACTTTATTCTCCCTTTGACTGATTTCGGTTTCAAAGGTAATTTGCCCTGGGCTGGGAGAAAGATTTTTCCCCATTTTAGGGGGGTTACAGTACCTAAATCTTCTTGCCCCATCTCTTAAAGACAGTAGTTTTTACATGCTTATAACTTCTCTTCAGTCCCTTTTCTATTCATATACAAGTGTATGTAATTGTCACATTGGTGTGACTCTCAGGATAAGGTAGGATATGATGCAATAACAAGCAATCCTACCAAACACTAAAGGTTATTCCTCGCTCATGTTACATGTCCACTGAGGTCAGCAGGGAGGGCTTTGCTCATCACAGGTGTCCAGGGGACTTGTACTGATGGAGGTTCTGTTAATTGGCTGAAATGCTGTTTTTCCCAGGATTGTGTCTTGGCGGTGACAAAGGATGAAGTCAACAGACAAGAATACAGAGCAATCAGCAAAGCTTTTAATGAAGAGTGAAAAAAATAGTCCCTGCTATCAGGAGTGGCTCCAAGAGTGGAATATCGCTTGGGCTGCAGCGTCTAGGGATTATAAACCCCGGAAAGGAGGAAGTCCACCTGGTTGCCTAACACTTGTTGCTAGGGCTGCCCTAGGGCATCAGAAAGACCCCTTTGTTTATCAGGCTGGCCATTTCAGGGAGTATTTTCTTAGCCTTAAGATAAACTCCTGTTCTTATTATGCTAATCCTGGCAGTTTCGGGAGAATTAATCATTATGGTTGTCCCTATCTCACCTGCATTAGCTAGAGCAAGTCTCAAGGTAAACCCAGATTCAGGGATTAACTCCCGGAGTTCTTGGTGGGCCCCACCCTCTTTCTATCCCACTCTTATCTGTCTTTCTGCCCAGCAGTACCACGGCCTTAGGACGTCAGCCTCTCACCGTGGGCTTCTGTGGCCCCTTCAGCAGGGGCAGAAAGGATGTGAGCCTGCACATGGGGTCTTAAACGCTCCCACCTGAAAGGGACACCCCCATCTCTATCAATGTTTCCTTGGCCAAAGCAAGTCTCGTGGCCACCTTGACATTAGGCGATGGGGACGTGCTGGCCTCCTGCAGGTGCTCAGGCGGGGAGCTGGGTCTTGGTGAACCCCAGCTGTGCCCTCCACATGCTGCACATACAGGTTGGGTCTTCCTTGCTTGACACTCTGGTCTGACCAATTTTCCATCTCACATGTTCTTGGAAATAGTCCACTTAATTAACATTCCATAATTTATTTAACTAAACTCCCATTTAAAAAGTCTGGATGATTTCAATTATTTAACTCTCATGAATAACATTGCTAAGGGTTTCATTTGTGAATCTTTTTCCTATAAGGACATGTTCAGTAAATAGTATGAAGTTAAAAAACCTAAAATACTGAGTATTCATGGAATGAATAATCCTCAAGTCCTGTTTGTTCAACCTTCACGTAACCCCAGATCCGGGAGCTTCTCCTGCTCTCTGGGCTCCCACCCTGGTCCCTCAACCATCCTGCCTGGACTGGTGCAGTGGCCTCCTGCCTGGTCTTGCCTTTGCCCTGGCCCTGCTTCCATCACCCTCCCTATAGCAGCCAAGTGACCCTGTGAGCCACAGGGGCCAGTGGGGGACAAGGATGTGCTAAAGGATGTGAACAGGATCTGCCTGCTCTGTCCTACTGCCCTGGTCTATCAGGATGGAACCAGAAGCCGCAGCTCTGCAGGCAAGGGGCCGACATGCCGCGCTTAGCAGGAAGTCTGCGCTTAGCAGGAAGTCGTGGGTAATCAGGTCACGAGCCCTTCCTACAGAGAACGTATCACCGGAGACGGTGAGGCTGGTGCATTAGGAAGTGAACAGAACTCATTCTTAGAGGAAATATAATTTAGGTAAATGACTCACTCGCATCATTTCCCTGTAATCACCCTCAGGCTCCGAGGCTGCCTTTCCTCTTTCCACCTTCCTCTCCTTCGAGATGCTTTATCACTTTTCTTACTCTTCTCTTTGCTTAAAGATAAGACAACAGAGCAAGAAAGGAGGTGAGCAGAGCTGACTGGGCAGCCCTTTTTGCAGGAACCAAGGAAACCATTTTGCAAATTGTAGGAAATGAGTAGAAACTAAAATAGCATTTACATCACTTACAGCTGGAGATGGACAAAAAAGTAGTGGGGAGGCAGGGCTGGAGCAGAGACCCCCCCTTCGGTATTGGGGGCTGCATGGGCAGTGGGGATGGCACTGCACGGGGGCCTCAGTTGGGCCCTGGGCTTGAGTGAGCCCCTGAGGGCTCCACCCAGAATCTGTGTGTGCAGACAGGTGTGTAGCTATGCATAGTACATGCACAGACACACTCACACACACACACAACCCCTCCCCCCCCCCTGCCTCCAGGTACGTACTCGTCCTACAGGCACACACCCCACCCAATCAGTCCATTCCTCTTCCTGATTCCTCTCAAGTCACCTGTTTTGTTTGTGCCCACTGCCATGACATTGTGTGACCTCCATCAGCTCCAACCTGGACCCCTGCCTACCCACCTAATAGTGGCTGCACTATTACCCTTCCACAATCATTCGTTTACTCATTACATGTGCGTCAAGCCTCTCCTATGTGCCAAGTGCTGTCTGGGCACTTGGGGAACAGCGGTGCCTAAATGGAGCTCATATTCCACCATACCCTGCTGCCCTCAAGCCCCTGGTCACCCCACAGTCCACACCTGGCACTCAGGCCCATGTCTCACCATTTCCTTCACCTCCAGCTGGGCTCTGACTGCACTGAGTTTCTTTCAATGTGGGGACCACACTGCATGTTCCTATTCCTCTGGGCCTTTGAACATGCTGTTCCTGCTGCTTGAAACACTCTTTCAGCTCCATGTCATCTGGCCCAGTCTGCTCTGGTGTCTCTGCCTGGGGAGAGTGCCTCTGATTGCCCCTCCTCCCCAGGCAGGTCACTTCCTCTTTTCTGGCCCTCCCATTGTCCGGCTCTCACCCCATCAAAGCCCTGGGCCCCTGTTCTCAGTGTCTGAACACACAGCCGTGCCCCTCTCCCTGTGAGCCCCTAGAGGGCAAGGCTGGATCTTGTTCACCTTCAAGGATAAGCCAGAAAGCTGAAGGTGCTTACCAAGTGTGTTCCCTCCCCAACCTGTTCCTTGATCTCACTTGATTCCACCCCCTTCCCCAAGCTCTCACCCTCTGTGACATCCCTGGGCCCTGGGCTCAGCTCTCTCTGGCCATCCCCCTTCCCCAGCCCCCACCCCTGCACCCTGGAGGCTGCCTGAGGTGCTGCTCAGCAGGAGTCCTTGCATTTGGAGATAGGCTCAGAAAAGTCATCTGGACCCAGAGAAAGGTGGGATTTCAGGCACAGCAGGAAATCAGAACAGTAATTTTGGGTCCTGGGGAGGAAGTTCCTTCAGGTTTGTTTTAGATCACCACATGGGGTATCTGCCTGCTTTTCCTTCCTTTGAGCTTGCTGGGTGCAAAGATTATCCCAATTTGGGCAACTCCCCCTGCTTGAAACTCTGGTACCTTCCAGTTGCCTTTGGTGGGGCTCCTGGGGGTAAAGCACTGAAAGTTTGGGGCCCCCCTGCGACTGCAGGGACCCCACAGTAGTCCACACTCAGCCTGCAGCATTTTATCATATTTCATTAAAGTGTTCTTGCCAGATTATAGTGACAAAGATTCTTTCCTGGCCCAAACTCTACTTAGACCCCTCTCGACTCTCTTCTCAAGTGGGCCCTGACTCTCAGGCTTTCCTTTTTTTGTCTATGCATTGCCCAGTTTTAGCGAGAACCCTGTAAATTGGTTTAGCCAGAGTCTTCTGTCTTGGACATCTGATCACCTGCCGTACCTGACTGGGTACCTCGCCCTCCTCCTCCCCCACTGCATGTCCTGGAGGTTGGCATAGCCAGACCCCCTCTTACCTCTGATGTTTCCTCCGCGGAATTTTTCAACCACTGACCCCTGACCTTGCTCCTTGGCTATAAATTCCCACTTTTTGTTGGGTTCAGAGTTGAGCCCAATCTCTTTCTCCCCTGCTACTCAAAAGCCTATTGTAGTGCTGCAACCCCTTCCAATATATCCTGTCTTCTATTGTTTTTTAAACAAGTGTCATGATTCATTTTTTTCCTTAACAATGATTCCAGTGGGTCTTGCTGTGGCTCTCTGGTTGCCCCCATTCTCCAGATTAGCTCTGAGAGGTGGCAATTTGCCCTCCAACCTCAGTTCTCTGATGAATCCAAGAAGTCATTGGTTTTCAGTAGGTCTGGCTTTTTCTTCCTGTAAGGACAGGAGTGGCAACTTCCAGATTGAACTTGGAAGGTGGTCCAGTTGCCCTTGGAAGAAAATTCAAACCTCTTGACTGAGACTCTGCCTGATCTAACCCCTGCCTGCTTCTGTGGTTACTCTCAGGGTTTGAGGGGCCAGTAAATGGCATTTCTGTTCCTCACCCAAGTCTGGAACAAAGTGAGGCAAAAACACAGGAATAAGTAGATTAAAAAGATCACCTTGATTATTGGTAAAGCCGTTGGAGAATGTAGCACAGGGAAGCGGTGCCCGTGAACTGTGAACACTGTTGAGTTGAACATAACCCTCTAAAAGAGCAGACCCCCACCCCTGACGTCTAGGGCCGTGGCCTGCTCACCAAGCTGACCATGTGGCTGACGGTGGGTGGAGAAGTCCTGTCTGAGTGAGGACCCAAGGGGGAGCCTAGTGAGCTCACAGGAAGCCATAGGGAAAACTGTTACTATCATTTCCTAAGTGGGGTGGTATGGGGTAGGGTTAAGAATATGGGCCCTGGCATCTGAAAACCTGAATTTAAAAGCAGCCTCTGACATATGCTAGGTCTTCAATCTTAAATTCATTAATAAATCTCTCTAGGCCTCCGAATTAACACCTGTAGAATGGGAATAATGATTCATATCCCTTGGGCTTGTTCAGAAGATTACATTAGTTATCACAAGCAAAGTGCTTAGAATGGTGACTGGCCCATAACAAGCAGCCCTTAGATTTTATTGAGTCTAACATGAGTCTGCTCCACTGTCTTTTTATCTTTCCCTGGATATAAGAAGCCTCAGGGCCTTTGCACTTGCTATTCTTTCTTCCAGGCTCATTTCCCCAGATCTTAGCATGGCTGGTCTGCCTCATCATTCAAGTCTTGGCCCAAATGCCACCTGCTCCAAAGAGCCCTCCGTGGCCACCCAAGACAGTATCTGTCTCTCCAATACCTGAGTCCTCTATCACATTGCTCTGTTTTATTTTCCTCAAGCACTTAGTACACTCTGAAATGGTTTTGTTAATGTACTGATTTCCTTTCTTATTGCTTTCCTTTTCTCCATTTTGTTTCTCTGGGGGATTAGCCCCACACCTTGCATAGGACCTGGAACATAATAGGTGCTTAGCTTATTCTGATTGGATGAATGAATGAATCCTGCAGTAATATGGGAACTACTCTCCGATCCTCATTTTTGGAAGTTTCCTGCAGGGGCTTGGGGATACTCACTAACTCCTGGGATCCCAATGCTGTTTTATGCCAGCGAAATGTTTGAGCCTTCAGGGAATAACTTTTTCCTGTTATAGAAGAATGAGCTGAGGCCCAGTGCAGGTAGCAGAAAACCCGGAGCACACAGGCTTCAACTCTCAAGCTAGAGGTAGATTGGGTCTCAGGCAAGGATTGATCTAGCATCTCAGTTGTGCGACTGAGGACCCAGCATCTCTCCTTCCCTCTGTTTTGCCTCCCAGAGTATCAGCTTCAGCTTCAGTCTGGCTGCTCATGTGGTTGCAGCATCAAAGTGGGGCACACATTTCCTCTCCCCCACTTACTCCTCTGTGGCCACCCAAAGACACCCAAAGAAGACATTGTCTCTCCCAGCCAGAATGCCAAAGTTTGGGCTTCTCTCTGGCTCATGTCAGGTAAGGCATCTACCTCCAGACTAGTCCTGTGCTTACTGGCCCTGGTCTGGGATATAGCTTACCCCAATCAGGGACCAGCCTTGGAGGCAGAGGGGGTACCCAGGCTGCTACCTAAAGGGGGAGGCCTGGTCTGGATGTCAGAGGAATGATGGTGTCCCTTCTTCCCAAGGAGCAGTAGCCACCTGGCCAGGATAAGGGGAAGAGGTGGAACCCAGGGCTGAGTGGCAGCCTATGAGGCTGTGAGGCAGAAGGGAGGGGATGGCTGTGTGTATCACCTTCCGGAATGTTCCTGCCTCAACCAACTGTCTGTGGAGGGAGATGGGACAGTGGAGCTGGCTGGACTGGAGACGGTGAGACATGCCAGTCGAGGCTGCTGCAGCTGCCCTCACACTCTCAGGAGCTGAGAAGGATTCTCCCAGTCAGACGAACCCCTACCATGAGCCCTGCCCCAGCTTTCTTGCTGATGGCCTTCGCGACAGGCAGACACCACCCTCCCAGGGCAAGATGTGCCACTCCACGTCCTGGCAACCCTGTGCTGTGGCCTGGAATGCGCTTATTGGAGACTCAGTAGATGTTATACAGCTGGGGGTACTGCAGAGACCACACACAGGGAAACCGAGGCCTGAGCAATTCCTGGTTTCTCTTCATAGAGCTGGGCTCTGGGTTCTTACTGTTAGGCCTGGTTTTTCTGCCAAACCACACCGAGCGGCCCCTCCCACTAACTCAGAGTTAAAATACGTCGACCCAGTCCCCCTGGCTTCCTCACCCTCCAATTTGGCGCAGGCCAACCTCTCCAGCCGGTCTCCCCCAGCCACACCCCTTCTCCTCTTCTCCACCTCAGGCTTCAGTCACATTGAACTCTGGAAAGTTAGTAGTCATAATGCATAATATTTATTGAGAATGTAGAATGTTCCAGGCGCTGAGCTGAGGAGTTTGCATGCATCGTCTCATTCATCCTGGTAATGTATTTGTGATGTTCTCTATGTGTGACCTACTGTGCCAGATGCACAGGAGAGAATCACGAATAGAAACCCACTTCTTGGTCTCCTGGAGCTTCCAGTTTTGCTGGAGACAACAGATACCAGTTACAAAACAAAGAAATAAAATTACAAAAGATTCCAGCTCCTGGTTCCAGGCCTTTGGAGAGGGTTCAAAGCTGAGCTGTAATGCAATCTATAACCCTACTAAAAATATCATTAATTTAGTCTTCCTTCATTTGTTGGGTACTCACTGTTCCTTCCCGTGGCCAAGGGCCTGTGCCAGAAAGCAAAGGAGGGTGTATTGAGCGCCTGTCGCCTGCCAGACACTGTTAGCTCATTTTGTCCCCACAATGATGCCGCCAGGTAGACATTACTTCCTTCACTTTGCAGGTGAGGAAGCCTGGGCTCGGGCCCATGGCTCAGGCCTGAGGCCACCCAGCTCCTGCTCCGGCTCTCCTGTCTGTCTAGTGAAGGTCCGACAGCCAGCAATATCGGTTTCCCATCTCTGTCTCCCCAGGAAGAGGCTCGGGAGACTGCACTGCCATCATTACCATGACAGTACTAAACCCTCCACCGCAGAAACAGCCATAGTTACGCTTCCCTGCAGAGCCCCCATGTGACTGTCTACGCGCAAAGCCCTTTGCTTCTGTGATGTCATTTAATCCATACAACAAATGGGTGAGGCAGGTACTGGCACCCACTTTGCACACAAGGTGTTGGCTCTGTGGGGATGAAGAACTAGTCAGGGGCAGGACCTGAACCCAGATCTGCCAGGTCTTTGAACAAAGGGTGCATCATTCGTTCAGGGAGGAGGCACAGCCATTCCTACAGCAGAAGAGAAGCCAAGGAGCACTGGAAAGAAGGAAACAGATGTACAAAGAGGAACTTCCATGAGAGACTGTGAGCCCCTGAGAGGAGGGTGGGCAGCCACCTGGAGCCCCTTGGGGAGTTCCTGCTCCAGGTGCCTAGGTTTCCAGAGACACCCTTGAAGTCTGGTGCCCCTCCCCTTTTCTCTTTGCTTAAATTACATGAGTACTTTTCTATCTTTGCAAAAATCTCCTACTCTGATGGCAAAGAAATCTGTTTATTAAAAAAAATCTCGCTTAAAAAAAAAACAATTCCAATAATGAGTATCTCTTGTGCAGGGAGGCCTCATCAAATAAGAGGAACCAGGCTTTGCAAACCTATATGGAAATTAAACCCACAATCTGGGCACACACTTGTTTGACAAGTGATAATTAACTGCTGACAATATAATTTCAGTTCAGATGCAAATGTGTTTTTCATTAGAAAGTAATCAAAGAGGTGCTTGCATCTGAGAGTCCAGCCTCCAGCTGTGGGAGCTCAGCTCTTTTGCTGAAAGATTTTTAGGGCTGAAAAATGAGTGCCCACCACCATCCCTGGCCAGGTGGACAGACCCCAAAAGACACTCTGGGAACATGTCTCCATAGCAGTGTCTAGAAGGCAGCTCAGCCAATGCCTGTCATTAAGGGTCCAACATCATCCTCTGGCCATTTCTGACTCCCAGTGTGCCTGGGGCTGCCTGATAGGGGTTTGGTGCTGACCCCAGCCTCAGGGAGGGAGGAGGCATGCTCTTCTCTCCATCCTCTACTACCCCCCAGGTTCTGCAGGGGTCATATCCCATCCCCCACTTTACAGAGGGGAAAACCAAGACCACAGCTGGGGAGGGGCTACAGGATATGTGAACTCTGACCCATCTGACTCCCAAGTCCATGCCCTTTACCTCACCCATCTCCCTTTCATCTAATCATCTCAACTCTTGTTGCCTTAGTTTTCTCATCTGTAAAATGGGGATTACAGTGGTACTTAACTTCATAAGCTTGTGAAGCTTAAATAAATTAATACACAGAACACTGCCTGGTACATAGAAATCACTTCATAGGTGTTAGCTATATATCTATATATGTATTGATTAATTCAGATAATCAATTATCACAGTGATCAATAATATCCTTATACCGCCTTCACCTTCATCCCTCCTTCCTTTGAGATCAGCTGGCTCTATCCCTGCCGTCATCTGAGTCCCACTCCAGACTCTGTCCAGACCTGCATCCATGCGAAAGGAAGAGCCACTTGGGACCCACACCCTCACGAAGATGTGTAGCCCCAGGCCCAGAGTGAGTGTTTCTTTCTGGCCTCTGAGGTCTGACTCCTGAGCACAGACATCTCTTTGGCAGGTGTCATCACAGAAGCTCCTCTTGTCTCACCCAGACTCAGCTTGTGGCCAAATATAGGCTGTGGGATTGTTTTTTCTCCAGTTTTACCCCTTAAGTCTTCCTAGATGTCCGTGGAATCTGCACCCCTTCTCACCACCTACACAGAACCACAAACTGCTCCTGGAACATTCCATACCTTTAGCATCTCCAGCCTTTTGCCCATGCTGTGTTCTGTGCCTGGCAGGCCTCTCCTTCCCCTTCCTACCTGGTGAAATTTGATCTTTGAAGACCCAATTCAAGTAACATTTTCTTGATCACACATTGAGCCTGGATCTGTTTGACCTGAACACAGAGCAGGGGCTTTTCATGAATTTATTAGGCCACTCCTGTATCTAGGCTTGGCACATCTGGATGTGTGGCATCCCAGTTAATCCTAACAGCAACACTGTAAGGAGATCTGTATTATCCCCACTTTACAGATGAGAAAACCAAGTCTCAGAGAGGAGAAATAACTTGCCTGAAGGTACATATCTGATAAAAACCAGAGCCTGGGCTATTGATACAGACTCAGACTGTGTCCTTTCCATTTTAGCTCATATGAATCTACTTAGTTCCTCCCCTGAGGGCAGCAGGGGTGGTATTCCCTAAATTCACACTCTTATTTTTCACTGATTCAGGCCTCAGATACAAAAGTACACACTTCCACCCACATAAGCTCAGGCACACATAGGCAAAGGAATACAACCCAAACACATCCATATGGACATTTGCACTTTCCCAAGGATATTAGCAAGCATATCCACTGTACTCAACATCTGTCCACACCCCGGCCCACTGTGCTGAGCTCTGACCCATATATCCAGCTGCCTCCTGAACACTTGGCCCTGGATGACCCTCAGGATCCTTAGCCGTAGTGAGCCTAGACGAGCTTTGGGTGGGTAGGGCAGGGGACAAACCCAACATAGAGTTTGGGTTCTGACTTCTCCTGAACACCTTCCCTCTACAAACCCAAGAAACATGTGATCAAATATAAAAAAAGGGAACGGGACATCCCCAGGAGGTGGAAAGGAGCTGGCAACCAGGTAGCAGGTGCGTGAACTTGTGCAGTAGCTGCCTTGTTGCGAAGGCTGTGGGGGATGGACAGTCACTGCATGAGAGACTGGGTTTTATGCCCACCAGGGACAGATTATGATATTTTGGGTACAATGCAGGAAGTTGCATAAAGCTGAGAACTTCAAAGGGCTGAACATCAGAGACACAGAGTCTATAAGAAAAGTAATCTATTCCCAAGAACTGGGAAGCAACAGGGGAGCTTGTCAGTTTCTGCTTGGACCCTGAGGGAAATGAGAATTTCCGTGGGTGATAATGACTACAGGCCTGTGCCTTGTTTTGGTTTGTGGTTTTAATTTATATTGTAGATATTGTTCATAAACCCCAAAAGAAGCAATTAACATACAATCAGTCCCAGGCTGGTGAAACTTTGGGGCATCTGGCAGAAGCCGGTGCAGAGTAGTTTAGGAGGGGCACACCTTCCACTCAGGCTGTTCAGAATTCCTGCAAATAAAGCCTCACTGAAGATGAACTACAAATCTCAAGTTATAAACAAATAAGAAGATAATTTACCATAAGCGAGAGTAGCCTTAAGTCAGGACAATAAAAACCCAAAGAAGTTCAAATAATAGAGCAATTCTGAGAGTAACTATAACATAAATATTTTAAAAGTGATTAAAAATATAAAAAAATTACAAAAGCACAAGAATAGAATAAAACGCTATAAAAAAGAACAGCCTGACTAGAAAAGAAAAAAGAAAATCTAAAAAGCAATTGATAAACATTGCAATTTAAGAAATGCTCAAAGGGTGGACTGGATAGTGGCTTAGGTAGAACTGGGGAAAGAATCAATTATCTGGAATATGGACAAGAGGAACGTACCACAAAGAAGAATGGAAAAGTAAAATATGGAGGAGAGGTTCAGAGACATGAAGGAGAGAATGAGAAGGTGCAACAAACCTTCATTGGGAGTTTGAGAACATGAAAATAGAACTAGGAAAAGTAATACTCAAATCAGTAAGGACCATAACTTTTACAGACTATAGTAAAGACTTGAACTCAAAGTTTTAAGAAGAGATCAAGCAGCTGCAATACAAACAAATCCATAGGACTTCCAGTTTTAGCTCTGACATGTAAAGAACCTGGAAATGGTCACTTCTGTTCTTACAACAAAATAAAGCTGTACATACAGAAAATCAACAACTTTTCTTGTTGATTAGAGATATGAGGTTGCAGAATGAACTGTCACTCACAAATCTGGAGAGACAGGTAAATCCAGAGAGTCACAGCTGAGACCTGTCTGCCTGGAGCAGAAACTTATGGAGCTGCAAACAGGTAGGAACACTTAAATGATAATTCTGACAAATTGCTGGAGGCTGAGTGTGAAGGTGAGAAACTCCTCAGGTACCAGTGTTGGATGGGGGCACACTAACTTTTATGGGCTTTACCTCCAGGAACTTCACCCGACTGAAGGAGCTACAAGGTACAGACTCTGAGGGAAAAGTATTTAGGGAAGCCCAATGTCAAGAGGTAGACTAAAATAAGGACACTAAAGGAATTTGAAGATTTTAATTTCTATGGCTATAGCAAGCACTTAATACAACCCAATTTCTTGCCAGACTAACATAAATGGTCACATCAGAAGCCAGTTTACTTCAGTTCCTATTATTCAATACAACATGTCCATCTTTCAACCATAAAAACCACAAAGCAAGCCAAAAGGCAAGAAAAAACACAGTCTGAAGAGACAAAGCAAATATCCAAATCTGACTCAAATATGACACAGATGTTGGAATTATCAGACAAGGCATTAAAAGGACTATGATTAATATTTTAAAATCTGTAAGGGATGAAGTAGACAACATGCAAGGACAGATGATAATATAAGCAGAGAGACAGAAATCCTGACAGAGAACCAAAATGAAATACTATAATAAAAATGAAGGAAGTCTGATGTGTTCATGCACAGACTGGAAACAGTTGAGGAAAGAATCAGTGCATTTGAAGACAGGTCAGTAGAAACTTCCCAAACTGAAATGAAAAGAGGAGAAAGAATGAAAAAATAAAATAACAGAACACTCAAGAATTGTGGGAGAGTTTCAAAATACTTAACATATGTGTGATTGGAATGCCAGAAGGAGAAGAAGTATGGAGTAAAAGAAATATTTGAAATAATAATGGCCAAGAACTTCCAAAATGAATAATAGACAACAAATTACAGATAACAGAAACTCACTGAACACCAAGCAGAACAAATACCAAAAAAATCTATATCCAGGAATCTTATATTAAAACTGCAGAAAACCAAAGATAAGGAGAAAATCTGGGAAGAAGGTGGAGGGGAAAAATTCACCTTACCTGTAAACAAGGAAAAGAACTATAGTAGACTTCTTATTGAAACTATGCAAGAAGAGAGAGGAGTGAAAAATTTAAAGTGTTGAAAGCAAAAACTACCAACCTAGAATTCTATATATAGTGAAATGTTCCTTCAGAAGTGAAGGAGAAATAAATGTTTTCTCTGACAAACAAAAACTGCCGGAATATGTCAAGAGCAGATCTGCCCTGCAAGAAATATTAACACATTTTCCTTAGACAGAAGGAAACTTGCATCTATATAAAGAAAGGAAGAGCACTGGAGATGGAATAAATGGTGATAAAAGTAAATATTTTCTTCTTAATCTAAAACTGTTCAAA
Source organism: Manis javanica (assembly GCF_040802235.1). NCBI lineage: Eukaryota > Metazoa > Chordata > Mammalia > Pholidota > Manidae > Manis > Manis javanica. The sequence goes on along the minus strand of NC_133159.1, from coordinate 22,936,432 downwards.
GTAGTAGTAATAGTAACTTTATATTGGGTGATTATAACATACAAATAAGGGAAGTGAATGAAGATACTGTCATAAGGGATAGAAGGGAAGAATTGGGAATACTCTAATCTTTCTGTACTACATGTGAAGTGAAATAGTATTTTGCATTAGGGCCTACATCACTTAAAAGTGTGTATTATAAACTCCAGGAAAGTCACTAAAGTTTCTTTTAAAAAGAGCTATAATGGATGCAGTTAGAAAGATCAAAAGGAATCATAAAACACTCAGTTAAAACTAGAAAGGCAGGTAGATCTTAAAAATTCTCATTATAAGGAAAAAACTTTTTGTAACTGTGTATGGTATTGTATGCTAACTAGATTTACTGTAGTGATCATTTTGCAATATACACAAATATCAAATCATTTTGTTGTACACCTGAAACTAATATAATGTTACATATCAATTAAATCTTAATAAAAGAATAATGTGGTAACCAACAAAACAAAACAGCACACACACAAAAAAACAAGCTAGAAAAGGCAGAAAAGGAAGCCTCTAGCAATGAAGAGAAAATAATTATAAACATGGTTAATATTAAGCCAAAAAATATCAACAATCACCTTAAATGTGAATGGTCTAAATTCACCAGTTAAAAGACAGAGATCTCCAGAGTTGATTAAAAACCAAGACTTGACTAAATGTTTTCTACCCCAAGAAATACATTTTATTTTCAATTTTATTATTAAATTTCTTTATTGAAGTATAATTGGAATGCAATATTATGTTAATTTCAGGAACATGAGATTAGCAATTTGACAAAATTATGAAACCCATTTACATATGAAGACTCCGACAGCTAAAAGTGAAGGGATTGATAAAGATATATGATGTTAACACTAATCAAAAGAAAGCTGGGGTAGCATTGTTGATCTCAGACAAAACTGACGTCAGAGCAAGGAAAATAGTTAGGGATGAAGCAGGATATTGCATTATGCTAATGAATTAATTCTCCAATAAATCTAACAATTCTAACCATATATAAATATAGCAGAGCACCAAAGTACAGAGGCAAAAACTGACAGAACTGGAAGGAGACATAGACAAATCCATTATTATAGTTCAGCACTTCAGCACAGCCCTGTCTGTAAATGATGGCTAAAGAGGCAGAAAGTCAATAAAGATATGCATTAGTTTTCTAGGCCTGCCATAAAAAAATTACCACAAACTTTAAGGCTTAAATAACAGAATTGATTTTCTTATAGTTCTGGAGTCTGGAAGTTCAAGATCAGGGTGTCAGAAATTTGGTTTCCTCTGAGGACTCTCTCTTTGGCATGGCCACCTCTTGCTGCCTGTTCACATTTTCATCCTTCTGTGCACATGCATCCCTTGTGTCTCTGTGTGTCCTAATCTTTTCTTCTCATAAAAACACAATTCAGTGTGGATTAGAGACCACCTATATGGCCTCACTTAACCAAAATTATCTCCTTAAAGGCTCTGATTTCAAATATATAGTTGCATTCTGTATGTTCTAGAGGTACATTCTGAGGTATGGATTGGAAGAGATTACAAGAGGGATTCTTGGTTTCTTGATAAAGTTTTGTATTTGCTTTGTGAAAATTCATCCAGCTGAATAGTTATGATTTGGACATTTTTCTGTATGTATGTTATGCATCAATAAAAAGTTTATATTAAACACAAGCAACCAGAGGAAGACCTGATTACCTACCAAGGAAGACAATTAGATTGACAATAGACTTCTCAGTAGCCATGATAGAGATCAGGAAACAGTGCGATAATCTTTTTAGTGCTAAGAGACATACCTATCAAAGTAGAACTCTAGACTCAGCTAAACTACTATTTAAACTTGAGGGAGATACTCTTTGAAATGGAAAACAGTAATATCCATGTGACCAGTACTCTCTTAAAGCCATTTCCGTGTTGATAATGACTCAATTTTTTTAAACTTCAGTCACTCCTGATAAATAACAAATTTGAAGAAAGAAAAAATATTGGAAATACAAAAAAAGCTGAGGGAGAAAGAAATATATTTTCAGACAAAGTCTGAGTGATGTCACTCACAGGGCCATGCTGAGAGAACAGTTTTAAATGACACACTTCAGGGAGGACACTGGTCTGAGAAGGAAGGAGTAGGTCACAAATACAGCGCTGAGCAGAGAAACCGGTCAACTTTCATTGATCATGTAGCACAAGAGCAGGAACAACAATACTAGTGATGCAGCTAATATGCAGTGTAAAAAAGGGGGTACCTGTAACTCTAAGATGGGGGGATGGGAATGATGTATTCTAAGATCCATGTATCATTCAGAGGGAGGGGAGAGATACTAATTTACTTTAGACTGTGTGAAGACAAGTGTGCTTATTAAAATGTAAAGATTAACCAATAAAGAAGATAAATAGAATGTATCATTTCCAAACCAATAAAGAGAAAAAAGGCATAAAAACTTGATCAATGCATGGCAGGAAATGAGCCAAAATGAAAAAAAGCAACAGACGAAATCCTGTAAGATAAAGTACAAAGAAGATATTTGTGTGTGACTTTGGGCAAAGGATGGAATGACTCCACCCTCTGAGAACCTCAGTTTCCTCATCTGTACAGTGGGAGGATGATGTCCCCTTGCAGGTTTTGTGGGGCACAGTGGGACTCTGCTCATCCTGTCCTCACTGCAGGGAGACACAGGCAAAGGGGGGAATGGTTGCCTTTTGCCTCTTTGCAGCCAGGGACCTTGTGTGAGAAATGAATTTTATGGACACTGCGGTGTGAGTATCTTTTTTCTTTTCTTCTTTGATGATAAAGCTTCCTGAAGTCAAGCTTTATTTTACCATAAGAATGAGAGATTATCAAGTTGGCTCAGGTAGTCTATGAAGGAAATTTCCAAAGGGACCAAAAGGCCGACAGCATCTCTCCCAAGACAACCTCTACTTTGTCTTCATTGCTTACTTAGTCAATAACAGCAGCAACCTTGTTTCCAATGCGGTGTCCAGGTACTGTGCTGTTTTACCCATGTTTCTTCATTTATACCTGAGACAGGTGTCATCTCCTACTTTAGAAATGAGGAAACAGAGGTTCAGAAGGTGAAGTGAAATCTGCCCAAGGACGTGGCTGAGCTGAGACTCATACCTGGGTCTGTCTAACTCTGAAGCCTCTGGTTCGTTTGCTCCTTAAATACCCAGAACACCCTAGTCACTTAATTATTGAAGAATTGACTCTTAGAGGAGTTAGTGCATCATATGAAGAGGACATTGACGGTGCTCATTTTTAATTATTGGTTCTTTCCACAGGAAATACCTCTGTCTATATTTCTTCTCTTTTTATAATTTCTTCCTCTGTCTCTTACAGTAATTTGTAATGATCAAGGACAATTTGAAGAATATAGCAAACTTAAGAAGAGGAGCCCTGGCACCTGCTGCTTGCCTGTGTCCTTGGAGGTGTCCCCAGCTATCTCATACCTAAAATGAGTGGGGAGCCCTTGATCCAGCTCCTAGGGTACCTGCCAGGGCTGCCCTTTGGGGCTGGACTAGCTGCAGAAGAACAGAGGACTTGGAGGAGTCCCAGCCAGGGCAGCCCCACTGGGCAGGGCCTGTGTAGGTGACCAGCTGGGATGGCGGCTTGGTCTCTGTGCCCAACATCATTGGCTGAGATGGGAGACAGTTGGTCCTGGAACTGGTGGAGGACCTACAGGGGAGACCTCGTGACCACAATCCCTGGGGACTAGTCAGGGGACACCTCCAGATCTTTGGCCTCCCTGAGCACTGAGCAAAGGCCCTGCTTAGTGGAGGGGTTGCCTGGCTGTGCGGAACTGGCTGTGTGCTCTCTGCCTCAGACACCTACCTGCTCCTAACACAAGGTAAGCCCTGCCCTGCTCAGCGTGGGCATCAGGCCCTTTGTGGCTGACTGGACTCCCTCTTCTGCTTAGTCTTCCTCTAAGTTCCTGCTTAGTTCCAGTCTTCCTCTCCCCTTACCACACACACACACACACACACACACACACACGCACACACACACACACTCTTACACCAGCTACATCCACTTGCTGCCTATGGTTCTCCAAACACCCCAATCTCTCACCCAGCTCCCAGTCTTCTCACAAACTCTACCCTGTTCCCAGAATGCCCTGCTTCCCACCTGCCTGCCAGGTGGGCTCCCTATCCTCATCCTCTGTGACTTGGCTCATTTCCTCTGTGCCTCTGAACTCTGATGTCTTTTTCTGTGTCCTTAGAGCATCATGTGTTTATTCCCAACAGGGCGCCAACATTGGGTGGCGGTAGTTTAAGGATCAATTTTTTTCCAGACAGTAGGCTGCCTGAGGGCACATAGTAGGCACTGAGCACGTATTTGCTGAAAGATCAAGGGTTACACTGTCCTTCCTCTATTACTGAGGGGGCTGGAGTGTCCATGTCAGCTCCTCTGTTCCCAGACCCAACACAGAGCCTGGCATATAAAGGATGCTCAATGAGTTTTTGTTGAATTAATCAACAGATGAATACAAAGCTGTGCCTTCCAGACCAGGCTTAGCTAGTAATGATATATCAGAATCACTGAATAGCACTTTAAAATATTTCGAGTCCTCTCTGGCTTAGATTGGCCATCTCTAGCTCTGCTGCTGCCACCCCTCTAAGACCAATTCCATCAGGTGGGATTGGAAGGGCTGACTGTCACCGCATTGGAAGAGTGAGGTAAGCACTGGTCAGAGAGGGGAGATCAAACCCAGAGAAAAGGTTCATTCAACAGGCAGGTGGGTGCCTATGTATGCAGGATGTCCAGTCTTAGAGACAGAGAAGACAGTTTAGAACGAGCCGAAATAATTGAAAGCAGGCTTCTGGAAGCAGAAATCCCAGAATTACATAAGCACACACACACAGCATGCAGTCCACACGAGGGGCAGCAGGGATGGCTTCGGGTTCATTGTCAGGACCTGGCTTCTCCTACCCACCTCTAACGCAGGTGCTCATGGGGGCTCGGCAGGTCTCTGTGTGTGTGTGTGGGGTCAGACCCACAGGCTGGTGCTCATCAATGCTGTGCAGGGTCAGGGTCAGTGTGGGGACCTGGAGACACGATGTCCCCTCACGCACTTGTACTAGGAGCAGAACCCCTGGCCCCTCGTCGGAGCCGTCGGTACTCACTTCATGCACAGCTGGACCAGCGGTTTCCATGCTTTTCAGGCCCCTGGTGTTTGAGGCAGCGCCCAGGAAGTGGGGGAGGGGCTGAGACCGGCAGACGCCGTGGAGTAAAGGGAGCAGGTGATGCCTGGAAGAGCATCCGAGTCGGGGCAGCTGTGACACGAGGACGTTGGGGAGGGGTATCCGTTCATCAAAACTCGTTGTTCTGAAGGACTTAAGGCTGCTTCTATACTACACAACGAGACCCATTCGTTTCTTCCACCAGCTTTGCTGAGCACCTACTGTGTGCAGGCCCTGTTGGAACGCTGCACGTGCTGAGGATGAGTTGAGGGGGCCCTCAATCTGGTGGGGGAAGAACACAGGTCAGGAGGAGGTTCTGTTTCCTGCGTTGAGGGTGTGTTCCATGCTGTGGGGGATGGGCAGGGGGCAGTGAGAAACTGCTAGAACCAGAGTCCCTCTCTTCCCCCAAGGAGGCTGGGAATTAGGGGAACTGATTTCATTTTACAGGGAAGGGGAGGGACTGAGGCCCTGGTAGGTGAGTGACTTGTTTCATGTCAGTGCATGGGGCTGGGGCCCAGGATCTGTGTCCCCAGACCAAGTCCTGCTGCCTCCTCTCTGTACCACATGGCCTCCTGGCCAAGTCTCATAGGATGATTATGTGACAGACCCCTTTCCTCAATCCCAGCCACCTAGCAGACCTTCCCTGCTGACATTAATTACATCTCCTGGAGGCTAATTTGTAAAGAGACATTTTATACCTTTAAGGAAAAGTGGTTATTTTAATAGTGATTATTGAAATCATGCTGGGGGTTTGCTACATAATGGGTAATTATCTGCAACACAATTGGGAAAACAATGCAGTCACTTCTATTTAGCTCTTTCTACCAAACCCAGAGTTAACCCTGGGGAGCAGCCAGCTTCAGCTGATATTGCTTAATAATATTCTTACCAAATCCAGAAGTCTTATCAAAATGTTAAGTCACTTGAAAAACCTTCCCTGGGAAGAGTGTGGGGTTTGCCAGGACCTCAGTTTGAGGATGTCTGAATGGATTCCAGTGGAGTTTGGGGGTGTCCTGCCTATGACCTACCATTCCCTGGGATCCATCAGGAACACTTTTGCCATTTATACATTTATATGTTTGCTCAGTTACTCATCCACTGGTTAATCCTTTCACTTTTATGGCCATTCTCTCATTTACTCATTCATTTATTCACCTCTTCATCAGACTTAAAATCTGTTTAAAAATGGTTTCTGTCACTCATTCATGTGCGAATTTATTCCTTCTTTCCATCTGTTTGTTTGCTGCACTTGATTCAGACATTTTTTTCCTCAGTTGTTCATAAGTTGAGCTACTTATTAACTCAATCACTTTTTACCAATTTTTAAACTGTTTCATTCATTTGCTTATGAAGGCGGTCGTTCATGCATCACTTCAGTCACTCACTATTGTTTTGTTCATTTGTGAATTTGTTCATTCATTTTTTAAAAATTCATTTTATCAGACATATTGTTTGTTCACAAACTATGTCTGTTTGGTGGCTGGTCTGACATGATCCAGCCTTCCTCATCCTCCAGCATTTTCTGGACATCTCATAGAAAATGCTCCTGGGCTATTTTCTTAAATAAACTTTTTGTCAAAATCTAAAAGGTACCAAGCATGGGTGACTGGCAGTCATTCTAATCTCAGAGATTGGGAACACAAGTGAGAGGTGGGTGGGCGTGGATCAGAGATGAATTCATTTTTGAACATGTTGAATTTGAAGATACCCACATCACAACCAGGAAGAGATATCTGATGCTCGGAAATGCAGAGATCAATGAAAAAGGCATGGAATTGGAGCAGAAAACCTGGGATAAGTCTCACCGTGTGGCCCTCTCTGGGGCTGGAGTCAGCAGAAGCCACTTGCCCTGCCATTTTCCACGTCTCACTGCATGGGGTGTAAGTGAGAAAGAATGAAGTCTGAGTCATCACCTGTTAATGATTTATTTTGACATTGGTTTGGGGCTCCTGAAACAGCCAACCTGAACCTCACTGCCTGGCTGAGCTGCTTGCTCCAGATCCCACTGAACACCTACTGTGTGCATGACACTCAGCGTTGGATGGAATCAGGCTGAAATGGGTCATTGTGGGGAGAGCTAGAAGGGACAAACACACAAGCCGACTCCGAGGCGTTGGGTGCCTGCCCTTCCTCCCCGCACGTGGACCCTGGTCCTCCTTCTCTAGGTGGGTGTGGCCCCTCGGTGGGGGCTCCTGTGCCTGGGGCCGGGGGGATATGCGCAGGATTCTCCTGTAATGCACTGCACAGTGTCAGCCCTGAAACCCCATGTCCCCGGGGCTCTGCCAAGACCTAGAGAGAGAGAGAATCCTTCTCCAACCAAGCCCCACCAGGTGCAAAGCCCAGAGCGTGGTGACCCCACCTGACGCCGCTGCGTCCTCATTTGGTCCTCCCTGGGAGGGGGCGGGGCCTCTGTGATTGGCATCCAGAGAGAGAGACGCCCTTTGCAAGCCCACAGCGCAGTGGCTCCCGCTCTCAGCATCTCGGGGCACCTCAGAGAGGGCAGAGCAGTCGCGGGCTCCTTCTTCACCTTTTTTTTTAAAATTAAGAACTCAGGACTTAGGCCGCTGGGCAGAGAGAGGACATGCGGTTGGGAGTTGGAGAACTGAGTCCCAATTCCGGCAGGTGACTTACCAACTGTGTGGCTTCTGGCCCCTCTGAATCTCCGAAACCACAGTCTTGGAAAGAGATCCCAATTCCCGCCTCCTGGGACCATGGGGAGGATGCAGTGAGATGGAGCTGGAAGCGTTTCCCACCAGTCTGCTGCCTTACCCCTCTGGGATGGTCCTGCTCTCCCCGAGGATGGTGTCTTCCTCACTCTGGGTCTTTAAATCAAAGCTGCCAGTGCAATAAGATGATCCTTCCTGCCTCCCCTGCATTCCCTCCTCCTTTCTCTTTCTTCATCTTTGACTTATTTATAATTTTAGAAGTTGGAAGGAAGGAATCTTAGAAATGAAATAATCCCTTGTGTTACACATTGGGGAAACTGAGGCCCAGAGAGGAGGCACAATGGGCTCAAGGTCACCCTGCCAGTCTGGGGCGGAGCCCTGACACCCACCAAGAGCCCCAGGCCCGGCTCTGGCTCTGCTGGGCTTCACCTTGCCGCTCTCTGAGGCCACCTCTCACCTTGCCTTGGAGTTCTCGCCAGATATTTTCAATAAAAAACAAAACCTAACAAACTGGATGGCTGCCTTTGAAAGGCTGAATTGCTCCAGGGATTTTTTTCTTTTTCTTTTTAAGCTACACACACACACACACAACCAGATTTTCTATTCTAAACTGATTGTCAGTTTCACCTCAAAAGAAATGTGTGTGATCTATCATCCATGGCTAGTGATGTAGTTACATCCAGTTCAATGACAGGATATATTACAGGAGGAAAGGGATTCATTTTGGAAAATTCACACACATGTATCTATTTTACTTCTGTAACTTTTTTTTTTTAACTGAGAAATAATGAATCATTTTTAAAGGTTGTCTTACCCTTAAAAACATTCTGGGTGTGCATCTGTCAAGCACATGTCCGATGTGTGAATGTTAGTGTGTCACCACTTATACAATTGGGCCCTCTTGCCTTTTTCCACTCTTTGGAGACCTTGGCAAGCAGCTGACCCCCTTGCCACTTCACGGGCAACCTCTCTGTGCAGCCTGAGGACTTGTCTTTCTAAATCCTCGCTGAGGGACTGAGAACCTTGTTACTGGGTCACGGAAAGATGAGGGGGGCAGTGGGGAGGTTCCAGGTCAGATTTCTCAGCACCTTCCCGGACTATCATCCCAGCGTCCATCTCCGGAGGGCCCACCGTGTGCCGGGTGCTGTGTCACGGGTTTTGAATCCCTCGTCTCTCACCGTCCTGCTCCCGTCCTGATTCCACCCGCCATCACCCAGTCCAGATTATTGTGCCCACCCATCTCCCTGCTTCCATCCTGCTCCCGTGGGCTCTCCTCCCCCGAGCAGCTGGACAGAGCCTGACCCCTGCCAGTACGACCACCTCCCCCACTCACACCCTCCATGGATCCCCCCTTTTTCAGGGTGGAGCCAGAGCCCTTCCCAGGCCCCCAGGAGTGCCCTGACCTCTCTGACCTCCTCTACCTTTATCCCCACCCCACCCTGGGCACATGGGCCTCCCTGCTGACCCTCAGGTGCGCTGGGCACACTCCCACCTCCCGACTCTGAGCCCATGGTTCCTGCAGCCTGGGTGTTCCCCTAGGCATGCTCAGGGCCCCAGCCTCCTGCCCTTCCGGCCTGTGTTCCCACCAGTCCTTCCCGGGGAGCCCCATCTTGGCCACCCACGTGAAACTGCACCCCGACCTCCTGAACCCACTTCTCATCCCTCCTCCTGACTGAGTATCTCCTTGTCTGGTACCGCCATGTGACGTCTTCTCTGTATGTTACTTATTGGCTGCCTTCACAAGAGTGCAGGCTCTATGCATGGTGACTTTGGTCTTTTTATTCGCTGCTAAATATCAAGCTCCTAAAACACTGACAGAGACATAAGTACTTCTTGTATGAGGAATAAAAGGTTCTCATTCAGTGTGTGGGTGGTCAAGGGCCTGCAGATGATAACTGAGTAGGTAGATAAAGAACATAACCTAATCTCTAACAGTGATGGGTGCTGGTAAGAGAATAAGCAGGACTGTGTGACTACTTTAGGTTGGGGCCCCAAAAGTTCTTGGAGGAGGTGGCACTTGAGCTGAGACCTGGATTTTATAGGCCAGGAACAGGCCCCAGGAGGGGAGACTTGCCCGAGGCCGCACAGGTGGCAAGCTGTGCAGCAGGTTTGGAGGCCACAGAGGTGTGCTCCTGGGTGCTCTCCTGAACACCTAGAATGGGCAGAGTCCCAGGTCTGTGGTGCCCTGTGCTGCCCTTGCCCAGCCTTTGGCCCACTGTGTTACAGTCATTTCTCCATGTGGTCCCCTTCCCCCAGGGCCCAGTGTCACTCAGTGGGATCAACAGAGCCTTGCCCGTCCTTGTATCCCCAGGGCCGCCCCCAGGGCCTGGCACACAGTGGGGCCTCTACAAGTGTGTTATGAGTGACTCTGAGGTGAGGCAGATGGGGGTGTGTTGCAGAATGTAAGCTTCATGGACTCTTAAGGTATGAGAGTCCTGAAGAAAAATGCGTTCATTTATTGAAATGGAGGATATGAGACCTGGTAGGGCACTCTGTGAGCGAGTGTCAGCATTCAGACGTGATCTCCAGTCTGCTGCTCCTGGTCCTTCCCAGGCCACAGTCCTGAGGAAGTTGTGCCCAGGAGCTTGGCCTCAAAGACAGGAATCCAGGCGACCTGGAGAGTTCAGGCTGCTGCTTCTCTCTGGAGCTCATGAGGAAGCGCTGGCTGCCAGTGAAATAGAGCAGGGCTCTGCAGCTGTGGTCCCCAAGGGCCTACAAGTGGCAGAGAGTCCTGCCCTGGGGCAATGCCAGCTGCGGTGTCCTGAAGACCAAAGCTAGAGCGGCCTTAGAGAGACTCAGCCGAGGCAACTTATTATCGTGGTGGGGAACTGAGGCCAGAAAGAAGAAGACTGGCCAGAAGCTATACAGATAGTTGGGGACAGAGCTGGGGTGCAGGCTGGGCTTGGTGCCCAGCCTGGACAGTCACGGTGAGATGCTCTGGAAGGCCCAGCTCCTGGTGTCAGTGTTCTCTATCACCTTCCAGCTGCTCTCTCAAAGCTACTTGCTCTTTGGGGGATTCTTCTTTCTGGAAACAGTCTTAAGACACAGTGTGAGGAGACAGTGGATTTTCCTGATTCAGTATCTGGTTGTCGGTCTCCCTAGGGATAAATCCAGAGGCTGCAAGGGACAGGAGCTCAGGTCTGAATTTTAGTCACCATCATGGTGAACACTGGGACAGGCTGGGGAAGGCCTGGAAGAGGGTTGGGTTAAGGTTAAAGCACAGGTTAGATTACCATCCAGAATTCTTTGACCCCTTGCCATGTGCCAGCCTCTATCCTGAACACCTGTGTGAACTATCCTAGCTGATGTATCCTTTCAACAATGTAAAGAATTCCTATGCGGTAGTCGTTGCCCCCATTTGAAGGATGACAACATGGAGATTTAGTGAGGTGACCTCACTAGTCTATAGCAAAGCTGGTCCTCAAATCTAACTAACAGCAGGTCTAACACTATGTCTATTTCTTAGGCTCAGGAGTCCAAGGATGGCTTTTGGTTGAGACAGATTATGATCAACTTAAGGGGAAAGTCAGGATCAGCTTCATGGACAGGGATGTTGCTAAACTTAGGTTCAGTGGTCTAAGCCGGGGTTAGTTCAGGACAAGGTAAGGGCCGAGTCAATATAAAGCCTGAGCTTAGGGTTAGGATCAAGGGGACCTCTCCTGTGAGGATCCTTCTTGGTGCAGGACCTCCAGGAGTGCTAGGGGCATAGACAGAAATGCTTCTCCCCACAAAGGAAACATTGAAAGACTGATAGCTTATCTTTAAAAACCCTGTGAATTTTGCGGTTAACTCCATAACATAGTTGCACAGTTGAGCCTAGAAAAAAACAGGAGTTAAGGATGATGACACCTTTCTCAGCTGAAAATCCTCATATGCCTTTTGACATTCCTAAAATTTAACTTCTCATAGCCTACTATTGACCAGAAGCCTTCTGTATAACATAAACAGTTGATTAACACATATTTCATATGTTTTATATATTATATACTGCATTTTTGCAGTAAAGTAAGCTAGAGAAAAGAACATGTTTTTTTCAAATTGCTGCAAATCTCCAAAATTTTTTCTAATATATTTATTGAAAAATATCTACATATAAGTGGACCCAAGCAGTTCAGATCTATGTTGCTCAAGGGTCAGCTGTATTTGCTTTAGTAAAAATATTGTCCAAATCTTTGAGTGACATGTACGAGCTGGGGAGAGGTCCCATGCCTGACATTCCACCAGCTGGAAAAGCAGAGACGCGGAGATGGGTGCCAGTTCGGGCACAGTCTGGAGCTATGGTAGAGTTGAACCACTGTCCTGGGGTGACTTGGACTGAGGGATTTCCTGGCATCGAGGACCTGCTGTGCCCAAACTGGGAAAGTCTCAGACAAAGCAGGCTGAGTCAGTGATTGTATTTAGAGTGGCGCTGAAACTGGAGTTAGTGAGACAGGGCCCTTGAAAGGGAGTAGAACAGAATGACTTAGAAGGAGAGCTTCACTGTAAGCAAGACCAATGAATTTTGTTTATCTTCCCTGCCAGTTGTCCACAAGCCTCTCAGCCTTAGGGTGGAGTCAGCAAGGGGGCCTCCTGCTGCCCATTTTCCCCTCTGTTTCCCCCTTCATCATACCCACTATTAGTTTTTTATTTCCTCTGAGATGGTAGAAAGGAAAAAAACAGGTGAGTGGAAGACACATCACAGAGCCACACAGGGACCTTTTCCTGTTTATTCCCATAAGAAATAACCAGGTTAACTCAATGCATTCAAGCCCAGCCCAAATTGAAGAATAAAAATGAGCTGGCCAGATTAATTTTCTTAGCCTAGGATTAATCTATTCATCAGTTTAGCTCGCGGGGAGAAAACATGCTTCTTCAATACTTTTCAAACTGGAAATAAATGCCCCATTAAGTTAAACATATTAACCTGAGAACAGTGTTGATGTCAGGCAGACTAATGAATGTCATTATAGGGGATGTGCACCAGTCCTCAGAGGGACTCGGCCAGCCGTTAGGAATTGCCTGCAGATGCTCTCAGCTATTGTGCCAGGGATGGAATCAAGTGGGGGATGGAGATGCGGGAGAGAGGACAGGGGGAGACAGAGGGAATGGGGACCCTCCTGGAGCCTTGGCTGTCCCTGTGAAGGAAGTTGCCTGATAAATTCAGGCATCTTGACCACTTAAGAAAGGGCATGTAAGCAAGGGAGGATTGTTGCCTGGCGGTTTTCGTGGTTGTTTCTGAGACAAGAGAAGCTGATTTGGGCCCCCAGATAAGAGGAATGGTTGCCGGGGCTGGGGCTTGGACATCAGTCCCCAGTTCAGCCAGCCTTTATTGAGCCAAACACTGGGCTTTTCCATATATCACAGAACATACAGACATACAGAACATACAAATAGAACAATATACATTTGGAACCCTCATGGACATCCAGTCAAGCATTTTGCCCAGTATTGAATATAAGGACACTGAGACGCATTAAATGACACACCCAAGGTCATCCAGTTTTCAGTGAGACAACTGAGATTTGAACTCAGGTCAGTGTGACTTGGGGTGGGGAGGCCCCCTCACAGCCCACACTGACTCCCTCTCTTGGGTGGGGTGTCTTTAAAATGCCTCCCAGCTTCCATCTGCTAAGTCTGTAGAGCCACAGTTTTACCTGGGTGCTGTCTCCACAAGAAGAACAAGGTGTAGAGGGAACTATGGGCACCTAGGAGCTGCCTGACCTGGGTTCAGATCCTGGCTCAGGAACATACCAGCCATAGCTCTCAGCTGAGGTACTGTCTGAACCAGTTTCCCTATCAGCAGAATGGGCATGGATTATTCCCACCCCACAGGTCTGTAGAGCCTAGGTGAGCTAAGAAAGAAATGCCCCTGACACACAGTGGTCCCTTCTTCTCTTCGAGGGGCCCCTGGTCCTTCGGGTCTGGATCTGGGCCTGGGCGAAGGGCTCCTGGGTGATGTGCAGAGAAGCAGAGCTGTCCTCCTGGTGTCTAGCCCTGAGCCCCACACACGCTCCCTGAGGGCTGGCCATGACCCAGGTGTCATGGGGACACAGAGATGACGTGCTCTCTGATCCCTGGGTGTTCACAGCCTAGTGGGGAAGATGGGAAAATGGCACCAAAGGGAAGTCAAGCCCAAGAGGGGACAGGAGAGAGAACCATCTGGATTTAAGGTGAACCCACTAGAAATGGCCCCGGAGAGAATTTGGGAGGCAGCTTGGGGAGGTGCCTTCTGTGTGTGCACCGGGCAGGCAAACCTTCCTCTGCGGACAGGAGAACCCTCTGTACAAAGGGAGCCGGACAATTAGAGGCCTGGCCCAGGGTGGAGGTATAAGAAAAACTGGAACTTCAGATTTAGTCTCCAATATCCCAGCCTTCCTTGGTGCCTGTATACTTGGTCTTCTACAGATTTATTAACGTGGGAGTGAACCTCTGCTCAGCCTGTATTTGGACATGTGTATGCTCCCTTACCTTTATGCTATTAGACTTTTATGCCCCAAACCTCAAACTGGGAATTGGTGACCATTATCTGATGTGCTGGTGAGGAATGGAGGCTCATAGGTGTTCAGCAACTGGGCTAGAATCATACCACTCACAGGCGGTGCAGCCCCGGTTCACTCTCATGTGTGGGGCTCTGCCGGCCGTGGTTTTCCCTGCTCGCCACCACAGTGCCTCTCACCTCAGCAGGGCCTAATGGGCAGTGTTCTCTCCACAGACCCCCTCTTCCTCCCTGGCTCAGCTCCCAGTCAGGATGTGTCCTGTGCAGGAGACATGAGGACTTATGAGCAAGTCCTGGCCCACTGGCAGAGGCCCCCTCCCCGTGTGTCAGCGCAGTCCTGAGAACCTCGGCAAGGTCTGTGAGCTCCTCTTGTGATCCAGACCTGATGCCACCACATGGCACAAGCCAGCTCTTCACTTACGGGTGTGAGGTGCTGTCTCCGTAAGCTCCTGCTCCTTCATAAAGTGCCCTCTGAGCACTGAAGTAGTGACTTAATTTCAGGCTGGGGTACAACATGCAAAGTCAATGAAATGCTTTTTCTTTCCAATGTTATTATTTCTGCAGTTGTTTATTTAGTGATAGTAGCCTGTGTATATTCTAGGATAGCAGGGACCATGTACCTTGCACATATAGTAAGCACACAATAGTTGTTGAATGACTGAATGAAGGATGACTGAAGAGAGACATAGGTTCTAGCAGTTGAGTGTCTATTTATGGTCTCTTTAGATATGGGAGAAATTGCTCTAGTTTTTCAGCAGTAAAGGCAGTTGAAGGAGATTTGGAAGAGGCAAGGTACTAGATACAGTGCTAAAAGATGGCTGAGTATAACTGCTTTGGGATCAGAAAGGTATGGTGTATCAGCTAGCTATTGCTGTGTAACAAGCTATCTTAAAACTTGGTGGCTTAAAATAATGGGCATTTTGGTGGGAATGTAAATTAGTTCAACCATTGTGGAAAGCAGTATGGAGGTTCATCAAAATGCTCAAAACAGACCTACCATTTGACCCAGGAATTCCACTCCTAGGAATTTACCCTAAGAATGCAGCAATCAAGTTTGAGAAAGACAGATGCACCCCTATGTTTATCACAGCACTATTTACAATAGCCAAGAATTGGAAGCAACCTAAATGTCCATCGGTAGATGAATGGATAAAGAAGATGTGGTACATATACACAATGGAATACTACTCAGCCATAAGAAGAGGGAAAATCCTACCATTTGCAGCAACATGGATGGAGCTGGAGGGTATTATGCTCAGTGAAATAAGCCAAGCAGAGAAAGAGAAATACCAAATGATTTCACTCATCTGAGGAGTATAAGAACAAAGGAAAAACTGAAGGAACAAAACAGCAGCAGAATTACAGAACCCAAAAATGGACTAACAGGTACCAAAGGGAAAGGGACTGGGGAGGATGGGTGGGCAGGGACGGATAAGGGGGGGGAAGAAGAAAGGGGGTATTAAGATTAGCATGCATAGGTGGGGGAGAGAGAAAGGGGAGGGCTGTACAACACAGAGAGGGCAAGTAGTGATTCTACAACATTTTGCTATGCTGATGGACAGTGACTGTAATGTGGTTTATAGGGGGGACCTGGTATAGGGGAGAGCCTAGTAAACATAGTATTCTTCATGTAAGTTTAGATTAAAGATTAAAAAAAAAAAGAAAGGAAGAAAGAAAAGGGGAATTACTCCTTGAGAGGATAAAACTAATGGTAAATCAAAGATTAACGCATGCTTTAAATATCCTTAATTTTGATCACTTAAAGGGTGTCAGATGAGTGGCTATGGAGGTACACTTTTCTGATAATATTCCTTTCTCTTAATAAAAAAAAAAGCAGTTCCTGTGTGGTGACCTCCAATGAGTTCTACACAATGGTATAAAGGGCATATCAAAGTGTGGGCAAAGGGTCTGTTTGTATTTATACAGAAGATCAAAGCCTAATTTGGCTACCCAGAAAATGAACTAAGATATGATATGAAGAACTTCCAACATCAGCACTCTGTGGAAGACTCATACCAGAAGATGATCATCAAAAAACCTCCACAAAGATCCAGGCGATGCTGCAGTTGTAGCTGCATCCATCCCACCGTTTCCTGGACTTGCCATTGGAATGAAGAAGGAGATATCTAAGCTGGCCTGTGCATACAGTAAAACAAACAAATTTGACTGGATCTATACTGTTGGAACTCAACCAAGAATTAGGAGAAGTGCAAGTTGTAGCGCTCCAAAATCTTACGACTACAGACTATCTATGGTTAAAAGAACATATGGGATGTGAACAGTTCCCAGAAATGGGTTGCTTTAATTTGTCTGATTTCTCTCAGACTGTTCAAGTACAGTTGGACAATATCCATCATATCATAGACAAATTTTCACAAATGCCTAGGGTGCCTAACTGGTTTTCTTGGCTTCACTGGAGAGGGCTGGTAATTATAGATCTGCTTTGTTTATGTAACTGTATTCCTATTATGTTAATATGTGTGTGCAATTTAGTTAGTAGTTTAAAACCTATACATGCTTAAGTTACTCTACAAGAAGATATGTCAAAGAAATAATCAATCCTCCCATGTTTTCTTCCATCTGCTACCTCTAAGGCTTTTCTTCTTCCTTCCTAATTACAATGCTTAAATAGAATTTGTGCCTCATATTGAATTTACCGAGTATCATAATTCCTCCAAGTAGTAAAGATACCTCAAGACAAATGCTGGGCATAGAAGCCACAGGGCATAAATCTGCAAAGAAGTAAAAAGCTAACCTTTTCAAACAATTTGGCTTCTCTCTCACTTACCAACTTTACATCTCCCTGTATGGCCCCGGAAGATGAGTGGTTAGCCAGAGACGGGTAAGATTCCTCAAGGGAGGAACAACCTAAGACAGGCACAGTCACAGGGGGGCCATCAGGTGAGAAATTGGGGATCAACAGTGGTGAAGCTTAGAACCTCACCCCCCCCTGTTTTGAGAGAAATCTTCTGCATCCGTGGATGTTTTATTGCCCTTGTCTAGCTCAGATTAACACATAGTCTACAGGCACACACCTGATCATCTACAATTGCTCTCTTACAACACTAAACTATGTTTTCTACCTTTATCTTGCATCTACCTACCACTTCAGCATTTTATTAAAAATAAAAAAAATAATAATAATAAAGGGAGAAATGTGGGATCCACATATAAATCAAGTATAAAAATCAAATGAATATTTATATTTGACCTGATTGTTTATAGTTCATAATGCATGATCAAAACCGAAAGTTTCTGTGATGACTGCCCTTGTACTGTTCACCATGTAAGAACTTATTCACTATGTAAGAATTCGTTCACCATGTAAGAACTTGTTCATTATGCTTCAGAAGATTGGAGACTGACGAGAATTAGGCTTGAGATGGATTAATGATTGTGCATTGAGCATTGACTCCCCTATATAGAATTTTATTGTTGTTAACAACCATTTGATCAATAAATATGAGAGATGCCCTCTCAAAAAAAAAAATCTAGTTTAAGTAAAAAAAAAAAAAAATTATGGAAAAAAAAAATAACAGGCATTTATTTAGTTTAGGAATCTAGGTCTGCTGGGTGGTTCTGCTACGGTGGGCTAGGCTGGGCTGGCCTTGGGTGGGATTATTGGCAAGGAGAGTTGGCCAGTGGCTGGGTGGTCTTGGGTGGCCTCCATCAGGATGGCTTATCTCTGCTCCTTAGCTTCTCTCATCCTCCAGTGATGAGAGAGTTCTCCAGAGTTCTTCTCAGAGTGAAGGCAAGTTACAAGAAAAAGAGCTGAAGGACATAAGGCCTCTTGAGATTTAGGCTCAGGAGTGGCGTGATGTCCCTTCCATAGCATTGTATTGGCCAAGGCAAGCCAAAAGGCCAGCGCAGATGAAGAAGTGGAGAAATAGATTTCACCTCCTGATAAAAGAATTGCAACGTCATGTTGCACAGGGGATTGACACAGGGTGTGCAAGTAAGAGTTAGAGGGATGTATGGCAGTAAGCGAAATGCTTCAGCCTTGGCAGCAGACCTGGCTCTGCTTTGCAACTGGAGTGTTTAAGGGCAGTCAAAAGACTTTGACTCTGTGAGCCATGGTTGCCTCATTGGTAAATGGCAATAATACTATTATTTATGGCACTGGGTTATTGGGATATTTAAATGAGATAACACACGTAAAGTACTAACATAGAGTCAGGCATATAGAATCTTCCAGTGGCTGAGAGTTGATGGCAATACTCTAACCCATTTTTTTTTTTTTTTTTGTCATTGAGGGCATTCGGGCATCTGATGGGTTCCTGGGCCCTTGTCTTCTCCCAGAAATCAACATCTTTGGAAATGATGTCTCTATTTTATTAGAATTAGAAGTGTCGCCTGTGCTCTGTCCAGCCCTCTCTTGGCCTCTAGAGGCAGTCTCTGCTGATTCAGAATCCCTGCCTGGCCCACCTTTCCCAAGGGTCTGTGGCACTGAGCTGGCATTTCAGGCCTCTGCCCTTTCTACTGCCCCTGCACATGACAGGGTGCCCAGTGCCCAGACTGCAGAGGGGTGGAGGGTGCTGTGGGAGCCAGAGACTCTTCTCCAACATATTCATTGGGTTTGAAGAACAGTGACCCCTTTGGGGGAGTGATCTGTGAGGGGCCCTCCATCCACCATATGGGGCTGATTGTTCTCTGATGAGTCTTCCTTAATCATTCTTTCTGGACTCAGAAATGAAGTTTAATTTCAGCTAGAGAAAAAATAATTAAGACTTGTAAAGTTTTATTGTAAATGGCACTCCAGGGCTCCTGGCTGAGCAGCCCAGAATTTTTATCATTTCTTGGTCTTAGCCAAAGTCTCCCTCTGTGAGTGAGAGGCCACTTAGCATTTGTTAATGGGTCTAACTTCTACAGACTCTAGGTGTTTCTGTGGAATTGATCTTCCTATGAAAAATATGCTTTGGAGACGTGAAATAACCACCAGAGAACCTTAAATCAATTAGACTTTATCAAGCAGAGAAAACAATGAGCTTGACACATGCACTACACAGGGAATAGGCCTGGGCTGTTTCCTAGGGGACTTCAGTTCCATTCACTTTCTAAGCCATGGAATGTGGCATTTCCTGTTCCTGTCCCTACCCCAACTCTGTCCCATGGGGCGAGAGGGTGTCTGAGTGGCTCTCCTCCTTCCTGGAGAGTAATGGTTTTGCCCAGAGAATGGAGGTTGGCTGGGGTCCTGCTCTCTCCTCAACTCTTTCCCCCTCCCTCCTCCATCTGCCCCCTGCTGAACCCCATCTGCTGAGGACAGAACCTTAGGCAAAAGGGGGACCAATTTTCTAGGAATGTGGCCATGTAGAGAGATCTCACTAAGGATTGGAGAACTGAGATCTGTCCACACAAGGGGCCTGGGGAGGGAGGGCCTTGTTCACGTAGATACTCAGCTAGCAAAGGTTTGCTGAGAACTAGCTTGTATCCTCTAGCCTGTGTCCTCTAGCCAGTGTCCTCTAGCCTGTGTCCTCTAGCCAGGCTCTGTGCCTGGGCTGGAGGTTTGGGTAGAGTAAGCTTCAGTCCCCACCCTCACCGTGCGCACAGTGGGACTGCATCAGCCTCTGACACACTGTAATCTCTGTCCCTTCACCCTACTTTGTGTCCCCTTAGTGCATGTTGCCACCTGGCTCTAGATACAGCTGTGTTTGTTAACGTCTGTCTCCCTACTGAACATCAGCTCCACAAGGACATGGCTTTTTTTTGTCTCTCTCAGAGCTGTGTCCCCGAGTGTGGAACACTCCTGGCACATAGTGGGTGCTCTGTTTTGGGAGTGAATGTATGGTACATGCTCTAATGGAGGGAACGGGAGGCACAGAGAATCACAGGTGCCCTCAGCAGACAGCCTTTCTTGGTGTGTGTGAGGGTGAGCGCCTGGGGGATGTGGACAGAGCACCCACAGCATCTGCTACAGTTACTAAGAGCATCCGTGAGCGAAAATCCAGCAAACTCCACCCTCCCATAACCAAGGCCAACACAGCCTCCTCTAGAGGTAAATGTGCCCTTGTGCTGTACCAGGCCACATGGACCTGCATGACCACCGCCTGCCTCAGCCCCTGGCCAACTCCTGAGAGTCAAAAGAGGGCTCGAATGGGGCTTCTGTGCTGTGTCCTGCTCATTGGCCCTCTGCTCTCTGCTCAGCGTGGCCTTGGCATTTGTGCCTTTAGACAAGGCAGCCGGCAGATACTGGGAGGCCTTGCCTGGCCATCCCTGGACCTCCTGGGGAGAGGCTGCTCCTTCTGAAACCAGGCAGAGTGCTCTGGTGGAAATGCTGTTTTTCCCCACAGGGGAGCTTTGATGAGCTGTGGGCTGTGAACCTCAACACTGACGAAAGCTAGAGCAGCTGACACCCTGCCAATGAGACATAACAAAAACAGCTAGAATCCTGCTGCCAGATCCCAGCAGGCACCTAGTAGAACACAGATATGCCAGGGGCCCAGGTGAGCTGCCATCCCAGGGGTCGTACAGGCCTGTGCAGGTGCTGAGGCCTGTCGTGGCGGAGGATCAAGGCCACAGAGACAGAAGATTAGAGACAACCAGGGGGAGTGGCTTCCAAGTCTGGCATCAACATGTGGGAGAGCAGCCTGGGCCCCATGGGGTAGGGTGAAGGCAGCAAGGTCCTAAGCAGAATCAGGGCTCAGGCACCAAGGCTTGGGCGCTGAACCCCACAGACCTGGCTTCAAATTTCAGCTCTGTCATCTCTGATCCTCAAATCACCTCTGAGCCTCAGTTTTTTCATCTGCAAAAGAGGGATAATCAACCTTTTAAAATGAAGCAGCAATAAAGAGCCAGGGCTCTGGAGCCAGGTTGCCTGAGTTCAAATCCTAGTTCTGCCGCTTACTAGCCATGTGATCTTGAACCTGTTCATCTAAGTCTCTGAGCCTGAGCTTCTCATCTGTAATATGTGGAGATAATAGTTTGTACCTCATCGGGCTACTGTTGGGATTAGGTGAATACATAGTTGATGAATTTAGAAGAGGTGCCTGGCTTATAGTAAGCATATATAGGTCATGCAGGGGCAGCTCTGATCCAGGAAGGCCGGGGTGGGCCTGAGACGCTGCACATGTGACAAGCTCCTGGGCGGTGCTGCTGCTGGTCCGCGGGGCGCACGCTCGGCAGCAGGGCCGCTAGAGGCCCCCGTGCTCACGCATTCGTGTGACAGGTGTTTGCAGACCTGCTGTGTGCTGGGCACTGGGAGATGGTGGGGACACGCTCAGCCCTGCCCTGTGGTGCTCACATGCTGGCTGAGAACACAGGCAGGGCTGAACCAATGGACCTGGACTTTTCCTGCAGTTGGTAGAGGGGGACCCAGGTGCATAGAGGGAAGAGAAGGCATTTCCCCTATTCTGCAGATGAGGAAGCTGGATCCCGAGAGTTTAGTGACTTGCCTGAATGTCAGAGAGTGAGTGGCAGAGCAGGATGCACACCCAGCAGCGTGGTCCCCGAGTCTGCACACCCACCCACTGTTCACCCCAGGCTCTGCCTAGAGGGAGCCTGCAGGTAAGTACAGGCTCCCCGTCTTTGTTGTCACTGCTGTAAGTCAGGGCGGGGAGGGGGAGTTCTGGCTGGGCCCAGTTCTGAGGCTAGGCGCGGTGGGGGCTCACCCAGGAACACCCACCCGTGAGCTTGCTTGCTCACATTCCCTGTCCACTTATTAGCAGCACTTTCATTTGGGTCATCCCCTTCTCCACTTTCAGTCCATGGGTGAGGCAGCATCCATGGCTCAGAGGTGGGCCACATGACCTAGGTTCAAACCAGCCCATTCAGATCATTGCTGGCCACAGTATTGGCTCAGAGGAGGGCATGTGACCCAGCTGGAGCCATTGTTTTACAATGAACCTTATGCTTGGCCTTCTGAGAAATAGACTCTTGCTCTTCCCACTGCACTTGAATTAGATTCTTTCCACTAAACTTGAACCTGGATGTTCCTAATTTAGAGCTGTTGCTACTATCTCAGGTAGAGTCTGAGAATGAAGACAACATAGTGGAGGATAAATGGAGAGAATTCTGGTCTTGATGACATCACTGGAGACTCCATCAAGTCATTCCTGGCTCAATCATAACCCTGTGAGTTCCTATGATAACACTGATTAAATTAATACCAGCTTGAGCTGGAAAAGAGTCCTAACTGGTTCATAAAACTGAGGCAGAAGAGCTGAAGTAGGAATAGGGTTTAGCATAAGACTACAGGGAATGCCTCAGATGCTAACTTCGAAGCCCAGCAGGCATCCTAGGGCCTAAGAGGCCCCTGGAAGAGACCTTGGCTGACGCTCTGTGCCCATCTCTGCCTTTCTCCCTGACTGAGTCTGCAGGATGTCTTATCTCTGTTTCTCTTTGCCCATCTTTTAAATTTCCCTTGCAGACTGGCTTCTCTGATCACCTGTGGCCCAGCATGGCCATACCTAAATGATGGCCTCTATCCCTGGGCTGATGAGATTGGTTCTCCAAACCTGCTTGGCTTTGTCCCCATGTTCCAAACTGAGATTCCCAGGAAAGAGGATCTCATTTTTCCAGCTGGGATGGAGTGTCCACTCAAGGACTGCTGCTCTGTTGGGGGTTGGAGAAGACTGTTAACAGGCTTGTGGGCTGATAAAGAGAGATGCGCAAGGAAAAAATAATTGGCGCTTCTACACAGATGGGAGTTATAGTCCCTAGTTTGCAGATGGGGAAACTGAGACCTAAAGAAGTAGAGTGTCCTGCTATGATCTTGCAGCTGGTGAGCTGTAGACTCAGGCTTCATTCCTTGTTCTGCTGGACCCTGGACTCCATGGTCTTCCCATAATTGCCTGCCCCAGAGCTCTTCTGTGGCTTGCCCCCATCTGCTCCTCGGGCCTACTTACTGCTGCCAGATGACCAGAGCAGAAAACAGGAAAGCAGACTTCCCAGAAAAGAGAGAGAACCCCTGGGGCCGGCCATGGGGAAGACCCAGGTCCGCCCCACACAGCACCTGTGATATGTGCAGTTTCCCACTGGAGCCAGCAGGCCCTGGCTTTCCTTCCAGAGATAGGCTAGAGCAGTAACTGCTCAATTATTTAACACAAATAAAATGTAATTAAAATTTCATGGCAGCCATTGTGTTTTACCCACACAGCTAAATGATGGCTTGCATTTTTGCCTTGAGCGCAGTGGTCCTACCCCTGAGATCTTCATCTAAGGTCTTTCAACCTCCACAAATCAGTTTTGGTAACGAGCCCTCTTGCGATCACCACAAAGTCCAAAGTGGGGCAGGCCTCCTGCTGATGCAGCGCATGGGTGATGGCCAGTTAAACAAGGCCCTCTTGGGAACAGAGCTGGGCTTTCACACAGCACCTCCAGCCATGGGGTCCTGGCTTCTGGTTCAAGAGATGGTCTCTGACATTTACTCAGTGGGGATAAATGGGTTGATTCCAGGTAGGCAGTGGTCAGGAAGGATTTAGGAGGGGTTGCTGTGCAGGGGTTGTACCTGGAGGTTACTGAAAACCCCATCCCCACAGACAGGGGTGGGGGAGGGTGGAGATGTGTGTGGGTTCCCTTCAGGGCGTCCCGGGGTCAGGTGGGTGACCTTGGGGTGGTGACTTATCTCTCAGATCCTCAGTTTCCCCACCTAGAAGCCCTCCTTCCTGGTGAGGGCTGCAGGGGAGGGACTGTGGGAGGCTCTCAGCACGGTGCTAGGCACACAGTAGGTGCTCAGAAAAGGCGGGGAACATTGACTGGAGCTGGGTGCACAGGTGACTTGCTGGCCTGAGTGAGGTGGTGGTGTGGGGCCCTGGCTGGGACCCCCCACCTGTCCCATCCCTGATTGTCTGAGGTGGCTCTGGGCACCACTGGCAGTGGGAGGGCAGGTCCACATCGAGGGGGACCAGACATGGAAGAACAGGCCTGGATGACACGCTCTCCCACCAAGGCAGGAAGGTTTGGTGGGGAAGCAGCTCCGAGGCGTGTGGTGCATCACTCCAGACGGCCCCTGGCACTGAGGCCCTGCTGCCCACATCTACTCAATAATGCACCTTTTCTCAGGTTTCCTCCCCCTCGCCAGTCCTCCTGATGCTAACCCAGACTGCCTCCCAAATGAGCCACACACCCTCAAACCCTTGTTTCGGCGCTTGCTTCTGGGGGAGCTGAGACGGGGGAGTGAAGGTAAGAGCAAGGCTGTGACCCAAGTCGTGGGGACCCCAGTACTGGGCAAGGGCCTGAGGTGGGTTTGGTCTCCGGAGCCCACGGGTGCACCCCCAGGGTGGTGATGATGTGATGGAGGTGAAGGCAGGGACAGCAGGAGTTGTCGCAGGCATCCCTGTGTCAGGCATTGCTCCTTTGTAAGGGAACTCAATCCATCCTGACAACAGCCCTGTGGGGTGGGGCCCATTATGGTCCCACTTTATAGGGGGAGAAACTGAGGCACACAGAGGTTAAGTAACTTGCTGAAGGGTGGAGCAGGGCCAGCAGCCAGGCAGACAGACGCAGGGTTCTGACTCCTTAGTCACTGTCTGCATTAAAGGCTCTGAGGACAGTAAGAGACCCCATGCCACAGGTGTTGTGAGGATGAAATTAGTTTATTTACATGTGAGCATGTGAGACTGGACCCTGCCATGGGATCCAGTTCTGGGACACCCTGTATAGAGCTGTAAAGCTCCAGTCCTTAAGGAGATTTCCCCATTTATCCCAGGCTTTCTCTCCAGATGCAGGGATAAGCCGCCTTCCCTGGAAGGGGCGGTGGAGCTGCAAGGCCAAGAGGGTGTGGGGTGATGGTCGGGTGAGGGCTGTACCTGGGGCAGTGGCCCAGGTGCTGGGATGAGGGCGTGAGTGATAAGAGACACGGTGGAGAAAGAACTGGAGGATTTGGTCCCTGCAGACGCTTCGTGTGGCATGGACTCAAGGCACACTGGGGTGGGGTTGCTGCTTAGGACCCTTCTAGACAGAATCGCGTCTAAAGGGATACAGTGTATCCTGTGTACATGCAGATATGTCAACTATATCTCAATAAAACTGGGGAAAAATCCCAGGGGCCTCATGAACAAACAAACAAAAGAATCTAAAGGGAAGGAGGACGGATGGGGATCTGGCAGGAAGCAGGTCTAATCTGAGGAAGACCAAGGGGATTCAGAGTTGGGAGATCCAGGTTCCAGGCCAGACTCTGCCTCTAAGTCTCCATGTGGCCTGGGCCTTGGACTTCACATCTGTGGATGAGAGGCTTTAATGAGAGATTATTTAAGTCCCCTCTCAGCTCAGCTCAGCTCTAACAGGCTCTGTGTGATTGATATCCTGGCCTCCAAACTGGTCAGGAGGTTCTCCAGCTAAAATCAACCTCCTGTCCAAGCAAGGGTACACTCCGTGCTGGAGACCCTGGGAAAGATCCGTCATGGGTGTGGTGCTCTCCGTGCCCCATCAAGGCCACCTGTGGACAAGGTCCCACGCCTCTGGCCTGTTGTGCAAGAGTGGCTCCAGCAATACTTCCCATCCTGAGTCATCGATGTTCCTTTCTCCATGGGCTCTTTCCTGCCAGGGTACAAGCATGCCATTGCTTCTCCAGTCACAAAAAGCTCAGTCCTGCCACCGCCTCCTAGGGCTGTGCCATCTGGCAGTCCCATTCCCAGGCATGTTCCTATGCATGCTCCTTGCTCTCCCTCCCAGAGGGCACCTGTGTGGGCCTCACCCAAGCAGCTGCACCTGAGGAGCTTTTCTGCACCTGGACCTGGTTGAGATGATATCTGGGACCTTGGGTCCGATGACCTCCTTGACAAGCCTTTTGGGGAGGGTCTAGGGCGGGGTGTGAGGATGTTCTGCCTATCTCCTGATTGACCAGCCACCAAAGCTAGGCCCAGATCCTGGGAGAGGGACACAGGACCCACCTCTCAAGGGGACGAGTGTTAGCGAAGTTGTGAACATCTTTTAAAACTGCCACAGATCACATTTATCATTGTCATGCAAAGTTATGCAACATGCTGAGTGGCTTCCTGCTTTCTGACATTTCCATCAAGGATTGAACAATTCAGGGTCCCGCATGAATTTCTTATCAAGGTCAGTGAGTAGATGTGAACCCTGAACCCCGTTTCTATCCTGCCGTCAGATGCCCTGCTTTGGGAACGGTTGCCCCGACTTGCTGGCAGAGGATTGGTTGAGGATGGCTGCCCCACCCCGTCACCCGACCATCCTACCTCAAACCAGGTGATGTGAGCCTGGCCTCGGACCAATCAGATAGCTGGCAACTTCCCTCTGCAGGCTGCGGGCAGGGACACTGTGGTAACAGGTGCATGTCTTGGACCCTGCCCTTCCTAGGGAAAAGAGGGAGAGAGAAACCATTCGGCCAGATTCTGTCTCTTGGTTTCCTGAATTTTCTGACTCGTGAAAAAAAAATTATCAAAATGTATCTGATCCAAAGACAAAATATTTCTGATCCAAGCAATTCCTAAATAAAACCCCAAACATAACAGTGGGTGTCCTAGAGAGGTGGGCCAGACTTTATGCATCACTGTATGCTTTATTTAATATTTAACTATTTAATAATATTTATGCATTAATATTATATATTCACCATTAATATTAATGTTATACATACACATATATACATATGTAAATTCATGGTGTCATGAGTGAGGGGTATTTACTGTACAAAGGAATTCCTTACTTCTGCACTTTACAAAAGGATTTGCCAAAGGCTTTCTTGAAGTGCTGTGCTCTTCAGGGAGCAACAGAAAAGGATTTTGATTTTCGAACATTTTCTTTGCATGCTCTGATGCAACCTTAAAAGTGTGTTCAATTTCCGTTTCAAGTTCTTTTCCTTTCATCCAGCATTTCCTTGACTTCCTATTAAGCATTGGGCACTGTGCTTGGCACTGTGATGGTCTTGCCAATGGGTTTCTCCCTCAGACAAGTTCTCTGTGGATTCAGTGTGACCAAAGAAATGACAGTAGAACGTTCTTTGGGTGAAAAGCTTATACCCAACTTTATTTCCTCGGTGGCAGGTCAATCACTAAAACCCTGTTCACTCAGAGTGAGTCTGCATGCAGCAAGCCCGTCTCTGCCTCTGGGCCTCCCTACCCACACAGCCGTCCTCTGGGCCTCTGTCCTCTGTGCTGCCACCACTCCAGCCTCTGCTCTGCTCTCCTGCAGCCTTGCAGCCATGACACCGTGTCACCCAAAGCACTGGGCCGGGCTCTCAATATTGAGTCAATAACGATGCATTGCGCACACGTGTGTAGTGAGCTAGCCGACCAGGGCCAGGTGAGAATCCTGGCCACAGGAACCTTCATTCTGTCCACAGGGGGGGGAACAAAGATGAATAGGATCCGTGTTCAAAGGGAGCTGGACTCTGTAAATGCTCTTACAGGAGGCAGTTTTTATATAAGAATGAGCCTGGGAAGATGTCATCAGGGCCACTCTACGACATCCTCGGCATTGTCTGCAAATCCAACTGGCAGCTGAGCCTGGAGGGGTGCCTGTGGCGTCTCAGGCTTGGGGGAGGGCCGGAGGGTCTGTGATGGGAGGGGAGCAAAACAGCTCCTCTACTCTCTTCCCCCATCATTGCGCATATAGCACAAAGTGGCATTTTTTGATCAACAGGGCAATATGTTGACATGATGGCTTTTGAAATTATCATAAAAAGCCACTAGAGAAAGCCCGAGATGGCAAGTCCCAGGTGCACCCTGAGAAGGCAGGTGAGGAGTGATGGCAGCTTTAGACTTTGCTGGCCACCAGCAGGCAGGCACATTCCCTGTAATGAATCCCATCTCCAGGGTCATCACCCCATTTTCGAACCTGCTACGGCCCTGATATTGGGGGTTGTGAATCCCTGGGGCAGACTGTGGTTGTTTCCTTTATTATTATTTTTTCCTTTTGGAGAGGTGGTTGGATCAATGTGCCTTGAGTGCGGCCAAGATGGGTAGAGGTGAGGATATCAGGAGCAGCCCAATATGAAGTGGAAGGTGCCTTGTTCCTGGGTCTTAGGAAAAATCAGTCATGAATCCTTAAATATAATGTTAGCTTTTCGGGGATGCCGTTTATCAGTTTAAGGAAGTTCCCTTTTATTTTCTAGTTTGCAGTTTTAATCTAAAAATGGATGTTGAATTTTTCAAATGTTTTTTTCTACATCTATTGACATGATTATGTGTTGTGGTCCCATGTGTCTATTTTTTCTTTTGTTTTCTGTGTTTTTGGTGTCCTATCCAAGGAATCATTGCCAAATCCAATGTCATGAAGATTTTCCTCTATATTTTCATCTAGAGGTTTTATAGGTTTAGGTCTTATGTTTAGGGCTTTAATCCATTTCAAGTTAATTTTTATATGTGCTTTTTGGTAGGGTCCACCTTTGTTCTTTTGCATGTGGATATCCAGTTTTACCAACACTATTTAAGAGACTGTTCTTTCCACACTGAGTAATCTTGGCACCCTTGTCAAAGATTATTTAACCATAAATTGCAAGGTTTGTTTCCGAGTTCTCTATTCTGTTCCATTGATCTATGTGTCTGTGTTTATGTCAGTAGACGCTCTTTTGTAGCTTTGAAATATGTTCTGAAATCAGGAAGGGTGAGATCTCTTTTTCTTTCTTCTTTTCAAGGTTGTTCTGGGTATTTGGGGTTCCTTGAGATTCCATATGAAGTTTAGGATGCATTTCTTTATTTCTATAAAAAATGTCTGGGATTTGCTAGGGATTGCATCAAATATGTAGATTGCTTTGGGTAGTAGAGAAAATTTAATAATATTAATTCTTCCAATCCATGAGCATGGGATATCTTTCCATTTAAAGAAACTGTCATCTTCAGTTTCTTTCATCAGTGTCTTGGAGTTTTCAGAGTATAGATCTTTCACATCCCTGGTTAAACTTATTCCTAGGTATTTTATTCTTTCTGATGCTATTGTAATTGGGATTTTCTTAATTTCCTTTTTAGATTATTTGTTTTTAGTGATAGAAATGCACCTGATTTTTTAATGTTGATTTTGTATCCTACAACTTTGATGAATTTATTACTTCCAAAGTGTTTTTTTGTAAAATCTTTAGCGTTTTCTACGTATAATACCATGTCATCTGTGAATACAGATAATTTTACTTCTTTTTCAATTTGGGTACCTTTCCTTTCTTTCTTTCTGTCTTTTAAAAAAGTTTTTTAAAGAACAACTTAAGGTTAACAGCAAAATTGAGGGGAAGGTAAAAAGATTTCCTGTATACCTATGACCCTCAAACATAACTAGTCTCCTCTGTTATTAACACCCCCCATAAGAATGGTACATTTGTTACAGTTGATGAGCAATAATTGGTGAACCTACACTGACATATCATATCACCCAAACTCCACAGTTTACATTAGGGTTCACTCGTAGTGTTGTGCATTCTCCGGGTTTGAACAAATCTATAATGACATATGTTCATCATTGTGCTATCACACAAAATACTTGCACTGCCCTAAAACTCCTCTGTGCTCTGCTGTTCATCCTTCCCCCGACCACTGGCAACCACTCATATTTTTACTATTTCCATAGTTTTGTCTTTTCTAGAATGTTGGAATCATACAGTATGTAGCCTTTTCAGATTGGCTTCTTTCACTGAGTAATACGGGTTTAAGGTTCCTCCATGTCTTGTCATGGCTTGATAGCCCATTTCTTTTTAGTGCTTGATGATATCCCATTGTCTGGATGCACCATTGTTTATTTATCCATTTATTTACTGAAGGAAATCTTGGTTGTTTTCAAGTTTTGGAAATTATGGAAAAGCTGCTATAAACACATCCTTACGCAAGTTTTGTTTTTTTATTTCCTTTTCTTGGCTAGGACTTCCTGTACTATGTTGACTATAAATGGAAAGAGTGGCCATTCTTGCCTTATTCCTGATCTTGGGAGTCTTGCTTCTTTACCTGGGCAGCAGCCTCCTTACCCAGTGGCCAGGCCAGTGTGGCTGTGTCTAGGGGTCACATTAGAATCACCACAGCAGCCACGGCAAGGTCACATCAGCCATGAATAATCGAGGGCTTAGAGTAAGTGTACCAGTGGCAGGCTCAGAGTCACAGATGCCCTCCTTGGCTTTAGGACAAAACCACTCTCCCCAGCTCTCTCTGTACCCTGTGCCCCAGCCCTTGCTTACCCCTCTGTAGTCTCTCCCTCTCACTCAACTGCTCCAGTCACACTGGCCCAATCAAGGCTCCTTAAACACACCTCTATTGGCCTCCCCCAAGGTCCTGCTGTCTGGATGTCCCATCACTGGTTCTCTGCCAAATGTCCCTTCCTCAGAGCAATAAGCACACATTGGAACTCACACACAGAAAGAATTTCTGTAGGTTTCAGTCCTGGGAATAGAGAGAAGAGACGCCAGGCACTGGCTTCTCCAGCACCATCTCTTGCTCTGCCCCTTAAATATGTACCCCGTTCTCCAGCCATTCCAAGCCAGGTGCTCTGCCTTGAACAGATCAAATGCTTCCAAGCCTCTAAATTGTTTTTCCCCCTGGTTGGAGTGTCCTTCCCACATGACCACCTGACAAACTCCCCCTCCCCCATCTCAGTGGATGTCACCTCTTGTGTGAAGCTTGCCTGACCTCCCCAGGGCAGATGTAGACAAGCCCTGCTCAGAAAGTCCCAAGCTCTGCATTTATCCAGGCTGCCAGCACCTCCCACTCCACTGGACTCGCCTATTCCTGTGTGTTCCTTGCCCACCAGGCTTAGAAGCCCAGGAAGACAAGGTCATGGCTTATAAAGGCTGCATAAATGCTCCTGGGTACCTGAACAAATGAGTGTGTGAGTGAAGGTATCAGACCATGGAGAAGCCAAGAGGCCACCGCAGCATCTCCTGTCCTGTCCCCTTGATGTTGACATCAAAGGTCAACAGGTGACACAAAAAGGGTTTCTGGGACTGGCATGAAAAGGTATTTCAGTTCACCCCCCTGCCTCTAGGCAGGAAAGCAGTGTCTTTCTAATGTTATAGGCAAATGAGAGAGACCATTCTCCCTGTTCAAACAGTCAACACCCTGCCAAGGACTGTGATTTCCAACAGCAACACCACAATCAGCCCCAATAACTGGAGCAGTTGTAGGCATCGAGTGCTCAGCACGTGCTGACCCGGATAGCGGCTGGTGTATGATCTCATCTAACTCTTACTGCCCCCAGTTAGTGCTCTTACCTTCATTTTATTTATTTATAATTTCATGGTGCTTTATTTTGTCAATACAAGCCACAACAAAAGTAACATGCTTGTTTAAAAAGATTTGGGTAATGAAGTGAGAGCACCCTTCATCCGAAGCCCTTATTCCCATTTTACAGGTGAGGAGATCGAGGTGTTTTTCTATACAACACAGCCTTATTCCCCATGAGCACAATGCTGGGCTCGCATTTGCCTGATGTGACACTGGCAGCTTGGTGACTCACAGGGAACTGGGGCCCCAGGGAGGGCTTGGCAGGAGGAAACAATTGGTTTGCTTGAATGGAGTATTTTTCTCTGGGTCACTGTTGGCAAATCAATATTCAATTGTGCCACCTGGTATAGTGCCTGCCTCTGCACTCTGGGATGATGGAGAAAAACAGTCTTGATGAAATCTAAATAGAGGTGTCCTGAGAAACCTGGATGGAGACGTGCGCAGGCGGCTCTTGAAGAGTCCATTAATCTGAGGCTGATGAATTACCTGGGCAGTGCCTCTGCCACCAGCATCCTGGCTCAGGACAGAGAAATTACTTCTCTGATGCTGGCTATCTGGAGTGAGCTGCTCAATTTTTCTCTTTTATTACCACTGAATGTCAGGACTGTGTCTGCTGAAGTCCCCTGCCTCCCTCCCCACTCTTCTCTAAGTGTTGGATTTATCTGATGACTCTGCTGGGCCTGGTGTTGAGGGCCAGGGCATGCCCTGCAGTAAAGAGGATTGGGTCCCTGGGCCTGAGGGTGTGATGGGTGGGTGTCTGGACAGGCCCTGTTCAGAACCGTCATCCCCATCAGTGGTTCTGTAAATTTCCCTTCCTTCTCCCTTTCTGTTTTGTGTATGGCTGTGCCCAAACCCGAGGCTGCTGTGGATGGGTTGAGTTGGGGAGTTCTCTGGGGTGTTGTCTGGGAGTGGGCATCTCCAAAGGACCCCAAATCCCATGAAGGATAAATGTTTCATGACTGTCCAGTGAGACTCCCGACTGGAGGACACGCCAGGGCTCTGAGTCCTGAACACTAATGAGAACTAACATGGACGGTGTTCTCCTCATTCCAGGTTAGGTGTCATGTGCTTCATGCAAGTTACCTCCCCCACCGCTCGGGAGAGCTCCCATTTTGCAGATGAGGAACCAAAGCACAGAGAGGTGGGGTACCTTGCCGTGGGCACAGAGATGGAAAGTGGCCTCCCTGGAGTTCTGGTCAGGCAGAGGACTTCATCCATCCTCCCAGGGGAGGGAGGAACAAATGAATGAAGGGAAGTCCCTGAGCATTGGTCCATGCAGACCATTGTCTGGGAGCACAGTGTGGGAGGTGTGGCTAGACAGCAGCACCTGTTAAATTCATTCATTCATTCATTCACTCACAAGCCTATATTGAGTGCCTGTTAGAAGTCTGGCTCTGGTGAAGCACCAGTGTGACTGTGAAGAAAATAAGAATTCTGTCTTCATGGAGCTCAGAGTCAAGCAAGGAAGACAGAACGCTGGAGAAGTCGTAAGAGTAAAATGTAGTTTCAGGAGAGGGGCTCTTCAGGAATTCTGAGAACACCAGGAGGGCACTGGATTAGATCATGAAGGCTGCCCTGAGGAAGTGTGTGACTCCTCCCATCAGGAGGCGGAGTCTCTTCCCCACCCCTGACTTACTCTGGCCATCAGAATGCAGTACAAATAGTGATGTGTGCCAGGGCCTATGTGCCCTCATGCATGTTTACTCTGAGAACAAGCCTGGGCTAGCCCACTGGAGGTTGAGAGGCCATGGCACCCAGCTGCCCCTACCTGCAGCCAGCCAGCCCCACACCCCCGCCAGTCCCCCCACAGAAAGAGAGAGGAACTGACCAGCTGAGCCCAGCCTCAACTGCTGTCAGAAATGTGAACTAAATAAAAGATCGTTGTTTAAACCACTAAGTTTTGGAGTAGTTTATTATGCTGCAAGATGAAACTGACACACAGGACCTTGGCACAGGTGTTCCTGAGAGCGCAGCTACTGTGCAAAGCTGCCAAGTGCTTTGATCAACATATTATTAAAATGTATTTAATAAGGCTTAGCACATCAGTGATTAAACAACAGAGAAGGATATTTCTTTCTGAGGTAAATCCCTCATTTTTGCCATCTGGGGCTCTCCATTTTGGGGACCGAGCTCCTTGCACTGTGTTGCTTTGCCTTCCTAAGGTGGAATCCTAAGTGGATCGAATCCACTTGATCAGAAATGCATCACCTCCACATCCACATTTCAGTCAGAAGGAGGGGGGAATGAGAGGACATGGAGGGCCCTTCCTTTCAGGGATACCACACGGGAGTTTTATGCACGTATGCATGAGTGCGCGCGCGCGCGCGCGCACACACACACACACACACACACACACACAGAGAGAGAGAACTTAGTCACATGAGCTTTTATACACGCGCGCGCGCGCGCACACACACACACACACACACACACACACACAGAGAGAGAGAGAACTTAGTCACATGAGCTTTTATACACGCGCGCGCGCGCGCGCGCACACACACACACACACACACACACACACACACACACAGAACTTAGTCACATGAGCTTACCTTGCGGTAGGGAAGCTGGGAAATGTGGTCTTTTTGTCATTTGAAACCATGTAAGCAGCTGAAATTTGAGATTCTGTTATCAAAGAAAGACGAGCAAATATTGAAGGGTATTAGGTGGGCTCTGCCAAAATGCTTCTGGAAATTGAAGTGTGGGTTGGTGGTGGGAGGGGGAAGGACATGGATCCATTTTGTCTTATTTTTTCCTTTCTCCTTCTCCTCGCTGCCTCTCTGTTCCTATGAACTTTCTCAATCTCTATACTGGTACGGTTCTTTTCTTGCCCTCATTTGGCTCTCTGCTTATAAGCATTAGCTCTGGGTTGCTCCAAGCCAGTGAAACCAGCCCACACATCTAGTTGCTACTGCAACTTTGTGCCTTTGTTCTCCACGTTACCTCTCTCTGGAATGCCCCCTGCCAAACTCTTGCTGTCTAGTGTTGCACGTCTTTGAGTGCACCAGTAAGCTCACAGACTTTGGGCTAAATAATTAGTCTTTTCTGGGGGTGGCCTGCCCCACCCAGATTGTAGGATGTTTTGCAGATCCCTGGCTCTGTCCCCTAGATGTCAATAGCATTCCTGAGCCATGACAATTGAAAATATCTCTAGAATTGTCCAATATCCCTTGGAGGACAATATTCCCTCTGGTGGAGAATCACGGGTGTAGGGAAAAAATGTAGGTCAGAGATACGAAATTTTTGTTCTTGCTCCATCCCTTCCTTGCCATGTGATAACAGACTCATTTTGGAACCTCTCTAGGGCTTGCTTTGTTCATCAGGCACATGCATCAGGTAACACCAACCTCACAGGGTCCTTCAGTGAATTAAATTGATCATTCGTGAGAAGAGGCCTTGTGCACTGTAGGTGCTCAATAAATACTGGTGTTGGTAACTAGCTCACGAAAGCCAGTGTGGCCCTGGCACTCCACCTCCAGAAGGGCAGGCACGGACTCTGGGGAAATCTCACCCAGCAGCCTCTTTCTGAGAAAGAGAAATCGAAAACACTCTAATTCAAAGCGTAAATGTCAGAGGCTTGGGAAGATTCTGAAAATAAATACTCTGCACAGAAGGGAAGAAAAGAAGGTGGGAGAGAAAGGAGGGGGTGAAGGTGGAGGCCCAGTGTTTAAAAATTGGGAAATCACACATAAAATCTGATTTCCTACTGCCCTGAAAAATCAGGAGGTCTGAGCATGCTGGGCATGGCCTGCACAGTCAGTTAGCTGGAACTGGGCAGCTTCTGCTCCCAGACAGCCTCACATAGGCTCTCTGCTGAGACCTGGTCCCCACCACTCCTGACCCCTCAGCTCTGGGACTGAGCACCAGCATCACACGCACCCTGCTGTGTTCCTGTCATCTGCATATGTCACCCCTGACCTCAGGAGGATTCCAGATGGTGACCCTGGGCTGGAGGATCAGCCCTGGGACTATGACAGACTTAGCTCAGATGTCACCTTCTCCAAGAGGCCTTCCTTGACTACCTGAGACTACAGTCCCTTCACACTTCATTATGTTGTTCCTCCAGTAAATGGCAACAGTGGATGGGTTGACTGCCTCTGGGCCAGTTTCTCAGTGGCTGGTGGAGAATTGTCCCATCACTTATGCCAAACGCTGCCATGCAGTGCACAATTCTAGGTGCTGCTTCCCACCTCTCCACAAGCGGTTCTTGCAAAAACTCTGACACTTGATATGCAGTAATTGAGACAATAGTGTGCTCTCCTTGAGCCAAAGAAACTATAATCCAAATACTCATCAGTCACATGCACTTGTCCTTGAAATACAACCTAGAACAGGCCCAGCACATAGTAGGTCCTTTATCATCCCTTTGTCATCATGGCAACCGAGGAAGGGGGGTCAGGAGGCCTGGTCCTGGCCTGTTCCAGTGGTCTGGCTGTCTGGCTCTCTGTATCTGTCTGTCTCTGCCCTTTCCCCCATCTTTCCATAAGGGTCCATCAGGCCAGCGCTAAGCCCTTTCCCCATGTTCCCTCACTTATTCCTCCCAGAGTCCTGCAGGTGGGCTCTCGGATTAACTCCGTCCCCCAGAGGGACTGAGGCTCCAAGGAGCTCAGACTCCTGTCAGATGATGAGGCTGGGAGGGGGCGGCTGGGCTTTGAACCAGGTCTGCCTGACTCCCAAGGCCCTGTGGGCGCACACAGCACAGTCCCCGAGTGACCTGGGGCAAGACACAGAAACTGGGCAGCAGGAAACCAATGTGGGGGAGACGGACAAGGGGAGAGAAGGAGTGAGAGGAGGCAAGGGAAGGGGCAGGTTGTCTCCAGACTGCAGTGGCACCTTGAGAAAGCCTCTTCTCCTTTTGGGGCCCCAGTTCCCCTCTGAAAGGAGGGAGAGGAAGGAGTGGTTTGGAGCAGGACCACTGTAGACCCCTCCCAACCCAGAAAACCAGGCCCTCCCCACCCCTGGCCGCAGCTCACACGGAGGTCACCTCCTACCCAGACCAGCTGAGTTCCCTCAAGTTCCTTCCCCAGACGCTGTGAATGAGGGACGCTGGTGTCCTCTAAGCCTTCGTGGGAGCAGAGGACCTGCCCTACCCGGAGCCTCTGGCCTGCTGAGCGGGGTGTGGGGAGCCCAGGCTCCTTCCTCAAAGCTCCGGGAAACCTTGTGCCATGGGCCTGAGTTCCCCAGCAGTCCCGGCTGGTCCCTGGGGCCCACTGTGGCAGCTCCACGAAGTGCCCCCTCAGCACCCATCTTCCCGTAGTTCCTCCAGCCTAGCCCTACATGACCCGGCTCCAGAGCCCCTCGCCACCCGTTCCCTTCTCTGGATTCTTCATGACAGTGGGAATTCCCAGGCCTCTGGGCAACCTAGGAACAGAAAGTCCTCCTCACTCCCAGCCAGGAACCCCGAACCCCCACAGCTGAGGCCAGCACATACCCACCCTGGGATCTGGGTCCTGGATCGGGTGAGAGCCCAGGCCCAGCTTCTGCCCTCAGAGGCCTTGGGACACCTCTGGGCATTGGGAGCCAGTGGTGTGTGGCCCAGCTATAAGTCGGTCAGGCTCTGCTCACATGAGGGGCAGACTGCAGGCCGTGTGTGTGAGGTGCTGGGCTCAGCACCCGCACTAGGAGCAGCTGCTGCTATCATCCGGGTCTCACTCCACCCTCTTCCACCCTGATGGCATTTGCTGCCATTTCCTGGGATGCTGCTGAGCCATCCCTGGTCTGAGCTTTTCAGCAGCATTTACCATTTTTCCTCACAACCCACAGAGGGGCTGAGAGAAAGGTCCTGCGTGGTCCATTTGAAATGCAAAATCTTCCTGTGCTCCAGCTGGTTAAAGCTCCTCAGAGGCTCCAGCGCCCTTTAAGTAAAGACTTGACCTTACCCTGGGCTTTCTAGGCCCTGCCAGGTCAGCTTCTGCCCCACGCCCTCCTGTCCGTTTACCCTGACCCAGGTGTGGAAACTGAGGTTCAGAGAGGAGGTGAGACTCACCAGGCCACCATCTGATGAACAGTTGAGCCCAATTCAGGCCCTGGCCTGCGGGGGTTGGGCCTGGGGCTCTGGAGCCCCGTGACAGCTGGCAGAGGCGTTCCTCCTGCATCGTGTTCTGTGGCTTGGGCTGCTCCCAAGGTGAAATCCTGCCGGGCCAGGGGCGTTCAGGGACCCGAGGCCGGACCTCATCTGTGGAGCAGCTGTGCACTACTGGCCTCCTGCCCTGGGCCCTCCCACAGGCTCTGGCTCACCCGGGTTTGTCCTCCAGCTTCTCCACAACCACGGAGGCAGAAAGGAGCTTATGGAAGGTGCCAGAGGCTCTGCTCTGTGGCAGTCGTGCTTGCTGAGGACAGACAGCTAGACGGCTGAGTGATTCCTAACCTGGGCGGTTTGGGCCCGGCC
This sequence comes from Manis javanica, assembly GCF_040802235.1. Taxonomy (NCBI): domain Eukaryota; kingdom Metazoa; phylum Chordata; class Mammalia; order Pholidota; family Manidae; genus Manis; species Manis javanica. The sequence continues at coordinate 22,898,632 of NC_133159.1, read as the reverse complement.
TGAGGCCCATGTGGACGTGCCCTGAGCTCCTCACTAAAGAGCTAATAGAGCTGGTTTGGAGGAGCCCAGGGTACTGCAGCTGGTGTGTCTCTTCTGCCCACAGCAGGGCCTTTAGAAGCATCTAGACGCTGGCACAGAGATCAGGTAAGAGGCCCCCTTGAGGATTCAGGTGCAGATGAGAGCAGGGAGGCCACACGGAGACGGCAGGAAGTGGGTGGACATGAGTGGCCGCAGAGGGGCTGAGAGGACTTGGAGCTGTGAAGGGCCTGGCAGGATTATGGTCAGAAGCTTTGGGTGCTGTGAAAAAGCTGATAACGCTGGTCAAATGCTCTGCAGGCCACCAGCAGGGTCGACAGACCTGTCCATGAAGGGCCACTCTGCAGGGGGAGGATCAGATGATGCGGGGGGCACCTCACGCACCTGGGGACCTCGGGTGACAGAAAGGCTTGTGTGGTGTTTGTTAAGGGCCAGGCCTTGTTCTCAGTGCTCTGTGTGGGCACACGGAATAATCCTCATGGCAGCTGGGCTATTATCCCCCCATTTTACAGGTGAGACACAGGTTTAGAAACTTGCTCCTGGTCACACGGCTAGTTAGTGGCACAGCTGGGACTTGAACCCAGGCAGTAGTTCCTGAGTCCATGCTCTTAACCATTATTCTGGGAGATAACTATGAAGTTACTGCCCTCAGGGAGCTGCAAGGCCATAAACTAAAACCGCAGGGGCAAACTGGGTGACAGAGAGAGAATTTCTGGATGCAGGAATCAGAGGTTTCCCTGAGGAGGCAGCATTTTAACTCAGTCCTAAAAGGTGGCAAATTTTTGAATAGGCAAAACTGTAACCAATCAAGTAGGGTTATTATTTCATACAACATAGACTTACTCTGGTGAATTTAGCAGAAAAACTGTCAGGAACTTTCTTTCCAAAGTGTGGCCTGGAGCCCATCTGACTGGAGGAACCTAATCACATGATTATGTCCAAGCTGTAAAGGAGATGGGGAAAGAAAACCTCTGGCATGGGGAGGTTCTGTCTCTGAAAACAGAGAATTCCATAGCATAGGAAGGGGTTTCTGTGGCTGGGCAATCACCAACAATGGTAGGCCTCACTCCACGTTGTAATGGGGGCATTTGAGGCAAGAGGTGGCAAATGTATGGATACAGGTTGAAAAGCTTCAGACACATTGGAGGTTCCCCTCTGTTTGGCTGGAGCAAAAAGATAAGAATTAACCAAAACAGGAATCAACGCTCCCTCTGAGTGATTAGGAAAACAAAGAAGGCTGGGGCTGGGCAAGTGGATTTGATGTCTTTGTTAAAAAAAATCGTCCAAACAAGTTGGGAGAAAAGATACACCTAGGAGGATCCTTGTCCTTGGAAAACCCTAAGTCAGTTCACAGCTCTCACCTCCTCTCGTTTGACCATGTCGTGGTGTAAAGTGGACACAGGCATCTATCGAAATGTGGCGGCCTCTCCAGCCCTCAGGATGGTTTCTGCCTGCTCCTCCATGTCTGCCACCACCTCTAGTTCACTTTCTGCAAAAATAAGCCAGAAGGAATCCAGTTTGTGTGGGCTCAAGTCTCAAATGGCAAAAAGGAAGGAGAGAATTCTTCAGGTTGTCCCCCAGAGGGTCAGAAAAAGAGAATTAGATTCCTGAAGAGGCAGGAAGCTGTGCCTTAGGAAAAGCAGAGAAAGTAGATTTAAGTTTCCTGGAATGTAAAGAAAATATTTACATTTTAGAAACAAAGGACAAACAAGATATTGGGTAACTTTAAAGTTTCTCTTCAAGCTGATAAGAGAATCTGATCCAAAGTTTTAAAAATTTTCTATTAAATTTCTTATTGTTAAGTCATACTCCACATTTCAAACATTAGTGAACTTATTGTTTATAACCACTTATTGTTACAACCACCCGTTATAACAATGGGTCCTCATCAGTCGAATTCCACTCCATACTTTATTGACACGGACGATGTTGAGAATATCAAATTTGACTTGTGTGAAGAGCATCTGAAGAACTTGGCCCCGGATCGAATCTATAAGGGTTTTGTGTACAAGGTTGGAAAGGATAGCTAACAGCCCAGTCTTTCGGAGAGGCTCAGTTACCATCAGAGTATAAGTGTTCCATTATTAACCTTGAACTTCCTCTCATTATTCTTTCATTTTCACTGACAACTCCCTATAGTCTTTTTTTTTTTTTTAAAGCAATTCCCACTTTGGTTTATTCTAGCTTGAATTTCACCAACCTCACTCATCAAAATAACTCAAACCAAACCCAAACCCCCAAAACTACTAGTTCAGCCCCCATAGATCTAACCAGTGTAGAAAAATGGGAAAATACAAAAATCTTATTGCCTAGAAACAACCAAGACTAACACCATGGTGAATTGTCTCCTCTATAAATCCAGACGGAAAAACAAAACACGATGAGGATAAAATGACACACACAGAGTTCAGTGTGCAATCTTTGAAACTAAATACATCACATTTTTAAACCAGATTGTAATGAAAGCAAAGTGCTCATGATAAATGTTAAGCAAAAATTCTGGGTACAAAAAATCCTCTATTGTGTGAAAGACATGTGTAAGTATTATTGAAGAACATACCAGATATCAATAATGATTCTGGGTATAAACTTCTTGTCATACTCTGTACTAACAGTTTGAGCAACAAACATGCATCGATTTTAAGGATCAGGAAAAAATAGAAAGACAATGGGAACCTCAGATTTCCAAGTAATGGCCCACAGGCACGCTGAACAACTTACAAAAAGTTTGTTTCAAAAGCAAAGCCCTGGGTGGGCGGGGCTGAGCCACGCCCCGGCGTTGTGACGCGCCCTGAATGAAAGGACCGTGCGCACTGTCTCACTTGGTCTTTCCTCTGCGGCCGTTGGAGCGCGTGGCTCTTAGGCTGCGCGAGCCCAGAGCTCTAACGACAGAGGGGACATGGAAAGAGGGCTGTTGATCCGGCTCCAGCTGGGGCTGCTGCTCCTGGTACTGCTTCTACCCCTGCAGATAAATTCACAGGAATTCTCCACGCCCGCGGCTACTGCCCTGCCTAGCCTGCCTGCCACCCCGCCTGCCACCACGAAGGGAGGCGTCTGCGCCCTGCGGTCCACTGTCAGTTTGCTCCTGGTTATGCTCTTCCTTCTCCTACACCTCCACTGTTGAGAAACTCAGGCCAAGAAACATTTTCACTCTGCAGCTCATCTTTGAAAAACCCAATCCAAGTGGCATCCAGTGTGATAAGGAAAACAACGGGTCCTTATCAGTCGAATTCCACTCCATACTTTATTGACACGGACGATGTTGAGAATATCAAATTTGACTTGTGTGAAGAGCATCTGAAGAACTTGGCCCCGGATCGAATCTATAGGGGTTTTGTGTACAAGGTTGGAAAGGATAGCTAACAGCCCAAATTACGGAACAATTGGATGTCACGGCTTAAAGAATATGGACTCTTAAAAACTATTCTTTGAAAATCAGAATCGATTTCACCTTGATCTAGAGAAAAAGGATGGGATGTGGAATGGGGATGTTTCATTCTGATTCACTGAATCTGTCAGGCCAATAAAACAACTTGGTGATACCAAAGCTTCTGTGTTTCTTTTTATGTATGTTGGGAGAGGCCTCCAGGAGGTCCTGTAAATCAATACTAATTTATGCTGAAATACTCTAAAGTCTCACACTGTTAAGCTTTCCCTTGGATACTGAACTCTTTCCTTTGTGGTTTTGGATTTAACATTACATTTGACTTTGTACAAGGTAATTGACACTTATCAGAACAATGACTGATTGGAATGTATCCCAAACCCAATCAGGAGTCCATCTTTCCACCGCACATTCCTCTCCAACAAGAGTGTCAGATTTATTTAACTACCGTACTTAACCTTCTTCCAAAGAATCTTAAAATGCTGTGGTAGATGGGGCCCTGCTTTCTCTGAGCCATGCCAGGGAGACGCATCTCCCATGGTGGTAGGTGGTAATTTTTTTCATTTCTTGGGAGAAATGACACTTCATTCTCCAGTCATAGCATTTGTTCTGCTGAACAGAGGTCAGAGAGGGAGTCTGGTGGGGCCACAAAGCATGTGCTGGTCAGAAATTGCTTTGGCCTTTGGGGGGCTCTTCCTGAGTCTCAGTTGCAGGGGTGGAGTTCACCTTAACAGCCCAGAGGTCACCAAAACCCTGGAACACCGAAAAAATTTGCAGGGTTTCCCCCCCAGTTCATGAAGCTGTAAACTCACATGCTGCTCACAAGCCTTTGTCCACATCATCAGGGATTGAACAAGCCCTTTGTGAGGGCTTTTCTATTGTCCTAATAGCTATACTTCTCTGGTTTACTGTTTAGAGCGTCCTGTATGGTTTACAATGTGCAACTGTAACATAGCACAGTCTATTTTCAAACAATACAGCACATCACATGTTAGAACCTTCCAGCAGTCCCTTCCTTCCTCCCATCACATCCTTTTGCTGTCCTCTTCATACCTTCACTCCATGTTTTTGATCCTGCAATAAATTGCTGCTATTTTGGCTTAAAGGGTTCCCTTTTAAAGAACTTTTTAAAAAATGAGAAAAATGCCTTTTATATTTATCCCCTTTTTACCATTCCCAGTTCTCTTCATTCATTTGGTAAATCTTAGATTTCATTTGTTGCTGTTTTCCTTCCTCAGCCATGTCCAGTTTACTAATAAGCCCATTGAAGGCATCCTTCATCTCAGTTACCGTGTTTTTGATCTCTAGCATTGCTTTTTGGTCCTTTCTTAGGACTTCCATCTCTCTGCTTACATTGCCCATCTGCTTTTGCATGCCGTTTACTTTACCCATTAGAGCCCTTAGCATATTACTCATAGTTGTTTTAAATTCATAGTCTGCTTTTACCTTGTATTTTTTCCTTGATAGTCCCACATGATATACTGGATAAAAGGACCTGCGGTAAATAGGCTTTAGTGGTGTGGGGGAGGGGAAGGGTTCTCTAGTTCTGATTAGGTCTGTGTTTAGTGAGCCTGTGCCTCTGCGCTGCCAACTTCACAAGTGTTTCTCAGTTTCTCCCTTCCCTCTTAGGTGGAACAAGCTGGCTAGAACGGGCTGTAGTGGGCAATTGCCATTCCCTTGGGTCAATTAGGCTGTGGAAGTACCCCAGGGGGTTAGGCTCTGGTTAACCCGTTTCTCCTGGGCGCAAGCCTTGTTAAGAACAGAGTACTCGGGGAAATTTCAAGATGGTTCCTTTTCCCCCTCCCTTTGCCAGAAGCATGAAAAGATTTTTTCCAATATTTACTGTGGGAAGCTGGTTGAGCTCCTGAGGTAAAACTCACAAATGTGTGAGAGCCCAATTATGACTGGTCTCCCTGGAGTTTTTAATGCTCAGAGTTGTTGGTACTGAGCCTCCAGAGATCTGTGCATCACAGCTCAGATTCTGCTCGTGACACCCTGTCTGGTGAACTCTGAAGATCTGTGTTTGCCTGTCTCCAGTCTTGGGGGCAGTGGTTTGCCCTGTGTCTCATCTCTTTTACCATCCAAGAAGAGTTGTTGATTTTTCAGTCTGTTCAGGTTTTTATTCAGGAATAATGTGTGGAACTTGAAGTTCCACCATTTCCCTTCATCCTGATAAACTTTTGTTAACATTTCCTATAATGCAGATCTGGTAATGAAAAGTTCTTTAGTTTTATTTATCTGGAAAGGCTTTAATTTTTTTCCTTCATGTATGAAGGGTAGTTTCTCTGGAGACAGAATTCTAAGTTGACATTTTATTTTCTTTTGGCCCTGCATACATGTCATTCCAAGTTTTAGTTTTTTTACTTGTAATGTGTTTTACTATAGTTTTCTTTGTATTTATCCTGTCTGGAGTTTTTTGAGATCCTTGCATCTGTGCATTTATAATTTTCATAAAATGTGGACAAGATTTAGCCATTCAAATATTTTTTCTATACTCCTCTTTTTAGAACTCTGATTTCACAGATGGTAGACCTCTTGATATTATACTATGAGTTATTGATGCTCTATTCCTTTTTTCCTTCAGTTTGGGTAGTTTTTATTTCTATGTCTTCATGTATATTTACCTTTTCTTCTGCAGTGTCTGTTCTGTGGCTCTTCCCATCTAGTGGATTTTTCATCTTGCTTCCATTTGGTTCTGATACGTTTCATTTTTCTCTTCATTAGGTATCTATTTTAAGGGTGTGAATTTATTTATGTATATAGTTTTTTTCTCCCCTCTTAGTTTTTTTTTCTTTCCCCTTAGGTGGGAGAACTAACTCTCTCTATATGGTTATTATGCCTAATGACTATATATTGTAGTATATAGCTAATAATGCTATATATCATTATTTTAAAATCCTAGGCTGCTAAATCATACCTGTTATTTCTTGGTTGGTTTCTACTGACCCCTTTTTTATTCTGGTTTTTGGTCACATCTTTATGTTTCTTCACATGCCGGGTAATTTATGATTGTATGCTGGACATTTGAATGTTTTGAGTTTCTGGATTTTGTTGACTTTAAGGACTGACTTGAAGGACTATTGAACTTTTGGCAGGTAGTTGAGTCACTTGAAAATCATCTTGATCCATTCGGGCTTGTTCTATAGCTCTGTTATAATGGGGCTAGACAAGGGCTAATTTAGCTCAGTTTTTAAGGCATTATTCTTAAGGGCTTTACTTATTATCCCAAGCGTTCAGTGAGGTCTCTCGACCCCAGATGGTAAGATTCAAGTGCTGTGCAGCCCTGTGACCTCTGAGATTTGTGCTCTGAAGTTATTCTCCTTCTAAGGACTTTCACCCTATGGCTGCAAAGCTTAGTCTTCAGAAGCAGATTCAAGGTGCTTCTGTGTGGGTTTCTGGAGATTTTTCTCTGTGTACCTCCCTCTTCTCTGCTATTCTCCCTACAGATCCTAGTCCCCTCTGTGTCCACAAACTCAGATCTGCCTTTTCAATTCAGTGAATCTTTCTATACTGCTGTTATCCTTTTCTACTTCTGTTAGAAGTGGCCTGTGTCCTGAAAAGTGCCTCTAGTTTGAAAGCTGGTGTACTTACAGGGCTCACTTCATTTGTTTCCCTTTTTTCAGAGATCATGGTTCTTCACTGTTTCTTGTTCCATGTCTAGAATAGCTGTTTCATGTGTCTTGTCCATTTCTTCATTTGTTTGTGGTGCAGTGGTAGGGTACGTACAGTTCCAGTTATAACCAGAGCGAAAAAAAAAAAGTGTGAGTTTTGGCATCTAACACACTTGAGTTTAGATTCTGACTCTGGCAGTCACTTGCTGTATGAACTTGGGCATGTCACTTAGCCTCTCTCAATCTGTTTTCTCATAGTCTTTGCCTCTCAGAGTTATTGTAGAGATGAAATGACATCATATATGTAAAGTTCATCCTGGAGTACCTGGCACATAGATATTCAATAAGCGAAAAGTATTGTTATGAATAAGCACATGGTCCCCAGCTTTCTGTAAGATGCTACAATACCTAAAGTTCTGCTAATGAAGATCCCTGAAGACCAGTATCTCTCTGTAGCCCTAACTGGCCTTTCAAGTGATGGATTGTGCTTTTAAATATTTAAGTAGCATTGGCTGCTCTGCATTAAAAGTTAATAAGTTTCTATTGAGCTCCCGTCAGCTGATTTTAACACCCTGCCGCTTCCCATTCAAAGCAGGGTATTTTCACAGGTGGCTCCAAGGGGCCTGTGGGTGATTTCCAAGGTGCTACAGAGGAGCTGTCACTGAAGTGTCATTCCAGGGCATGAAGGGCCTCCAACATTCTTCAACATTCACCAGGCTCCTGCCTTCAGTTTTCCAGGAAATCAGAGCCTCTCATGGTAGCTCACTTCTGATCAGGGTTAATGGGGGAACTAGGATTCTGGAATGCCGGTCCTGGAGGAGGCATGAATGCCCTCAGTGTCAGGAGCTCCTAGGGCAGCCCTTGAGGAGGTGGACGGAGGATGAGGAGGACAGGACCCAGGAGGGAGAAGTGAAATGAAGTGAAACCTCCAAGTACTTCTGTTTACTCCCCTTTGCTCCAGGTTATCTTTAAGTGGGATAAAAATATCCCCTAATCTTCTTTATCTCAGTTCAGTGCTTCTAGAGAAGAAATACTTGACATTTAAAGTTGTAGGAAAAGGAAAAAGGTACAAATATGAGAGAAACATAATATTCACTGACAACCAAAGAATGGAGACATTTCAGGGAGCTCATACTGGGAGTCTCCTTAAAGTTTTGAAAAATGAAACAGGTGGGTTGAGAAGGTGAGACAAACCCTGTACGGGAAATGTTTCCAGGGTCTCTGACATGCTTCCCTGTTCCGGCGAGGCGGAGAAGGCAGGAGTTTTGGCCTTGTGTCCTCACACCTGGCGTTCCACATTAAGCACTGAGGCTGCCACTTCTGCTTACAAGGCCTTTTGCCATTTCAGTCCTGCTGCCTCATCCCTTTGTCATTCATTGTCTGCCTGGAAAACAGACCCTTTTAGGCTGAAGAAATGTGTCTCTTACCATCATCCTTCTTCCTCACTTGGGTTGTCAGTTTTCTACAGATAGTGAGAGGAATGTTGTGAATGAACGATGCAGGCTTGTGCCAGACTGGTGTCCAACAAGGTGCTCAGGACATTGCATCATCCTGAGGCTAAACACTGGGGGAGCTGACCCTACTGAGATCCAGGAGAAGGGTTTTTGGACCTGACCCTGAGAGAGACAAGATTCTCAATGTCTGAAAAACCGTCTTGAAATGCTTTATCTCACAGCCAGAGGCAAACCACGTCTGTGATGCCTGCATCAGTGGCCCAGGGGCGGATATCTGTTGGTTGGTAGAGATACAGCATGTCTGGTCTCCGTTAAAAGAGTGTCTGTGTTCTTAGAAACACAGTATCATTCACCTTAAAATTGTTGTTCCCCATATTGTAAATTTTTTCTTAGGAGAATTTCCTGAAAGTGGACCTATCATATCAAATGCTTTTGATGCACATTGCCAGACTGCCTAGGTTCAAATCTTGGCTCCACCTTCTGGAAATCATTTGACTATAGACAAAACACTTCACCTCCTTTAGCCTCAGTTTGCTCATCTGTACCCACCTCCTATGGTTGTCATGAGGGTTTGAAAAATTTACTACTATTTAAAAAGATTATTGTGATTGGAAGGCCTTCAAGAAAAATCATGCTGATTTATGTGCCCACAAGCAGATTATGAAAGCACCTCCTGACTGCTTCAAAAATACTCTGAAGGAAGCAGGAAAGCTGGGTTCTTGTCCCAAATCTATGTGAGACTCAAAGTATGACCTTGTATGAGACTTTCTCCTTCACTTTGGGTTTCAGTTTTCTCATCTGTTAAAGGAGACGATGGTCCTATGGTCCTATGTGACCATTGAAGCCCCTTCCAGGGCAATGACTTTGTATTCCAGGGCAATACAAATGTCCAGAAAATAATGTATTCCTTTAAACAGGACAAATGTCTCCTTAACCATCTCACTGACTCTTTCAAATACTTCAGCAAAATTTGTTTCATGGACAAATAAGATTAACTTCATTCCTGATTTATGATAACTTCTGAGGTAGTTTTAGTTTCAGTATCTATTTGTCCATTTAATTAGTATTTAGGGGAAGTCATCATGTGCTAGGCATGTGATAGGATTGGGAATATAGAAATTCATTCATTTTTTTATTCATCCAACCAGTAGATACATTGCACCTGTTCTGTGTCAAGGGCTGTATAAGAATATAGCCATGAAAAAGTATAGGCAAGGGTCTTACCCTGCTGGAACATTCCAGATGGGGAGGCAGCTAATAAAGGAATCAACAATAATAGGTTGCTCTTTCAGACAGAGATGGTGTGCCTGAAGGAAATAAATGAGGATAATATGCAAGAAGAGGGCCTGGAGATGTGGGGGCGAGGGTGGGGAGGTATAAAAGTTCAGTAGGATGAAGTGACATTTGAGCAGAGACTTGGGTGGTGGGAAGGAGCAAGCCTGTGAGATCTGGGGCAGAGAACAACCAGGCAGATGTTTACCAGGATCAGTAAATGCATAAGCCTGAAGGTGGGCTTTTAAAGGAAGGAGGTGGGTTTAAAAACATTTTTATGCAGGAGAATGAATTGGTTAGCTCTGTAATGGGAGGTAGCACTAGAGAGTATTTAAAAGAATGTGCTGTAAGGCACTACTCTCTGGGACTGAATCTTGGCTCAGCTGCTGACTAACTGTGTAACCTTGGGCAACTTACCCAGCCTTTCTGTGCCTCAGGTTCCTAATCTGTAAAATAGATATTCTATTAAGAGGTTTAGCAAAACACTTTTTCTAGATAACGCTAAAGTACCCAGAATTATGATTAACTTGAATTAATATTTTGTTGTTCTTTTAAAGACAAATCTCTCAATATTAGTCATGAAAATATAACAGTTGTCTCGCCTGAGGGGGATTGACCCCAGGCAAGTTCGCTCTGGATTCAGTGAGACCAAATAACAATGGAAATTAGGGGTCACAGGATTTATGCCAAGCTTTATCCTCATGGTGGCAGGTTGAGCGCTGGAATCATGTCTGGCTCTGTGGTGTTCACAATCCATATCCTTCTCTGCCTCTGCGGAGAGCACTGGGAGGAGCCTTTATATAGTAACACCAACAATAATGGCTCATTGACAACAGGTGTGTAAGTATTAGCCTAGCAGTAGGCCAATTACATCATCAAGTACATTAGGGTCAGGTGAGGATCCTGGCCATAGGAACCTTCATTTTCCCTACAACAATGTAATTGGAGTATTTAGAAACTTGAATTTTGGAAGAATCTTACTATAGTATATATAATACTGGGGAAAGTTGTGAACTCAGCAAAATCCCCCATCCATACACCCAGAACTTTTTCACAACCCTGTCTCAAGATTCCTAGGAAACAAGGTTTCCAGGGCTCTCCTGGCTGCCTGGGTCTGCCAAGGTTGGCCCAAGGCTGACCCTTTCCTGGTGATCATTTGGAAGAGCCAATATTAAGGATTGGGCAGACCAACACCTCCTTTTACAGATGAGGAAATTTAGCCCAGAGAGGGGAAGGGACTTATCCAGAATTCCTAGTAGGAATATATTTTTGGGAAAGGACATCTTCCCACAGTCCCTGAAGGCACAGCATAGTTGAAGCAGCTGTTAATTCTGCCATTAACCACAGTTCATTCATTATTTCCTTCATTCTACAAACTATTCTGATGCCTACCATATTCCAGGTAATGTGAAAGCCATTATAGTGTGAAAGGGAGTATAGAAGAGAATAAGATAGCATATAGTTGATTCTTGATTTTTAAATTTTACTCTGTCAATCTCTACCTTTTAATTTGGGGTGTTTAGACAGTTTACATTTAATGTGACCATTGAGATAGTTGGGTTTAAAAATACCATCCTATAATTTGTTTTCTATTTGTTGGATCTGTTCTTTGTTCAGTTTCCTATTTTTTGTCCTTGTTTGTATTAACTGGGTATTTTTTAGGGCCATTTAATGTCATTTTGGCTTAGAAATTATGTCTTTAAAAGTGCTGCCTTAGAGTTTATATTATACTATTTTAACTTATCACAGTCTATTTTCAGTTGATATTAAATCACTTCCTGTGTTGTAAAAGAACCTTAAAACACTAATCCTCCATTTGCTTTCTCCTAAACTTTTTGGTACTTTTGTTATACATATTCATAACATAGTACATGTTTTTTGGACATTAAAAAAAATCTTCCATGGCATATATTTTCCTTTGTCCCCAGGCAGCCAGGAGAGCCCTGGAAACCTTGTTTCCTAGGAATAGTACATGTTATGAATCCCCAAATATATTGTTACTATTTTTACTTTAAACATTCAATTATCTTTTAAAGTCATTTAAAAAATGAGAGAAACAATTTTTGTATTTATTGACATATTTGCCATTCTGGTGTTCTTCAGACCTAGGTATAGATCCAGATTTTCCTTTGTCCTGAAGGATTTTCCTTAACATTTTACATTGTAGAGGTCTTTTGGTGATGAATTATTTCAGCTGTCCTATGTCTGAGAAAAAAACACATTTCATTTTGGTTCTTTAGAGATACTTTTGTTAGGTATAGAATTCTGGCTGGTCAGTTTTATTCTATCAGTGTATTCTAGATGTTGTTCCATTGACTTCTGGCCTGTGATATTTCTGAGGAAAAGTCTGCTGTTCTTGTGATCTTTGTGTCTCTGCATATAAAGTATCTTATTTTCTCATTGGTTGCTGTTTAAATGGTCTCTTTATCACTGGTTTTAAGTAATTTGATTATGGTATGACTTGGAACAGTTTTCTTCATGTTTGTGCTTCCCTTTGTTCAGGTTCTTGGGTCTGTGGGTTTATAGTTTTTTTTAATCAACTTTGGAAAAGTTTTGATCAACATTTATGCAAATATTTTTTCTTTCCAATCCCCCCTTTTGGGGCACTCTACTGAGACTGCTTCAGATATCTCACAGAACACTGGTGCTGCGTTCATACTTCTAAGTTTCTTTCCTCTATATTTCATTTTGAATAATTTCTATTACTATATCTTCAAGCTCACTAGCCTTTTGTTCTGCAGTTAATCCCATCCAGCATATGGTTTATGTCAATGTATTTTTCTTCTCTAGATGTTTTATTTGGACATTTAAAAAAACCTTCCATGGCATATATTTTCCTTTGTCTTCTTGAACAGATGGAATATAATTAGAATACTTTAATATCTTTAATAGCTTTAATATCCCCCTCTACTACCTCTATCAACTGGTCATTTCTGGACCTGTTAGTAAGGACTGATTTTTCTTCTCATTATGGTTTATATGAGTCTGCTGTTTTGCAAGCTTGGCAACTTTTGATGGATGCTGGATATTATAAATTTTGTATTGTTGAGCAATATTTTTCTATTCTTTTAAATATTCTTGATCTTTGTTCTATGTTGCAGTTAAACTACTTGAAAACATTTTAATTCTTTAGGAATTGCTTTTTAGCTTTCATTTTTTGCCAAGACCAGAGAAACCTTCAACCTAGGGCTAATTTCTTTCCACTAGAACGTAATACCCTCTGAGTATTCAGCCTGATTCCCCATGTGTTTTGAGGCTTTACCACTCTAGTTGATTGTGAAATGAAATATTCCAGGTGAATTTTTCCACTGGATCCTTTCAATTGGTTCTTTCCCACCCTAGTTTTGGAAAGTTTATTCATATGCACGGTCTGATCAGCTAAAAGCTCAAGGGGAATCCTCTGCAGTTTTCTGGAGCCCTCTCTTTCAGATTTACCATCAGATTCTCTTCTCTCTGGTCAGCTTACCCTTCTGCAGTATCTTCCCTATAAATTCTAACCACGTCAACCTCTCAAAAATTTTGACTGTCTCCTCTACTCATGGAGGCTGCTGGGTTACCCTGGGTCTGGAAAATATACTAGGCCTGAAAACTCTCTCCAGGTGTAGGCCAGGGAATCTGTAGTCATCACCTGTTTTGTTTTCCTTCTTTCAAGGATCCTTCCCTGTGCTGCTTGTTGTCTAATATCTGAAAATTAATGTATCATATATTTTGTCTTACTCGTGAATTACTTAAGACAAGTGAGTAAGTCTAGCTGCTGTTACTCCATCATAGCTGGAAGTGAAAGTCTTCTGGCTTTTTCTTGAAAGTGTTAATGATACTGAGAATTAGCATTTATTGAGTACTTAATCATGGACTAAAGTATTTCACATGCAGAATTTCATTTCATTCTCACCACAGTTCTGGGAGACAGTGGGTGGACCTCTGCTGCGTTTTTCTGTCTAAGGATACTCCCACTCTTCCTCCACTATCCAGCATCACCCTCATTCCTCGCGTTTGCCCCTTCCCCACTCTCTGTGTTTTTGAGGGGGTCATCCTCTGGCTACAAAGGTAAGCATGTGACCCAGAACTGACTGCCATCCCGATGACCACAGTGATTGGTGCAGTAGGCAATGCACAGCTCAAAGTAAGCCTAGAAGCATTTGTTGGTGGGGTTTGGAAAATGGATGCCAGGCAGGGAAAGGCCCCTCCTTCCCCTGGGATTGCTGGCTGGGGTCATGTAAGCCTAGATCTGTCTTTGCGATACTTGCTGCTCCTTCCCCCCATACAGAATTTGGAAGAGTCCCGTCTACAGTGGGTGAGGATAAGCTGGGTCTCTGTTCTTTGTATCTCTAGGATTGCTGGCTGAAATGTAACAGGTAATTAACTATGTAATATCTAACTATGTAATATGTCTATTTGTAAGACAGGGAAACTAATGCCTAGAGAGTTTAAGTAACCTGTCTGATGTCACCAGGAAATAACAGAGCTGGGATTCTAACTTAGGCCTGTGTGACGTAAGTGCTCTGCTCTTAACCGCTCATTTTACTGCTTCTCAGCATGTGGGTGTGAAGGGGTGAGACAGGAAATGACAGGATCAAATATTACCTGCAGAGCACAGGGTGAATAGGAAGGAATCAATTCAGGACAGGGAGACCAGGGAGGGTGCTAGACTGTCCCCGTGTGAGATGATGAAGCCAGAGAAGGAGTGAGGAGCCCTAAGCACTCTTTGTCCTATACCTAGAGCCTAGTTTTTTGAATTGTGGAAACGAATAGAAAGAGAAGCAGGGAGAAGTTCAGGTGAGCTGGTTAAAGCTAACCTAGTATTGGAGCTGGTGAGCAGTGGGGGTGGCATGTTCCCAAGGCCTTAGGGCCCTGCTCTGCCTGGCTGCTGGGCAGCTATAGCTGTTTCCTGTGGTTTGTCTCTTACTTTTAGCCTAGGTGCTGATGCAACAAAATAAATTATTTGAAGTATTTTCACTGTTTTATTCCCTTAATGTGTGTAACCTCAGAGTTTTCTAAGCTGAAGACATACCATTAACGATGTTGTGAAGACATCTCATCATTGCCATCACCTGAGGCAACTGGTTCTCAGTTTCTCCATCTATAAAATAGAAATTGGGGTCTTTGTCCTCTTCCTTTATATTTCACAGCTTCTTTGTTTTATCTGCATCTCTTCCTCTCCAGCTTTTTCCCTGAGTTGAAATTTATTGTGTGCATCTGAGTTGCCATAGACCGTGCTGTGTGCTGTCTCCCCCGGTGAGTCTCTGAACATGTCTCTCTGAACTGCTCAGGAGTTTAGTGGAGGAACTGAGCTCAAGGCTTACAGCTAACTGGCTGAGTGAGCTTTGGCTGGTCGCTTCCTCTCTCTGTGCTTCCATGCTCTCCTCTGTGAAATGGGCACAGCCAGAAGTTGGTTATTCTTTAAGAGACCAATGAGGTTCTGATCCCAGAGCTGAAGGCAGCTGAATTCTGAGCAGTCCAACAGCTCCTGTCTGTGCCCTGTGGGACACATCAAGGACTGTGGCCACCTTTTAGTGCCCAGCTCTGCCTGTGGTTCCAATCTCTGCCTGGGCCAAGGGTTCTTTAGGGCAGAACTGCACCTGCCCTCAGTGTTTGCATCACGGCAGAGGCTTCTCCCTCTGGCACACCTGGGTTCCCAATGGGACAGTCCTTCAGTCCTACCTAATGGCACCTTACAGGATACAAAAGGCTTCCCGCAGGGGGCCCGAGTGTTGCTTCCCAACCCTTTCCCTATGTATTTGGCATCCTCAGTATTTTTAGCCATTTGACTCAGTGGGCAAACCTGTGCTTCCTCCTTCTGCCCCCAAGTGGAGGGCTCATTTCAGAGAAGTAACTGCCTTTACTGGGCTTCACAGTGTCCTGGACCTTCCTGATACATTTTAAGATCTTTGAATCTCAGAGAACAGGGATTGATCTGCTTGTGTTTATTCCTTCCCAGAAGGCCCTGGGCTACTACACACACACACACACAGCAAGTCAAATTCCAACCCACTGGATATACTGCAACATAAATAGGCTTTCTAGTTCAAGATAAGAATTGAAAATATTTGTGGAGTGATCTCCATGAACCTATTCCTATATACAAATTACATCATTCTTTCCCCACTATGGCGTAAGGGAAGTACCTCTATCAGTCAGGGTCCAATCAGGAGACAAACCATACAGTAATTTAAACAGGGGAGGTTAATGTAAAACAGTGCATGCCAAAGGAAGAGTGACTATACAGTAGAAAAGAGAGCTCTAAGGAATACATTAGGGCTGAGGGAGAGGAGCCAAAGAGACTCTTGGAAAGGGGTTCCCTTCCAAAGTTGGGCTTCAGACGTCATTGGAGAATGTGTACTTATAGCCACTGGAGGGCAGAGAAGTTCCCTGGGTTGCTTATTGCAGTTTCCAGGTAAGCAGGAAAAAGCCTCTGGGGTTCAGGTAACCTACATTGGTTGGCAGGCACACAGAGTGTGACCTATGTTACTGTGAGCATGAGGACTGGATTGCATGGTGTCTGTGTCACAGGAAATAGAGATTCACTCTCACTGGAATAGATGCATGTCCTGGATACAGAGATGTCTCCTGCCCAGGATTCCTCTTCGAGCCTCTTCATCCATGAACTCCAGAGTGCCCTATCCACCATCATGGCATCCCTCGCAGCACTGCTTCCGATCAGGGAACTCATGTCACAGCAAGGGAAGTGCAGCCATGGAATTGACTGGTCTTACTACACACTTGAAGTGGTTGGGCTGTTGAAAGGTGGAATGGCTACTGAGGACTCACTTGTGGTGCTGATTAGGAGAACATTCTGAAAAGATGGATTTTCTCTTACAGGATGCAGAATAGGTTTTGAGTTTGAGATCGTTATTGGTTGCTGTTTCCCCATAGCTGGGACCCCTGGGTTCAGGAGATAAGGGGTAGAAGTGGGAGAGGCTCCTCCAACTACTATGCCTAATAACCCACTCACAGAGTTTTTGCTTCCTACCCTGGCAAATTTGAGCTCTTCTGGTTTGAAGACCTTAGCCTTCTACTGAAGAAACACAAAGTGGGAATGAGCAAAAGGACAGTGGCTCATCTGAGGTAGAAGATGGTAGAAGATGAGACTGCCGCCTGGACATTTTGAGCTTCTTGTGCCACTGAGCCAACACGCCAGGAGAAGGTTAATCTACTCTCTTAGATCCTTTGTTTATCCTAAGGACCAAGGGGGGTTTGGGTTGCCGCTCTGTAATGAGGCAAGGAGGACTACGTCTGGAAGCTGAGGGACTTTCTGGGTGACCTCTTAGGACGTCCATGCCCAATAGTAAAGCTTAATGGAAATTTATAGTAACCAAAAAAGGTGGAATAAATGAAGACTCGGACCCTTCAGAAATGAAGGCTTGGGTTTCACTACCAGATAATGAACCCTGGCCACCTGCGATTCTGACTGAGGGCAGTGGAGATATGGAATGAATGGTTAAAGAAGGAAGCCATGGATATCAACTAGAGCCCCATGACTGTAGAACTGAGGACTGCAACAGCTTTGCGTGTTTACTCCTCGTTTTTTTAATGCAAGTGTTTATTTGTAATACTAAGAGTTTTCTTCTTTGATCTCCTTCCCATTTTTATTTTATAGACGAGTTGTTCAAGATTAACTTTACAACTTAGTCTTCAGGTCACAGAATATTAGTGGAACCATCATTAAATTTTCAACAGCAATTAATGTAGACAGTGATGAATGCAATGACTGTTGGGACTCTATGTTTCACAGTGTGAGGAAAGATGAACATAGAAAGGGATAGCTGTATCATGTCGGGTAGCAATATAGAGCGGTTGTAGCGTGGGGTTCAAATGTGTGTAGAAGCATGCGGAAACAGTGGTCAAAGGGGTGGACTGCGTCAGTTATTCATTTGGTGCCTCTCACTTTGAAATTCTCCCTTCAGTACCTGCTCTGCATTAAGAGACTGCACTGCTGAAGCATTTATTCTTCATAGTGAGCACATAGTTAAGGGTTGTCATCAGAGGACACTGGAAGGCGCTGCAGGAGGAGGGGGACTTCTCTCCCTAGTTCTGGTTGCTGTGGTCTTGCTCCTGCTGTTTAGGCCAGGTTCTTACAGACCCAGCCCATGGTGAGGAGGTTCAGTGTAATTAATCTGCCACCAGGCTGGCAGGTCCCTGCGTGGAATGTTTCCTATTGGGGATTTAGTATTTGGTCCGCTATTGGCAGATTAGTCTCTCAGCAATAGCATTAGCAAGAAAAGCCTTGATAAGGTCAGCGAGCGGGGGGCATGTTTTTAAGCCCATGCATAACCTCCATCCCCACAACTATGGCCACTTTGTTCACAAGTCCATTGCTGTTTTAAGCCAACTCATTCAGGGCTGGTTTGTTAAGCAGCAAGAACTAACTGATACATGTTGGAAGGGTCATGTTATGGAATGCCTTCTGAACTGGGATGAGAATTCTGGGCTAAAGTAGTGCTTTAGTGCAGGTGTGAAGCTAGATGATCAGTTCGAATCTCAGCTATGTCACTTACCAACTATAGGACACTGGACTAGTCACTTAGTGCTCCTCACCCTAGTTTCCCCTTTTGTTTATTGTGGATAGTAACAGGATATAGGCTTCATGAGATGTAGAGAGGATTAAATGAATGATGAACATAAAAATCTTAGAATAGTGTGTGGCTCATGCAAATGCTCAGGAAATGCTGGCCACTAATCATAGCCTCATATTGTGGGTTCTCACTGCCATCCTGGCAGACCTCTGGGGCTCTGGCCCGCATCAGCTGACTCAGATCCTCAGGACTGGCTGAGGGGTTTGTCTGTCACCCTAACCCTGTGATACATGCTCCTTCCAGGCCATGCCCTGGATGTAACTGGATCCCTGGCCCCGACCTGCCCAGGGCCAGCTAACTATCCCACTGTGGCCCGATCTCCTCTCTCTCATATAGCTGAGATCTCCTTGGTTTTAGTATAAACACCTGAGGCATGCACAGAGTTCCAGGTGGAGCATAATCCCACATGGACAGGAGGCAGTAACCATACTGCCTAAATACATGGAACCTTTGGATAACTGCATTTAGAGTTACGTCAAAGGACGTAGAGAAGACACCAGTATTTCTACAATAGACGGTTTGGCTTTATGAGAAGTTAGTAAAGCATCGAGGCAACTCCAGTTACAGTGACCTCTCAGTCTTTTCTTGAGACAGAGACCTCTGCTGCCCCGCCTCAGAGCGTGGGGACCCCAGAGCTGGTAGGCCTGGTAGTGGCCTTCCTGGGGGGTCTAAGAAAAATGGATGTGGGCAGGTTAGTTTCCCGAGCTGGCGCTGAGGTGAGTGATGTTGGACTTGGGGGTGTGTGATTACCTCTTTCCATCCTTATGATGAAACTATGATGGACATTGTATTATTCTCCTCGTATTATAGATGGGAAGGACTCAGAATTTTAACCCATGCCTCTCTGACCCCCATGGCTTAGGAACTGATGCCTCCATCCCTCCTGCATTTGTTCTGACTTGATGAGGCCCATGGCCAGATCAGTCATGACCAAAAACAGGAAATTCAGCCCTTGAGGGAGCAGGGTGGCCTTGTGCACAGAGCAGGCTGCAGGAGCCCCTCTGGTCTGTACTGAAGGGTAAGGGGCTGGGAGCCAGGATCCTAACCCAGGTCCCCTGGACACTCTCACATGCAGGCAGCTCCAGAAGCGCTCTGGGTGCCGTGTCCTGATGGGTGAGTCTGG
Source organism: Manis javanica (assembly GCF_040802235.1). Taxonomy (NCBI): domain Eukaryota; kingdom Metazoa; phylum Chordata; class Mammalia; order Pholidota; family Manidae; genus Manis; species Manis javanica. The sequence goes on along the minus strand of NC_133159.1, from coordinate 22,879,178 downwards.
TCTGCTTCTGGTGATGGCCGTCACCACGGCCGTGGCTTTGGTGATCCCACCTTCGTGAGTGCTCCCGGGAGAGGGCTCTGCGTGGAGCAGCTGTCCCTCCCCACCTTTTCCTGGCCTCAGGGCCTGTCTGGAACATGGTGGCATGTGTGCTTGTCCTGCTGCTTGTGTGAGGGCTTTCAGCTGTGGTCTCTGGCACCCCAGCTCCACCAGGCAGCTCCAGGGGCTGACCCACGGACAGCTCACCCACACGGCACAGGCTGGAGGCCCTGGACGGGGGGGAGGAGGGCAGGTTATGGGACAGTGTGGCTGGGTGTGACCCTCAGCTGCCCCTCGGGTCTGGGGTGCATGCTCTGGGGGTGGTGTTCACTCTCGTGGCACATCAGGAGGCCAGACCTGGGCAAGAGAGGCAGTTAGGTTCGTGGAGGTGGCCCAGGGCCATTTGGGCAGAGAATCCTGGGGTCTCAGAGTGAGGTCTCTAGGGTGCTCATATCCCCCTCCCCTTGGCTTTGTGGGGTCCTCCCCTGTGGGTGGAGTGTGGTGGAGGTGGGGGTTCTTTAAAGCACAGGGCCCTTTTGTGACCTGGTTTAAGGGAGGCTCTGCCCTAATTGTTTATCACCCACTTCCCCACCCCCAGTCCTAAGCTTGAGGACCCAAACAAGCCCGGTGGGCGCCCCCCTGCCAGAGCCGCCCACTGCAGGTTCTCACCTCCTTCAGCTCAGCCCCACCTGCCCTGCCCGCTGCCCAGCCCTCCCATCCACTTGGCTCTGCTCAGCCTGCAGCGCGGCTGCTGGAACTTAATTGAATCCTCTAAAAATGAGTTTTCCCTGTGTGTCAATCCTTCATCTCTCACTGCACTGCTCCCTGAGCATTTTAAATCAGAGAAAGATGAAAGGAAAAAGCCCAGACTTAAATTTATTGAGATAAATATTGAGAATCTGAGAGGCCAAAATGTTAAAAATGCATCTGCTGTTGCTGCTGACACTGTGAACGTGCCTGATGAGCCGAGTTTTATCATCTCCTGGGAAGTGTCTCTGTGCAAAGAGAGGGGCCTTTGTATCCCACCTCCTCTGTCCTCCTGGCATATAGACTGCTGGACAGTCTCTGGTCCTTGTCTACCCCGAGGTTGCAGTGATCCCACAAAAACCAATTTGTACCACCTTTTGGCATCTGCAGGTGGGTGGAAGTCACTGGAGCCAGAGTTGATGGATTTTCCATCGTTCTCTGGTGCAGGAGGATGAACGTGCTGGGAGCAATACCTTCTATGAGGCTGATGTTGTTGGGCCGTTGACCTGGGGTATATCTCAGCATTGTTACAGCCACTCTGCAAGGGAGGAGATGGAGTGGAGAGGGGTCACTCACTCATCTTGGATCTGTCCACCATCTGCTGGGCATCTCTGTGCTCTGGACACTGTACTGGCATGGGGAATGTGACCGTGACCCACATGCAGTCCCTGCAGGGAGAAGCCAAAGGGGACACAAGCGATGACAAGAGGGCAACACAGGGGTCCATACTGAGCCTGGGCTGGGGGCTGCCTGGCAGGACCCGGGGGGAGTGCTGAACTGAGGTTGCAAGCACAGCAGTTAACCAGGGGGGAGAAATGTGGGAAGAGTGCTCCCGACAGAGGGAAGTGTATTGCAAAGGCCTGGAGGTAAGAGATCACCAAAAGCTCAGGGTATGAACAACAGGCAAAAGGGGACCTTTCCTAAGTCCACCCAGCTGGCTAGAAGGGCAAAGCCAGGATCCTACCCAGGCGGTGCTGCTGCAAGCCTGGGGTTTGCCATCACCCACTGAGGTGGGCAGCTCAGTCTTTGCAGCAATCTGAGAAGACAAGGGACTCCCTGAAGTCCACAGGCCCAGGGAGCCCCTGTCACAAGTGGTGTCTCCAAGGGCAGGTCCAGTTGGCAGCAGCCTAGGTTCTCACTAAGTGCCAGCCCAGACCTGGAGCTTCCTTGTGGAGGGGGGAGAGGGAGGTTGAATTGGGCTGGACTTGGCATAACTCCCCCTCTCAGAGGCTGCCATAGGGGAGCCCATATCTGACCCCTGATATCAGGATGCATTTGGTTGTAGCAGAAATTGTGGCCATCACACCTGCCAAAAAAGGGGTGTGTGTGTCCTACTTCTGAGGCTGCACCAATGTGAGGGAGCAACATTGCATTTGTGGTTGTTGAAAAACCCCAGATATTGAACAGTTATCATGTTCCAGGCTCCCTGCTCAGAACTGGACGTGGGTTATTTCACTGTGCACGCACAGCAGTTCCATGAGGGGGCCATGTTCATAGTTGCTTGTTACAGATGAGAAATCTGGGGATCAGAGAGGGATGTGGCCTGCCTGGGATCACACAGCTCAAGTCTTTCTCCACTGCCCCTGCTTGTAATGTAGTCACTCTTCTGCCTGTCATAATGGGGGACAGCCTGTCCTAGGGTCTCCTGGAGTACTTCCTCAGTGTGACTGTTACCACCCAAAGAAAAGGGGCTTCTGCAGATAAGTCAGCCCTGGAAGTGGAGTTCAGAGACAAGAAATACTTTCACATCCACTTAGGCAACAGAGGTTTGTTGAGCACCTACTATGTGCTTGGGACCTGTGCTGGGTCCTGGGGACATAGGTATGGATGAGATGCAGCCCCTGCCCTCATGGGTTCATGCCCATCTTTCAGGTTCAAGGAAGAGGGAGGTTATACCTAGGAGATGCAGTTGGTCTGGTGACTAGAGAGGAATTTTTTCTCCACTTGACACATTCCTTGAATACCTGCTATACACTGGCTCTGTGCAACACACTGGGAATCCAGTTATGGACAACATAACTGAGCCTCTGCTCCCATGGAAGACAAACATCAAACCATTACAGAGCACAGTCACGGCAAGTTTAGGTTGTGATGAATGGTGTGAAGACAATCAAGGGGGGTGATGAGATTGGAGGCTGCTGGGTTAGGGGGCACTTGCAGGATTGCCTAGGGGAGGGAGTTCTGGCCTCTTCCAAGGCACTGGAGGGAAAGATGGGATCTGGGTGGAGTTTGGAGCTTCTATTCCGGAAGGCTTGAGTCCTGGGGGGTCTCACATCCTCAAAGCTCATACTGGAATTTGCAGGTGGGGGACACTGGGGATCAGGGGTGGCAGGGTGGCCCCTGGGGAGCCTACAGAGAGCCAGTCTCAGCACTGTGCATCCTCCCAGGCCAGGGCTCCTCTGTTACCATCCCTCTGCAGGGAATGACCCGAAGCCTCTTCCCCCAGCACCACAGGAGCAGGGATCACCCAGGAGACCCAGGTGGCTGTTCCCTTGAAGACCCATCATTTTTCTGGCTTTCCATGTCCTCCCAGGCCATGTGGCCTCTGTGAAGTTGTGGATAAAGTGAAGGTCCCTATGGCCAGGATCCTCACCTAAACTTAAACTACTTGATGATGTCACTGGCCTGCTGCTAGGCTACTGCTTCCACACCCATAGGCAATAAGCTACTACTGACTGAGTCACTATATGAAGAGCTCTGCCCAGTGCTCTGGACGGAGGCAGAGATGAAGGAGGATTGCAGACCTGCAGACTGCTGGATGCAGATGTGATTCTAGTGCTTGACCTATTGCTGGGACCTGACAAACCAGGTACTGAACCCTTTCACCCCAACAACATTCCATTGCCATTCCTTGTTCTCACTGAATCCATAGTGAACTCGCCTGGGGCTGAAGCCCATTGGCAAGACAAGGGGTAATTTATGTTCTGCCTGATCCCAGAAGGCAACCTTTGGCAGACTTGGGTTTGAATCTTGGTTCTATAATGTACCAGACACAGCAATGGGCAAGTTATTTCATATTCTGTGCCTCAGTATCCCCATCTGTAAAAAGGGATAATAAGCTTACTTTTCCCACATGGCTGTTGGGAATATTTGATAGAATAATCCATTTAAAGCTCTTAGGACACCTGGCACAAAAACACCCTACCACTCTGTCCTCTGTGCTGACTACATCCATTCAATCCTTTCCATCCCTGCCCTTCACCATTGCTCATTCATTCACTCAGTCATTCATTCTGCAAGTGTAGCTGACACCTGCTCTGTGCCAAGCTCTCAGCTGGGCATTGGAAACCAGAAGCCTCAGCCCCAAGCAGCCCCAGCCGGCTGGGGGAGGTAGGGGGTCACATCAGTGCCACCCCGCAGGCCCTCGGCCTTCCTCTGCTACTCTGTCTCCTGCAGGTTTAATGCCTCCACTCTGCTTCTCCAGTCACTCTCCCGAAGTTCATTTGTTCATTTCTTGATTCATTCTTCAAACATCTACTGAGCATGTCTTTGTGCCAGGCACAGCTCTAGGCACAGAGACACAGCAGTAAACCAGATGGCCAAGGTCCCTGCCCTCATGGAGCTCACAGGGCTGACACATGATTAAGAAACCTAATAGATGAATATAAAAGTCATACAGCGATGAGTGTGTGACATGGAGCCCCACTCGACAGCTGGCTGTCCACTGCTCACACTTCACAGGCAGTGCTGCTACAGAGGAGCGGCTGTCCAGCCTGGGAGGACACTTCCCAGCCCCCTGGCTCCTAGGTGGGACAGTGTGGCACCCAGGCTAATGGAATGTGGTTGGAGATGACTGGGCACCATTGAGGAAACAGCCAGATGAAATGAGTAAATAAACAACAACAAAAATAACTATGTGGTATGAAAAGTGCTGGGAAGGAAAAAAGTGATGAGAAACAAATGCCAGATCTGGGGGGGGGTTGGGAAAGGGCCTGTGGTGGAGGGCGCTGGGGGCGCTTGCAGAGAGAACAGCAGGTATGGCCCCCAGCCTGCTGGCCACAGCCCCAGCTTTATGCAAATGACTTCACTCCACCCTCACCACACCCCAGGGGAGGCTGTTACTGTCTCATTACAGGGGAGGGGACTGTGGCCCCAGAGAGGAGGAGCGAAGGGGCCACACCACAGCCAGGAAAGGCCCGGCCTGGTCAACCTGCCCTCATGAAGCAGGGGTGGGTCAGGGCCCAGGAGGAAGAAGGGCTCGGTGTGGAATGGCGGGGAGGACCCTCCGACCCCCAGGGATATGACCCCAAGAGCTGTAGAAGGTGTCTTTGGGGAAAAAAATGCAGTCTGGGTTCATGGGAAGAGCAGGGGTCCAGGGTCTGACCTGGGCCCTCCTGGGCTCGCTGGGCCCTGGGCCATGCACATGACTCCTCTGAGCGCAGTTCCTTGCGTCTGTGGGGAGCAGCCCAGCCCTCAGGGCGGGGACAGGAGGGAAAAGAGGTGAGTCAGCGCCTGGGAAACCTCGGAGCCCAGGGGCAGCTCTGCTGTGCCCTCCATCCCTGTGCCCCGGGCCCTGTGTCTGTCACTCTGATTGGCCAAGTCTGGGCACAGGAAGATTGTCCCCTGGGAGGAGCTCTTTGGCATCCACATGGCTGGAGGGGAGAGCGCACGGGCTCAGGCCCCACGTGGGGGCCTCTGCTCTCTCCCAGCCCGATGCGCAGAGTTCTGTCTGGTTCCTGGCTGTCTGGCTCCATCTCCAGCTCAGCAGGAAACAAGCAATGTAAGAAAATGTCCTGCACCAGAAAGCCCCCCGATGTACCTGGCATGCAGAGTAATTTGTTCCTGATTAAGCAAAATGTCATAGGTCACCCTGTAAACATTTTTAATTTTGAACCTTTTCTGATTTCCTCACTCCCACAACCTGCTCATTTCCAATTTTCCTCTCTGCCTGCAGTTCCATTAGAGCCTCTGGGGCAAGGCTCTTCTTTCTGCTAGCTGGTCTTCTGCTGGGAGTTCTGCAGTGTCCTGGGCCCAGGGAAGCATCCTAGAGCTTCCTGTGTTGAGGGAATATGACAGAAGATCAAGACATGACCCTGCCTGTCCTCCAGTGTGGTTTCCTGGTGGGCCTCAAGGGTAGGGGTGAGGGTGGGGCAGCACAAGGAATTGGCATTGACAATCCAAGGGCACTGCTAGGGGCCTATGGAAGCAAAATCAAAGGGAACTGGCCCTGAGAATCAGGGAGGGCTTCCTAGAGGAGAAAACGTCTGAGCTGAGTCTTAACAGAAAAATGCCAGGTCAGAGCATGTCAATGGGACTCATCTCTGAAGTCATCTTTATGGAGTGGATGAGTGAATGAATGAATGCATATAATCCATACCCTCCGACTGGCAGCAGAGCTGGTCTGGTTCCCCTCCAAGCTCTTTCAGAGCCTACCCTCTACCCCAGCAGCCCATCTGCCTTCCTAGGGGAGAAAGTCCCTTATCTGCTGCTGCCAGAGGCTTCAGGCCACCTAACACAGACACACAGGAGCCTCGGGGGTGGAAGGACCCCAAGGAAGCCCAAGGCCACGGGTTTCACAGTCCATGCGTTTGCTCGCAGCTTCCAAGAAGCAGCAGAGTCACACAGAAGAGCACAGACCCGGGCTCAAGCCTCCACTCCGCCCTGTCACGACAAAGCCATGAGACCTTGAGGAAGTCACTGTTCTCCCTGAGCCTCTGTGGGATGGGACGGTAATATTACCTTGGGGACACTGGCTGCTAAAGGACGCTGTGACTCCCTTCCTTCCTGTGTCACGTTCCTTGCAATGTCAGTTTTTAGCTCCTCCCATCAAGAGGTGGAGCCTCTTCCCCACACCTTAGCCCTGCGTTGGCCTTGTGACTTATTTTGGCCAGCTGAACGTGGTGGGAGTGACGTGGGAGCCCAGGCTGCCACGGGGAGCTTGGACCAGCTCTCTTGGACCAGGCTGGGCCACCCTGCTGTTGGATGCAAGGCCGTGTGGAGCCAGGCTGAGGGGGCCCACCTGTCTCAGCCCCTGTCAGCAAGGCCGACCGGCAGCTGATCCCCGACCGACCACAGCTGTATGAGCAAACAAGCCATCCTCAGAAGGAAACTGCCTGGCTGACCCACAGGCTCGTAAGATGAGCACATACCTGTTTTGAAAGCACTGTACTTTGTTAAAGAGCATTATTTTGGCTGATACATTTTCATGGGGTTCCTGTGAAGATGAAATAAACCAGTAGGTATAAAATGCTTTATACCTTTCCTGTGGACACACAGGAGGCCCTCCACGGACCTTCTCTGCAGTTATCCTCCATGGGCTGCCTGGCCTTTGGGGGAACTCATCTACATCATCAGAGTGAAGAGAAGTGGGAGCAGTACCCTCTGCTCACAGTGACTTCCCCCATGTCACCCCCAGCCTGGGCACCATGGGCTGCCACTCAGAGGCTGTGTGACCTTGGGCTGGTGCCTTCACCTCTCTGAGCTTCAGGCTGGTGATAAAGATGTCTGCTTTGAGAGCTGCTGGGCGCTGCCTTCTGCAGCTGAGACCACCAAGTGGAGTTGTCCAGCTTCCTGTTCCAGAGACTATGGATGTGGGACCCAGATTGGGGCCTGATGTGTGGAGCCCTGCCAGAAGGGCACGTTTTGGGGTTGGCCAAGATGGACCATATTCCCGCAAAGACAATGGGGCCCCTCAGGGAATATGGGCAAAGAAGCCTGATGGCTCTCTAGGTCCCGTAAGACCTGGCTTTGCCTCGATTGATCCCACACCAACCCCTTTCACCAAGCGCCTCAGATTTGTGCCTGCATGAAGGGGCCTTGATGCTGACACACAGACCTCCTTGGCTGAGACCCGAGGCCTAGCTTTTCTTTTTCACCAGTTAAGAGAGACCTCTGTTTCCTGGTGTCTCTGACAGGCTGGTCTTCCTTGAGACATTAGGGAAGTGTCTGTTCCTCCTGCCCCTCCAGAATATGCACTCGGTTGTGCCCATTCTTCATTGTGCTCCTCACACTGAGCCAAAGCCTGGTGCTTTGTAGGTGCTCAGTCAATATGAGTTGAATGACTGAATGGCTGTCATGCCATGTGGATGCTTGTTATTTCAACTTCTTCTTCCTGGGAAGCTCTTCTCTCTTGAAGCTGAGTTGGTTATTCCCCTTTTCAGGTTTCACTGTCCCTACACTTCCTTCCATCACAGTTCACCTCATTGTGGTCTCAAGATTATTCTGGAAACACAACTACTGTCATATCAATTCCACTCCCTGAACTCTGGGCTCCATTTACACCACTTCAATAGAATCCTGCTATTCTTGGGACAAAACCCCAAATCCCTTAAGTGACATTTGAGGCTCTACACAGTCTGGTCCTCACCTCCCTGCCTCCAGATTCTTTTCACACCAGGTTCCTACTACCCTTTGCCCTCGAATCACATAGACCTTGGAGTTCTTCATGGTGGCAACCTCTGTCCACCCACAGGGCCTTTGCACATGCTGTTCCCATGTCTAAATGTTCTCCCTCACCGGCAAACTCACATAACAACTCATATTCACGTGCATATTCCAACTCTACCATTCTGGTCTGCAGGGAACCCCAGACATGCTGACCTAGCACTTGCTGTTCTTGCTACACTTGTAATAACCTTACACTTTGTGTGACTTATCAATTCCTGTCTCCCCCTCTAGATCGTGAGCCCCACGGGGCAGGGACTGTGGCAATTTTACTTAATTCCCCTGATGCATAGGCTGTCACCTAGCATATGCTCAACAAATGTGCTGAGTAAATGAGCCTCGTCACCGCAGGGTCTCCTTCTGTTAATGCGCTTCTCTCCCCAACACTGGGATGTTGGTCCCTGTCATCCCCATAAGCCTGGTGTCCACCTCAGGGTCTGCATCTAACTGACATCAATAAATATCTGTGGGAGGAAGAAGGGAAGGGGGATCTGGGATCTGAGGTTTTACAGATCGCTGACTCAGCTCCCGGGCCTCCTCTGGGCAGCCGGCCTGAGCAGCGAGTGAGGTGGTTCTCCCCACGCAGCCTCTGCTTCCAGAACAGTCCCAGCTTCTCCTGCTCCACCTGTGCATGGAGAGCGCCCGAGCAGCTGAGCTGATGGGTATTTTCCTGCCCATCTGGTGGTGTTTGCTTCTGCAGGATCCTTATGGGGAAATGGACTTCAGAGGCAGGAAAGGGAGGGAAATGGACTAACTTCCCCCACTGCGGACATGAGGGGGGGATTCTGCAAGGGGAACACAGACCCATAGGCAGGGCAGGTATTGGGATGATGGGACAGTTTGTGGGATTGTGTCTAGTAGGGCCAGTTGGTGGAAAGGAATGTGGTCTAATGGCTTCATTAGAGGGCTTGAGACCCCTGTCCCCTCCCAGCAGACAGGCAGGGACACTGCCATCCTCTCTCCCAATCAGGAGCACAGGGAACAGAAACCAGGAGGACAGAATGTGCCCAGGAGCTCCTGGTCTGCCCTGCCCACCACCCCCTACCTGGGAGCTGCCTCCAACCCTGCCTGGGATGCAGACTCACCTGCTCTGGAGAGGGGCCCAGGGTACTTGCTCAAGGAAGACCTTGAACCCCCCTCATGGAGAGTTCTAGACTCAGATGCCTAATGATCTGGGAGCAGCAAGCTGCAGGCTGCTCCTCCCTCCCTGAATGCTCTTCTCTTCCAGTTTGTCCTTAAGGAGCCCAGCTTGGGCTCATCTTCCCCCAGGAACCCCCCTTTGATGCCTCCAATCCATGCTGGTCTCTCCCTTTCCTAACTCTTCTCCCATCCTCTGCAGAGCAGGGTGAAATGGGGGAAGGAGCATAGGACTCAGTGGAGGAAGCCTGGGGTTTGGGCCTGCTCTGCCATCCCAAGCTGTGTGACCTTGGGCAGATCACTAGACTTCTCTGGAACCCCATCTCCTCCAAGTAAAATGGGGGTAGTGGGAACAGAGACACCTGCCATGGTGTTCCTGCCTTGTTTCCAGGTCAGCTTCCTTCATGGGTGATGAGGTTCTCACAGTGAGGACTGAGTCTGAAGATTTACTGTATTCCCTGGGCCAACGGATGAATAATCGGCTATAAATGTAATTGTCTATGCACAGTGTTCAGAGTTCAGGGGAGTGTGAGGAATGATGTTCTGGCAGCCGGCTCCCTTTCCAGAGCCTGCCCTCTGTGTGCTCTGCAGAGTCCCCAGTCCTCCTGGGTACCCTGGGACCTACCCAAGTGACATGTTCAGGCAGCTTCCCCCTGGCAGAACATGAGGGACCCTGCACCCCTGCTCCTCTGGGAGATGCCAGGCACTCCCCTGTCACCCTCCTCCTGGGAGCCCAGGACACGGAATGTGAAGTGCTGTGACCAGGGAGTCAGTAAGCCCTGGCCCAGACCCCATTCTTTCTAGCTCACTGCAACTCTTTGGGCAGGTTGCATCCCCTTTAGCATCCTCCATTTCCTCCATAAATAAGACTAATGGTAATAGCAGCTGCCTAAAGTCACAAGATGGTCAGCGGCAGATTTCAGACTGGGGTTTCAGGGCAGGTCTGGTGAATTTCAAAGCCCAGTCCTCTTCCTTGGGCTCATTGTCCATACATTGTAAACTGTTAGGGGCCTGTGCTGAGTTATTGTGATTACCCCTTTACTCCAGCATTCTCTGGCCTGGAAGAGTCAAGTCTAGTCCAAGATCAACAGCCCTGAGCCCATTTCAGGCCTCTTCCTTGAACCAAGCCATCCCCCTCCAAAGGTCAATTGAGTAGACACTGGTGCTGCTATGATCTCCTAGTAGGTCTCCAATTCATGGTCCCAATTAGGCTATCTGCAGCCAGGGGGCTCCTGGGAAAGGGGAGAAGCTGAGGGGGCCAGGGAGGGAGAGATTTCTGGGTCCACTTATTTGATTCTTCACAAGTGTTCAGCTAGCTCCTGATGCACCAGGCACTGTGCTTGCCCTGGCGGCGGCTTGAGAGCAGGACTCACTGGGATGTATGTGTGAGAAGCACAACTCAGACTGGCAGAGACAGAGAGGGAAATGCATTGGCTTCTGAACCTGGGAAGTCTAGGCGGGCTGCTGACTTCAGGTCTGCCTTGATCCAGGGCAGAAGCAGGTGCACCTGGTTTGTGCAGGTGGCCTTCTGGGGATGCAGCAGAGAGCAGAACAGATGGGGGGGCTCTGCTTTGTGGCTCTCATGGTCAATGGGATCAGGACACATACATGCTCTCTCTCTTTCTCCATCTTTTCTTGCTGTGTTTGTCTGCATTAGCTTCATTCAGACAAGCCCTCTCCAATGTGGCCACCAGCCATTCTCCTTCTCACCAGTTCAACAACCCCAAAGAAAAGCAATGCCTTCTTACCCACTTTCATCAAAAGTACAAGATCTAACTCTGAGGACCGTGTGGACCATGTGCCATCTCTGAGCTTAACACCATGGCTGAGGGAGTGAAAGCTACAGATAGGCTGAGTCTGGTTCACTTGCTCACCTCAGAACCTGGAGATATGTGCCAAATGCTGGCCCAATAATCTTGAAGGAAGGTAGGGAGGTTCCTAAAGAAAAATCAGAGGAAAGAGACCCCAGGCAGGCAAAAAACAATAGCAATTTAAGACCAATGCATTTCAAATATGAAGACAAAAGTAGGTCAAAATTAAAACTCAATTAAATAATAGAATGGAAAAGCAATGGACAAAATCAATGAAACCAAAAGCTGGTTCTCTGGTACAATAAAATTGGTGAACCCCTTGTCAGATTGGTTAGGACAAAAGAGAGAAGACAAAATGGCCAGCGTCAGGTGCACGAGTAGTGATGTCCCTACAGACTCACAGATGTAGAAAGCATCATGAGAGAATGTTATAAGTGACTCTATGCCACTAAAGTGACTAACTTAGATGAAATGAATAAATCCTTTGAAAGACACAGACTACTAGTGCTTAATCAGGAGTTCCTCAGCTTGCACAGAAGAAACAGAGAACCTGAAAATAGCCCCTATTTATTTTTAAAAAACTGTAATTATAGTTGAAAACCTTTCAAGGAAAATTACAGGCCCAGATGGTTTCATTGGTGAATTCTATGCAATATTGAAGAAATACATAATATCAATTTTAAACTCTCCCAGCAAACAGAAAGGAAGGGAACACTTACTTACCCATGCTGAGTCCAGCATTCCTCTGATCTCCAAACCAGAAAAAGATTTTACAAATAAGGAAAGCTATCAGCTAATAACTATCAGGAACACAAATGTTAAACCCCTAAATAAAATGTTTGCAAATTGAATACAAAAATATAAAAATGATATATTGTTATTATGTGCAAGTGTGGTTTGTACAAGGAAGGCGTGGTTCATTGAACATCTGAAAACTAGTCAGCTTTCAAAGTAATCCACATATTGTCAAATGGAAAAAGAAAAACCATACAATTATCTCAACAGATAAAGAGAACACTTGGCAAAATCCAACATGGATTTCTAGTGAAAACACTCAGCAAAGCAGGAGTAGAAAGATATTTTCTCATCTCATAAAGGACATCTACAAATAGCCTATAACTAGCATTATATATAATGGTAAAAGATATTTAGTTTGGAAAAGAAGAGATAAAACTGTCTTTATTCAGAAACAAAATGATCATCTGTGTACAAAATCTGGTGGAATCTGCCAAAAAATCATGATGACTAGTGAGTTTAGCAAAGTTGCAGGATATAAGATCAATATACAAAAAATCACATGTAATTTCTATTTACTAGCACTGAACAATTGGAAATTGAAATAAATAGCATAAATACATGAAATACTTGGGTATAACTTGGACAAAAGCTGTGACAAGCTTGTACATTTAAAACTGCAAAACGTTGCCAAGTGAAATTGAAGAAGAACTAAATAACTGGAGAGAAATACCATGTTCATGGGTCAGAATGCTATATTGTTAAGATCTCAATAAAATCCTATTTTACTTAGGCACCTAGCATCCCACAGTGAATGTTGGGCACTCTCAGCTCCCATGAATTTATGAATGTTGGGAGAAATGACCCATGGACATTAGTGGATGTGAAATAAAGTTTATTTCTCACATATGAACAGCAAGAGAATTCCCCAAGGCGTAGAGATTGATTGGGAATGAAATAAGATTGAAGGGGGTGGTGATGGCAGCTTTGAGCTTCTTATTGTAGGGGTTGGAGCTGGAAGGGGTGGTGCCTATGCATGGACTGAGCCTTGGGCAATTTGAAATTTCTCTGGGTACCAAGGACAGTGGTTGTCCAGATGTGGGGCAATGGAGAAAGAGGATGAGTGGAGACTTTAAAGCTGTCAAAATCAAATGTGGAGTCTTTCTCTTTATTACAAATCCCAAATTCCCACTAGACTTTTTTTTGTAGCAATGAACAAATTTTAAATTCATATGGAGATGCAAAAGACATAAAAAAGTCAAAAGATGCAAAAGACAAAAAAGCTCAAGGAACATTGAAACATAAGATTCAAAGGACTAACTACATAATTTTGACTTATAATAAGATTATAGTAATCAAGACTGTGGTTTTGGCATCAACACAGATGACAAACCAATGGAACAGTGTAGAGGGTCCTGAAATAGACCCATACAAATATGGGCCATTTAAAAAATTAAGGTATCATTGATATACAATCTTATGAAGGTTTTACATGAGCAACATTGTGGTTACTACATTCACCCATATTATCAAGTCCCCCCCACACCCCATTGCAGTCACTGTCCATCAGTGTAGTCAGATGCTGTAGAGTCACTACTTGTCTTCTGTGTGCTACACTGCCTTCCCCGTGACCTACCTACATTTTGTGCACTAATTATAATGCCCCTTAATACACTTCTCCCTCTCTCTTCTCCCTCCCTCCCCACCCCATTCCCTTTGATAGCCTTAGTCCCTTCGTGGAGTCTGTGAGTCTGCTGCTGTTTTGTTCCTTCAGCTTTGCTTTGTTGCTGTACTCCAAGAATAAGTGAAATCATTTGGTACTTGTCTTTCTCCACCTGGCTTATTTCACTGATCATAATACCCTCTAGCTCCATCCACATTGTTACAAATGGTAGAATTTGTTTTCTTATGGCTGAATAAGATTCCATTGTGTATATATACCATACCACCTCTTCTTTATCCATTCATCTACTGATGGACACTTAGATTGCTTCCCTATCTTGGCTATTGTAAATAGTGATATGATAAACATACGGGTGCATATGTTTTTTTGAATCTGGGATCTTGTTTTCTTTGGGTAAATTCCTAGGGGTGGAATTCCTGGGTCAAATGGTATTTCTATTTTTAGTTTTAGTTTTTTGAGGAACCTCCATACTGCTTTCCACAATGGTTGAACTAAGTTACATTCCCACCAGCAGTGCAGGAGGGTTCCCCTTTCTCCTCATCCTTGCCAGCATTTCTTGTTCGTTGTCTTTTGGATATTGGCCACACTAACGGGCATGAGGTGATATCTCACTGTGGTTTTAATTTGCATTTTCCTGATAATCAGCGATGTGGAGCATCTTTTCATGTGAAATATGGGCCAGTTTTCACAATCGTGTAAGGTCATTCAGTGGAGTAAGGACAGTCTTCACAACCAATGGAAGGGGAACAATTGAATAGCCACAAAACAAAACAAAAAACAGAAAGAAACTTTGGTCCATACCTCACACCATATACAAATATGAACTCAAAATAGATCATAGATGTAAATATAAAACACAAAACATAGTAAAAAACCTTTGCGACCTTGTTTTAGGCAAATATTTCTTGGATAGGACTTTGACATTATGAACAAAATGATGCATATGACTTCATCAAAATGAAAAACTTCTGCTCTTTAAAAGACTCTCAGGAGAAAGAAGAGAGAAGGCACATACAAGGGCAAAAGTATTTGTAGAGTATATAGTTAATAACTACTTTTATCCAGGATATGTTATTCAATAGAAATTCAATAAGAAAACAACCAACCCAGGAAAAAATGGAGAGAGATCTGAACATTTATTGAAGAAAATATACAGATGGCAGAAAGGCAAAAGAAAAGATGCCCAGTCTTCTCAGTCATTAGGGAAATAAAAGTTAAAACCACAATGAGATACCATTACACACCTGAGAAAATGGCTAAAACTATAAAGACTGAACGTGCCATATGTTGGCAATTATGGAAATGGAGATCTCTGGCCCTACTGGTGAGAGTATTAGAACCACTCTAGAAAACGGTTTGGCAGTTTCTTAAAAAGTTAAAAGCACACCTATCTTATGGTGTAGCAAATCCACTCCTAGGAATTTATCTAAGACAAATAAAAGCATATGTCCATACAAAAATTTGTACATGAATACTCATACTTTCTTTGCAATAAACCCAAACTGGAAATAATTCAGATGTCTATCAACAGGTGAATACGTAAAAAGGAATGTTGGTGTATTTATACAATGGAATACTACTCATTCATAAAGAAGAATGCACTATTGACCTGTGCTATATCATGGATGAATCTCAAAATAATTGTGCTGAGTGAAGGAAGTCAGGCATACTGAGATTCCATTTATATAAAACTCTGTGAAATACAAGCTAATTTATAGCAAGAGGGGATCAATGATTGCAGATGGGGATGGGGAGCAGAAGAGGGGGCTTACGAGGGGAAGGAGGAAAGTTTTAGAGGTGGTGATATGTTCATTGCCCTGATTGTACTGATGGTTTGGAAACCAAGAAGGTACCCTGTTTTGGTGAAGCCCCCTCAGACTTGTCATTAACAAAAAGGCACCCAAGGCCCTCAATCATGTACAGACCCAGAGTGCGGGAATTTCCTAGACAATTAGAGAATTAAGGAAATGGGAATTTGCAAAACCAAGCTGTCTTGCCAATGCATTTCAGCTCCAGGCAAGTTCACTATGGATTCAATGTGACCAAAGGAATGACAGTAGAACGTTCTTTGGGTGAAAGGGTTATACCCAACTTTATCTCCACGGTGACAGGTCAGTCACTAGAATCCCGTTCACTCAGAGCGAGTCTGCGTGCAGCAAGCCGGTCTCTGCCTCTGGGCCTCTCTGCCCACACAGCCATCCTAGTCTGTGTTCCCAGTGCTGCCACCATTCCAGCCTCTGCTCTGCTCTCCTGCAGCCATGCAGCCATGCCACCGTGTCGTCCAGAGCACTGGGCAGGGCTCTCTATATAGAGTCAATAACGTCGCATTGCCCACACGTGTGTGGTGAGCTAGCTGACCAGGGCCAGGTGAGAATCCTGGCCACAGGAACGTTCACTTTATCCACACTCCACCCCTCCAGGATTCTTGCTTCTCAATTTATGTGCCCTTAATCCTCTGCAATGGTCCCTGTGCGAGAAAGCTGGAGCATTGTAACCAAATTCCATAACAACAACAGAGGCTACAACAATATACAAATAACAAAAATTACAACAAATTATAACAACCTTCAAGCCTAAGGAGATCCATTGCCACCAAGTGACCATCCTGGCTATACTCAAACCAGTTCTACTCAAATGAATTAACCAAAAGAACTGTGGTGGGCCTTACAATACCCACCTTCTCCAGCCTCTCCAGCAGAAAGTCTTGCAGACACACAGGCTGATCTTGTTGTTTTATCTCTGCCTTTTGTTTTGTCCTCAGCAGCTGGAACCGCTGATCCAGTCTCAATTGCCACAGCTCCAGTCATCCAATTTCTTTCCCTCTGCTCCTGCCTTTTCAAACCAACCCACATCTGGGTCATCGTGACCTTCACGGGGCCCTTTAAATTCTTCCTTCAAGAAGCAGAGTGTATTTCCTTTACTGCTTGAGCCTGAGGATAGAGGCAGAGCCTGGAGGGCTCCACAGCCTGAGGAGGGGGCTGCACCTCTCCTGGAGGAACCCGGGGCTGCCAAGTCCTTCAGGCTTTCCACCAGCTTTCAACCGTCAACTGAGGAGGGGCTGATGCCTCCAGCACCGGCAGGGCCTCCACCCCCATCTGTTCGTGAAACCTCCCCTCCTCCATTTCTGGGGCTGACGGCTCCACTACATCCTTCACCTGCCCTAGGGCACCTGGCAGCCTGCGTGCTGCTCCTTCTGGCGCTGCCTTCTCTGGGGCCTTTATTATTTCCACAGCACTTCGTAGTAACGCCATTTCAGTCAGCAACAAATTTTCTTTCTCTTGGGGATGGAACCCAGTCCTCCTTCCCTTCCCAGTACCACATGTTCACAGGGGGCACTCGAATGCCCCCCTGTTCATAGGTGCAGCCCGCTGAAACACTCCTCCCATGGGGGCAGCCTGTTCTTTTTCCTTGGTCACCAGTGAACCCTGTTGATTGTTGCCAATTGTCTTGCCAATGGGTTTCAGCCCCAGGCAAGTTCACAATGGATTCAGTGTGACCAAAGAAATGACAGTAGAATATTCTTGGGGTGAAAGGGTTATACCCAACTTTTTCCCCATAGTGGCATGTCAATCACTAGAATCCCGTCCACTCACAGTGAGTCTGTGTGCAGCAAGCCGGTCTCTGCCTCTGGGCCTCTCTACCCACGCAGCCGTCCCAGTCTCTGTCCTCAGTGCTGCCACCACTCTAGCCTCTGCTCTGCTCTCCTGCAGCCTTGCAGCCATGCCACTGTGTCACCCAGAGGACTGGGCAGAGCTCTCTCTATAGAGTCAATAACAAGGCATTGCCCACATGTGTGTAGTGAGCTAGTCAACCAGGGCCAGGTGAGAATAAAATATAGAATATTATTCAGTCATAAAAAAGAAGGAAATCTTGCCATTTGTGACAACATGGATGGAACTTGAGGGTATTATGCTAAGTGAAATAAGACAGACAGAGAAAGACAAATACTGTATGATCTCATTTATATGTGGAATCTTAAAAAAAATAATAATAAGAGCTCATACAGAGAACAGATGGGTGGTTGCCAGAAGCAAGGAGTGGGTGGTGAGAAAAATGGGTGGAAGGCATTATAAGGTTCAGATTTCCAGTTATAAAATACATAAGTCATGGGAATATAATATACAACATGGTGACTATAGTTCATATACTGTATTGCATATTTGAAAGTGGCTAAGAGAGTAGATCTTAAAACTTCTTGTCACAAGGAAATTCTATAGCTATGTATGGTGATGGATGTTAACTAGACTTATTGTGGTGATCATTTTGCAAAATATACAAAAACTGAATCATTTTGTTTTACGCCTGAAACTAATATAATGTTATATGTCAAGTACATCTCAATAAAAAAGTGGCTGACAGACGCCATCCATATGTTTGGGTTTGAGGGATGCTGAGCAGAGCTATCCAACCGCCGACTCCCTGGCAAATCTTAGCTCCCCACCCACCCCCAGCTGCCTGGCAGATGCTGGGGTCCATCGCTGCAGAACCATTCCTTTGGGCTAGGATTGTCCAAGTCAGTCTCCAAGTTTAGAAATTCCCTTGGCTTGAATGACTTTGTCTGGTGTCAGGGACATCGGCCCCTTGAAGAACGTGTGGGCGGCGGGGTGGAGGCCAGGCACTGGTGGCACCCCTGTGCTTTATGCCCAATAGATCCTCATTGAACGAGCATCATCGGCCATGTATTGCTTTATGCACTTTGCGCATTTCACCTTATTTAATCCTTATACAGACCTCTTCCTCTTCCTCCTCTTGGTTCATTATGAGAATTTGGGGCTCAGTGGTAAGGTGATAGGTTAATTAATTCTTTCTTTGCCCAGTACAACCTTTATGGACAGTTTCAACATCCCCCCCATGGGTGGTCCCCTCATTCCCGCAGCCTCTCAGACCAGCCTGCTCAGCCGAGGCTGGGTGATTGTGGGCGGAGCGGCATTAGCACCTGGCTGGCTACTAACCTGGTCAGGAAGTTGGGGGAGGGACTCTGGTGCTTCAGTACCCCCAGCATCTCTTCCATGTTCTCTTCTTGATAGTGTCCCGGCATCAGGCTCATCTAACAGGGGAAGATCTGGGAAGGAAGCTCCCTGCAAATTTGCCTGGTGACAAGGAAATAACATACCAACGGTCCCTCCTTCAACCCCAAGTCTGGTCCTGAAACACTGGGCCTCCTGATCTGGGCCAGGTGCCAAGATGTGCAGTGTGCCAGGTGACAGCGGTGATGTCCGTGACCCGCTCCTAGTCCCCGACTGTGCTGGCAGCTGGGCCCTTACCCTCAGTCCCTTGCTCCGAAGGGGACAGTGACCGCCATGCAGGTGTCAGTGCATTGTTAGAACAAGCTCACGATGGGAGCTCAGAACTGGCATAGTCTTTTTAGAGTCACTTACAAGCTTGTGGCTTGGGGCAGGTAATGTAACCTCTGGAAGCCCTGTTCTCAGCTGGAAAGCAGAGATGGTGGTAACACTACCTTCCTCCTAGGGCTGCTGTGAGCATCAGGTGAGGGCCTCCACAGACAACCCTCAGCATATGTCAGTTGCTATGGCAACAGTAATGGTGAAGGTGATGCTCCATCCTCATTCCCACATCCCCTCTCCTGGCATCAGGTTTCATGTCCCTGAGGCTCTGCCATCAAGAAGGAGCATCATTCTGTCAACGGACTTAGTTAATCCTGAAACCCACACTTTGGAGGACAGCCTAGTTTTATGGTCTCTGGGCTTCATCTCGCCCAGCAAGGCAGCTTAGTCCCACTGAGAACTAGCATATCCCTGCAGTCGGGCCAGCAGGGACTGGCATAAGTCTCTGCCTTTTGCTTTCTCATCACAGGAATTATGGATCATAGTCGGGATGACATTTTTTTCTCTTTTTCTCACCTCCCAAAGAGAGATGAGCACCAGTAGACCTGTGCGCTGGGCAAGACCTCACCACCAGAGCAGGGAGGGGGCGAGGGGAGCATGCGGTCCTACCTACTCACAGGGAAGGAGACCCAAGACCGAAGGAGGAGGAGGAGCCGCTGGGAGACTAGGCCCCGGGGGGGGGCGGCAACCTAACACCACACGGTGAGCTGGTGATAGAACAGAGGCCAGGATATGAACTCCTCACCCAGGGCTAAAGTTCTGTGTGCCTTAGCCACATGGATCCCAGGCCTGTGGCTGGCTGAGCAGAAACCCAAGCCTGGAACAGATGAGGGAGGAGTGTGTTTGAATGGAGGCGGATGCATTTAAGCCTGTGGAATAAATGCTTCATGTGGGAGCCCCTCAGGCTCTAGGAGGACCAGTGAATGAGGGTCTCCCCAGTCCTGACTGGGGCTGATGGACAGACTTGAACCTGTCAAGGCAGCCTGGGGTGAAATGTCACAGGCTCACAGTGAAATGAGAAAAACCAGGCCAACATCGACCGTCAGTATAAGGTTGCCAAGTGTTAACACCTCCCAAATGAATGTCACCTGATCTCGGTTTGGGAAATGTCGTGTGAAGGCACTTAAAAGTCAGTGTGATTTAATAAGGAACTCGCACAGAATTGGCTGGGCTTTCGGGAGAGTCTGCATGGCGGTGTTAGGAGGTGTGAGCTGTGTCTGCTCTAGTCCTCTGACATATGATGTAATAAATCCCCCTCTCTCAGATGGAGCTTATATTCTGGTGGACGGGACACAGATAGTGAACAAGAACAATTTTGGGCATTGAGAAGTTCCATGGCGGAAATCAGACAGGCTGGTGAGATGGAAGAGAGGAGGGTGGGTATTGTATCAGTTGGGGACCCAGCAGGAGACAGACGAAATGACAGTCAGATCAAGTATTTGAGGAGAGCTTCCAAAGGAGACTGCTTAGGGAGGTGTGCAGGAAACCCCCGGAGAGGGGCGGCCTTTCCCCTCTCAAACTGCAGGCCTGACAGGGTGAGTAGAGGACAAGGACTGGAACTCAGCGAGAAAGAAAGAGCTGGGTAGAGGGACCAGGTGGGAAGGGATCATCTGACAGGAGTGGGAACCCCCAGTGTGGGGCAGAGCCAGCCCTCGTGTTCTGCAGGAAGGGACCCAGGGTGAAAAACACCCTGACCTTCCCCTGCCTCCCCTTGGGGTGCCCTGTTGACCAAACCCACAGGGGCACAGGGTTCCTTGATGTCGCCTGTATGATCAGCCCCCTGGGGGCACAGAGCAAGCGGCAAGGGTGGATTGAGAAGCTGGAGGGGGGCGCTAGGGAGCCCCAGCACAGGGGAGAAGAGTTCAGCACCATGCTTGGGGAAGAGTTGACCTTGGAGTTGACCTTTGAGAATGAGAAAGAACCAGCCAGGGGAAGGGAGTGCCCCTGTGGGTGGAAGAGCTGGGGCCAAGGAGTGGAGAAGCGGGCTGGGGCCGCACCCCGCAGGCCATGCGGTAAGGAGCTGGGGTTTTCCTTAAGTGTAGTGAAAGTCAACGGCTGAGTTTTAAGTAAAAAAGTGGTGTGATCCAACCCCTCTGGGACAGGGGGATGGCTTGGAACCAGGCAGGGGTGAAAACAGGGGGCCAGGCAGGCAGGGGGGCTATAGCAGATAAGAGGCTGGACCAGGGCAGTGGGCGGGAGCTGGAGGCACGGCTGTGGTGTGTATTTTGGGGAGAGAACTTCAGAACTGGCTGATGGGTCAGATGTGGGGGCAAAGGACAGGAATAATCAAGGGACTCCAGAGCCTGGGGCCTGAGCCAGTGTGGGGTGGGGTGGGCTGTGCCCTGAGCCAGGGAATGGAGGGGGCGCCAGTAAAAGTTAGAAATAGGAGTCCTGCTGTGGACCTTAATTTGAAGATGCCTTTGAGTGCTCCAAAGGAAAATGCCAGAGCAGGTGGTTCAAATCTAGAGTTGTCCATTTGGAGGACAAAGTTTATCTTTGAAAGAAAGATTTCTTTCTTGCTATTACTGTTAGCTTTATTTTAATGGAAGGATTTGTTTAATCTTAGTGATTCTTGAACAGATGTGTATTTGCCAAGCAGCTATGTTGTCCCGGGCATTGTCCCGGGAGCAGAGGCTGTGCTGGCCAGGGCTCAGGCAGGGAGGAGAGGGAGGTGATGAGGCCGCCCTCCCTGAACACCCAGGGTCCCTCTGGGGGAAATGGGGTTGGGTATGGAGTCGGGTGAGCTGATTCCTTGGGCCATCTCTGAGGCTATGTGCTGAGTGGCCAGCTGGTGTCTGAACCCCCAGGCCTCTGCCTGGAGTCAGGGTCACCCAGCCAGCCCTCTCCTGCCCTCAGCACCTCAGAGTTGGAGGATCCCCAGGTAGCCACCTGTCTGCCTCCCCAGCTCTCACCCAGCCCTGCAGGGGCCCAGGCCCCGCTGCAGCAGCCTTGCTACCCCAGAGGCAGCAATGCAGTTGTGAGGAGGGAGTCAAGAGAGCCGTGGGGTCGCAGAGGTCCCTGCCTGGGTCCACAGTCTGGAGGCCTCACTATAGCAATGAGTCTTTTACCAACGAAAATGGGTGTAGCATGAATGGCATGTGAGGCCAAAAGATGGTCACTGAGTACCAGCTGCAGGCTGCAGAGCAGAAAATCAGTTTCAGGTAAATCAACAGTGAGCCTTTTGCTCTTTGCCCAACCATAGGCACGGGAAGTGGGCTCAGGGGCTGGGGGTGCACAATGTGTCAGGACGATCCTGGCCTGGCATGGGGTTGGTCTTCCCTCCCGGAATGTGAGTCTCTGGACTTGTGCTGACTTGGTGAGGCTGCTGGAAGAGGGGAGGAATGAGCAGAGAGGACAGAGGATCCTGAGGGTGTAATCCTGCAGTGCAGCTGCTATGAGCTCCTGGAGGAGCAGAGGGTGAGGGCTGGGCAGGGTGGGTGTGCACAGAGAATGATATTGGGCCTGGGCCTGGAAGCATGAATAGGAGTTCTCTGGATGGGTAGAGCCTGGGAAGATGCTCCAGGAAGAGTGCTCAGGGTGAGCTCAAAGGCTTGAAGGCATCGACTGCCTTTCACAGCTGCCAGGCTGGACCCAGATCATTGGTCAGAGCAGAAGTATGTGCTGGTTCCAGGAGTCAGCGTAGAGTGGACAACTCCTGAGACCAGCCAGGAGAGCTGCTGGAAAATGTTTATGTTTTTAAGCCTGTTCACAGATTTTTAGAGCTGCTACCTGATGTTGGGCAAGTTACTTAACCTCCCTGTGCCTCTGCTGCAGCCCAGTCACCAGTCCGGCCGTGCAGTGCGTGCAAAATGGCACTCTGTGTTAAAATCCGTGTCTGGCTGAGCTCCTGGCTGGAGGAATTAACTCATGTACACACAGAAAATCTTCACAGACTTGTCTTCTAATATTTATTCTGGAAACTGGAACATGCAGATAAGGCAAGTGCCTGAGACTGGAGCTGCAGAATAAATATGCATTCTCCATGCCGCCAAGAGCCACATTCACACGCACTGGGGAGCTGGGTAGGAAGGGGAAGACCTCCGCTGGGCCAAGAAAGGCTCCGACAGCCCTTTCTCTAGTAGCCAGGGCTCATATGTGAGAATCCCAGCACCTTAGCACTCACTCAACAGACCTAACATCCTTGTATTTCAGACATATCAGTCTTAGAATCAGTCAATTAACAGAAACTTAAAACCATAAAATTTCAAGTCTGAATCACAGGATTTGGGGAATTAATCATTATTTGGCCAGAACATTGACTGGCACCCCAGTCCCCTCTACCACATTCCCACAGGCGCCTGATAAAGCCACTTCCTCAGGGCAGCCCTCCTTGATCCCCTATCATCCTGGTGAGAAGACTTTTGAGCAGGACCTGAGTGAGAAAAGGAGCAGGACAGTAAAACAAAAGGTTTCCAGACAAAAAGAATAGCAAGCGCAAAGGTCCTGAGGTAGGAATGCACGTGTGTGTTGCAGGAAGACCTGGCTTCTAAATATGGGATGGGACAGGAAAAACAGTGAGGCTGGATGCTGGAGGAGCCAGTGACTCGACTTTCCTCTGCCCCAGCCTTGCTGTGCTCCCCTCTCCAGACCCTTTAGGGGAGAGGAAGTCACACCTCTGCTCTAGACTCAGGGGGTGGAGAGGATGAAATGCCCCAGACCTGTAGAAAAGGCTGGCAGGATGAGGAAACTTAATGGTCTTTCTCCAGCTGGTCCACACAGCCCAGCAGCCCACACTGATATGCAGAGAGGTGCCCCATTTGGAAATGGAGACAGGCTCTGTTTAAGGGTACACGGCCACTGGGGGAGGTTGGAACACTTCCTTCCTGGACATGCTCACGTAAAATTGATTGCATCACCTGTCTCTGAGTCTTCTTATAGAACCAAATTCTCTTTTAAAAAAACCAAAGAATTCTTAAATGCTTATCTTGTGGCGCAGGGAAAAGAAGGATAGCTTTGTGGTGGCCACTGTGGGGAGACTGCTTCTGCCCCAAACTTCTGTGTGAACTAGACGAGTTGCTGGCCCTCTCTGGACGTGTTTCCATAATGATGGGGACTTAGATGGCCTCTCTTAGCTGGGCTCTGCTAAACAGTCCTGGAAGTCAGGTTTTGAGTGGCTGGCTAGTGGTTTATTTGGGAGATGACCTTAGAGCAAGGGCCAGGGAGGGAGAAAAATCAGATGGGTGCCTCAAGTGTGGATACTGCTGTGGGCAGTGGGTACTCCCTGCTTCTGAGGACCCTTAGCAGAACCATGTGGCACATACCTCTACCACCTTCTGCCCTGTATCAGCTGCAGGTCACCTTTGCAACCCCGGCATCCTCCAGCCCCCTTCAGTCAGCCCTGCCCTTGGACTGAGCACACTCCCCGGGTCAGAAGCCAGAGAGCAGGGAGAAATGCGGCTTTTACAGCAGAACACTGCGGTGGTTCCTGGGAACTGTCCACTGCAGCCACTGATGCACTCAGGATGGGACCTTGAAAGGCCTGCTCCATCTCCCAGATCCCCGCTGCTCTAACTTTCTGGGTCCTCATGTCTTTCCAGGCAATGCAACCCCCAGATTCTACCCCTAAAGCTGCCTAGATCCTCCAGGGCAAGGATTTGTGTCTGTCTTGTTCATGGCTGCATTTCCAGCATCTAGAGCAGTATGCATTTTGTGGAATAAATAGGCTGCATGGTGAGCATCTTTCTGGAGGACCCCTTGTGCTCTGGGTCCTGAGCAAGCCCTGGGGCTACAGTATTGCATCAGGCATGTCCCTGTGCTAAGTAGCTGGCTGCAGAGGAGGGAGATGGATGCATCAGGTCATCGATACTCAGCAGTATGATCACCACCACTTGCTGGGCCTCTACTGTGTGCATCCGCATCACATTTGTCACCTTCTTTCAGCCTCCAGCAGCCACGAAGGGTCCATATGGTCATGCCTATTTCAAAGGCGAGAAACTCAAAGTTTAGAAAGTTGAAATGACTTGCCCAGCCTCACACAAGTGGTGCACAGTGGAGGTGAGATTTGAACTCAGGGCTTTCTGCCCCAAGTGTACCACGTTCTGTCTCACTTAACAGTGACTCAAACATGAGAGGCTGTGCAGACCAAGGTGGGAGATGCCCCAGCAGTGGAACTCATGAGGACTCTGAGGGCAGAAGGGGTGAGTCTGGGAAGGTGTCTATGCATCAAACTAGGGAGGGTGTGGGTGGCTGGAGAGACGAGGCCCCTCTCTGCCCCCGGTGGAGGCAATGTCAAGTAAGGCCAGTGAGCAGACAGTTGAGAGTGCAGGGTGGTGAAGGAGAGAAGTGAGTGGCAGGGTATCAGGTCAGGGTTCCTGCAGGAGACAGATGCTCCTCACACAGGGCCTTTCAGTGGACACCCCGCTGACACAGGGAGCAGGCCCAGGCTAACAACAGCGGGGAGTCCACCCGGCCAAGCCCTGAGGGAGAGGTAGTTAGAACCCCACTAAAGAGCCACATGGAACAGGCTTCCCCACAAGGGCTGCAGCCTTTGGGATGTGCAGATGCTCTGCAGTGACCCGCAGGAAGGGAGATGGGGAGATGAACATTCGTCCTCCAATCTCCTGCTAGTTCTTCCCATGGCCAAGCCCAATCTGAAGCCAGAGAGCCTGGGAGCCCATTGGTGCCTCTCTACAATCAACCTCTGGGGCCACAGAACAGGATGCCATAGACGGGGGGCATATCCAGCTTGCTAGGGAAAGATGGCAGGGACACCCAGCAAAGAGCTTAGGATCCCAGATATGGGGAGCTTTTAATGGCTGTCAAAGCCAGGCCAAGATAGTCACTTAACCATTCAAAAAGCATTTGTTGATCTGGATTAGGCTCTGTGTGGGCCCTGGAGCATTGGAGAGAAATAAGAGCAGGTGCTCATTCAGTGCTTTCTAACTTCTGCAAGCTCCCAGGCCCTGCGCCGTAGGTGTCACCGTTGCCTCCTCTGAAACACTAGGGAGCTGAGGTACAGAATGGTGAGTTCATTTGCTCTGTGTTAGATTGTGACTAAGTGGTGACACTGGGGCTCAGATGGGGGTTTTCCACCCTCAAGGCCCATGCTCTGACCACTAGACAATACGGTGTCTTGGTGAAGTAAGAACAGGCCCCGTCCCGTGGGTCTCACGTTCTGGTGCAGAAGCAGACACATAAACCGACAATGGCAAGAGCTAGTGCAGGACCTTCCTGAGGACTGCACCAGGCCCTAACTCCACCTCAGGGCAACACCCCCACCCCCACCTTCTCTAGAGAAGGTGACATTTCAGCTAGCATGCTGAGGGGTGCAGAGGAGTTCACCAGGAAGTCAAAGCAAGGTAGAGGAGAGGGCATTTCAGGCAGTGGCACAGCATGAGCAAAGGCCTGGAGGGCAGCATCACGGGTGTGGGAAACTGCAAGCAGACGTGGCTGAGGCACAGAGCACCATTAGGGGGACAGAGCAACCCCTGGCTCCTGGCCTGCTCATGAGTAATCCCACTGAATTATCTCGGTCCTGTTCTCTGAGGTCCTCCAGGGCTAGGCTAAGATCCATGTTCAGGGCCATGCCCCTCCCCTGTTTAAATCCCTGCACAGTCCCCTTGATGAACAAAGTCCAAAGGCTTCGTATGTTTCATAAGATCCCTGGTGCTCTGGCTCAGTTGACCCTCACCTTACCTTGGTCTCCCCAGCTTGGCAAGTAGAGTAAATAGTAGTGACAATGCAAAGGTTTCTGAGTTCGCCAGACCTGGGTGCAATTTTTGGCTGGGCCCCTCAGCTTTGTGACATGTCACTTAAACTCTCTGTGCTTTTAAAAATATGTAAAATGGAACAAAAGTACCCATGACACAGAGTTGTTGTGAAGGTTAAATGAGCACTTACTACTCATTAAATTAGTACTTAGGAGAGGAGTTAGTACAGTGTCATGTATATAGTAGATGCTCAATGTGCAGTAACCTTTATTATTTTTGTTATTTTAATTATGACCTTCTAATCTTTCACTATGTATATATTGAATCTTATAACTACATTGTAATTGAAATATTGAATTATAATTAAAATAGTATAATTGAGATCATATTTCTTATAAAATAGTATAATTGAGAAAATATTCAGTTTTTCATATTCACTATTTTATCAGGAACATTTTTTCACATCATTAAAAATTTTTCAAAAGCATCATGTTAATAATTGTATAGTAGATCAACAATTCAGATGCATCACACTTTACCACCATCTTTTAAAGCTGAATACTTTGGAGGTTACATTGTTTCATTTTTCATATCATTAGGCTATAATGCACATCTTGGGGGCATTATCTTTCCTTGAATCTCTAATCAATTCCTCAGGACAGTTTCCTAAAAGCAGAACTACTCCATCAAAGGGTATAAATATATTGAAACATCATAATTTTTATTACTTAATCACTTGCCTGAAAGCTTGGCGTGACTGACACTCCCCAGAGCTGCACTGCATGCCTGAGATGTTCCTGGACACGTTAAAAAACATTGTGTCTTACTGTTTTTTAAAACAGATTTGATTGCCTCAATCTGTATTTCACTGGGTCAATGGCAAACGATGCTCTGGGCTGTGGTTCCTGTTTCCCAATAATTGGATAATAAAATCAAATTCTCAGGCTTCCAGAAACTCTCTTGACAAGGACAAGAAGCAGACTGGGCTGGGCAGGACTCAGAGATGCTGGTCCCATGCCACCTGCCCTCCCCTGCTGTGTGCCATGGCATGTCCTTTCTCTTTTTCTGGGTCTCTGTTTACCCACCTGTTGCAATAGCTTCCAGCTGGTCTCCCTCCCTCTGGCCCACATCCAGTGCCTCCCACCAGGCCTGACACACAGTAGGCATTCAGTGAAGAATACTGAAGCCTGAACTACCAAGTGCTATCCCAGAAGACTAGCTGACCATGTAATTCCGTGGCTTACATTTACTTTCTTTGTTTCTCTTCACTGTGTTTCATGCAGGAACATTGCATTCAGGTGATTAAGGACCCAGACACCGAGGCCAGACAGCTTGGGTGTGATTCTTGACTCCAGGACTTAGTGACTGTGCGAACGTGGTCATCCTACTCAACCTCTCTGTGCCTCAGTTTCTCATTCTGTAAAATCAGAATAATAATGACTATTTCTTAGAGTTGTGCAGAGGAACAAGTAAGTAAATATATGGGTAGGGTATTTAGAACAGCTCCAGGCACATACATACACCCAATATATAAGTGCTTGCTATTATTTTTATTCCAAAGTGGATTTGAGGTGCCCCCAATCCACTTAGGCTTGAACCTGAGGCAGTTCTTCTCTTTCTGGAGGCACCCCTGCCTGCTTCTGATAGACCTTTCTACTGTTTTAAGTTCACAAAAAAGATATTGTCTATTGCCAGCAGTTCTAAAAAATTCCTGGAATTGAATCTCATGGGACAAATTTGAGTCAAGAGAAACTTCTGACCCAGCAGTTCTGGTCTTATGAAGAGCCCCTGAGAGGCCCTCTCCACCCCTCCCCTCTCCCTTATAAGCTGGGCTTCAACTGTGCCCCCTTCACTCTGTTGTCTGGGTAGCAATTTCTTCAGCACACGCCGAACTGGTGTGCAGTGAGCTGGACCACATTCGTTCCCTAATGGGCACCTCAGACAGGCTGGCCTTGGAGGACAGGGTACTGCACTGTCACTGACACCCGCCTCCATGGACTTTCTCTAAAAGGGACAGCTGCCATTTTCATGCACCCTCAGCAAAAGGATTTGAACATGGTCAGATTTTACATCTTACAGAGAAGTTGGTGTCAGCTAGAAAACTGGGAGGTTTTAGTCAACACCAAAGGGGGCCAAACTGGGGACAGGCAAGTGACAGCTTCTCTCTGACTTAGTTTCCTCACCTAAAATGGAGGGCCAGGGCCTCCCTCCGCAGAGAACCACTCCCAGCTCTCCCCATCTCAGGATTTGCACCCCTGAGCCCTCCACCCAGGACTTCCTCTCCCCTCACTGGATCTGCAGCTCCCAGGACCCCAAGCACAGCCCCAAGCACGGCTAGGCGCTCCTACCTGGGTGCTTGCCCTTCCTGCTGGGCTGTCTCCCTGGTGCAGAGCGGGCACACCATGGGCACTTGGTAGACTGGTGAGTGAGTGGGGGCAGGAAAGACTTAATTCATCTTTGAGGCAGTGGTGAAGGAGGGAGCTTCTCAGGGCTCCCCAGCGCTTTCCTGGGTCAGGAAACCCAGGGAGGAGTGGGCTTGGGGAACAGACAGTGAAGAATGAGGCGTCTGGGCCAGGTTGGCAGGAGCGAGGCTGTGGGGTCTCCCCATCTCCTGCCACTTTGAGAGCCTCTGGCCATGGCCTCACATTGTGCCTTGCTCTGCCCCTCTAGGAGATGGGGCAGAAAGCCTTTCTTCTGGGCAGGCAGTGCCTGATTGTGAGTGTGAGACACATGCTGTTTTCCAGCATTATTTATGCCTGAGCTGTTCCCAGCCCTGTCATTTGATGCACCAGATTTGATTTGACTCCGAAGAACACAGTGCAGGGTGTGGAGTGGGGCTGCCTGGAGAGGAAGTCGCTCTGCTCTGCCTGCAACATCCGGGTGGGGGGCACCCTTCCCAGGCACTTCCCTCGCCCTCCCATTCAATCGCACACCAAGCCGCCGTGGTGACACTGGGCTGGGCAGTTGGTGCATACTGGTGGACAGCCCATGCCTTGAAGCCTGGCTTAAAGGAGGTGGGCATCTCTGAGGAAGGGGGAGGGGGCAAAAGAGACTTTGAGATGTGTGTGCTATCAGCCAATTCTGTCTCTCTATCTCGCTCCAGTGGTCAGCTCTGTAGGCACTCATTTTAAGAATTTACCAGAGAGCGGGTGTGGGTACTAGACCCTCTGACCGCGGTGTGACCTTGTACAAGTGGGTCAAGAGTTAGAATGCCCTGGGTTGGGTTGGGGCTCTAAAAAAATTTTGAAAACTGAGATGGGGCCCAGGCCTCAGTATTACTGGAAAGTCCCTGGAGGTTCTGCTGTGGAGCCAGGCTTAGACCTGTGGGGCTACACCAGCTCCCTCGCTGGGCAGACGGAGAAGGTGGAGCCGCTCGGGCCCGAGTGCTGCCGTGGGGCCGATGTGTGCGGCCCTTCCAGCTGACAATCTAGGGGTGTTGTGTGAGATCTTGGTTAAGAGCCTGGGCTCTGGAGTTCCACAGTCTGGGACTCAAGTCCCAAGCCTTCCTCTCCCCAGCTGTGTGACCTTGGACAAGTGCCTGCACCTTTCTGAGCACCTCCTCTGCAGAATGAGGATGGTTATGGGACCTGCTGTGCAGATGGTGTGAGGGTGTGTTGGACCAGTGAGTCCAAAGGGCCCACCCCAAAGTGGGGCACACAGTAAGGCCCAGGAGCTCTGATGACTGTTGTTGGGACTGTGGTCCCGTGGACTGGGCTGTGGCAGAGGTCCGTCCTGGGGGGCCATGCTCTGCACCTTTCCTGGACGGCACAGCCCTCCCTGCCCGCCTCCCTGTAGTTGCTCTCACTTCATCTCCCCTGGGGCTGCAGTGTCTCCATCTGCTCCTCCTCTCCCCGTCCCTTTTCTTTTTCTACCAACGAACAGCTTCACTTAAAAAGCCATCTGGGAAGATGGATGGCACAAGCCACACTTCGTAGAGTGAGTGTTCAGGGAGAAGGGCCAAGAAATGAGAGTCACAGCACTGCTAAAAATCAAACACAAATGAAGACTGTACCTGAAAATTCCCTGGGCAGACAAAACAAGTTACTCATACAAGAAAACCTTAATCTAACTCATTTTGCAAGACAAACGAGGTCACTTCCTGCGTCTGCCTCTGAAAATCAAAGTGCAACTTAAGTAGTTTCCTGAAATTGATAAGAGGTAGCCACAGACCAGTTCCCTTTCATTTAAGAAAACTCTCGTATTGTAACCAATCAATGTGAACAATAAACACTGCCTTCACACTACATGAACTGCTTTATTACAACATACCTCTGAGCCTCAGTCCATGTTTCGATTTGAGTGCTCCCAGTTTTTAAACTTGTCTTTTTGGTGTGTGCACAAAAAAGCCTTTTACTAATGACTGCTTAAGTGATTGGTTGGGTTTACTTGGTTTTTCATGAACTTTTGAAAGTCAAAAGTGATATCCTTAGATGATAGCCTCCTGCAACCCTCAGGCTTCTTGGCAAACCAGGTGTGGGTCCCCACAGAGCCCTTGGGGCTCCCTGCTTCCTTGCTGACCGTGGAGTGTTTGGGTAAGTCTCTCCTGCTCTTGAGCTCTGTTCTCTTTGCGTTCTGAGCTCTCCGACTTCATTGTGCACTCCTAAGTTTCCGTTTCTGTTTGTTGAAGCTTCTTGTTAAGTTACCCTTCCGTCCAAAAGGGGAGAAACCTTTGAGTCCCCGGGTTTTCGGCAGAGGTAGGAATGCTGGGCTCCTCATAGGTGATTGGTTTTCAGGAGTCTAAAGGCAGAGATGGGTTCCACCTCGTCTATATCCCCTTCTTCTCCCTTAAAGACTCCTGCTTCCTACATGTATACCCGCTACGAACCAGGATCTCGTGCCTTTCTGGAAAAATGGGTGGACTTTACAAAGAATAATTTGGAATTGTAGTGACCACTTTGGGGAACCTGTAAGTTAGAAAAGGTGGTCCAGTTTAGCGGTGTCCTTGAAAAAAGAGGATTCTGAATCTCACAAAAACAGTGAAATACAATTTTTGATTGGTTTGAGGAGGTCTCCAAAAAATGGAATGACTCTAAAATAGCCTGCCTAAAACACTCATTATAACAAACCAGTGAAAACTGAAGAACTTAAGACAAACGCCCTGACTGAGATGAAGGACTTGGTGGACTCTGCAGCTAAACCTCCTGGCTGTGTTATTCTCTGTCACCTGACTATCAATTCTCGTAATTTATTTGGTCTTTTACCAGGTCCCCCTGAACCTTCCAAGCCTCTGATGCTCTTGAGAGTAAGACCTTCCCATGACCCAGGAGTCCCAGCTCTAGCAGAATTTAAACTCTGGTCTCGAGCTGAGCTCTGAGTCATTCTAAAGGATTTTCCAGGCTGAAAGAAAGATCAAACTAAATTTATAGAATAATTTAATATTCTTCTTAAATTGGCTCTGGCTAATGGCCCTGGGCTTCCTGATTTGTATCAATTTGTTTACATGGGGGTAAGTCCAGGAGACACACAAAGGTGACCCCATGCCACAGATTGGAAAGACCCCTCTAAAGGCTTTGAGGACCCTACCGAGAATGCCTCAAAAGATGGAATTAAAAGGGCAAGAGAATTAGGTCATTTGCTTCTTGAAGCTGTACCCAGGGTTTTCCTTGGGAGAATTGATTGGGCCATAATATAATCTTATAAACAAAAAAGGGATGAGTCAGTTGCAGACTTTCAAATATTTAGACAGCGTTCTGGTCTCAGGGACTCTGAAGCTAATATTGCCTTGTCTTCTCATTTTGTTAATGGGCTTTGCCCTGAGCTTAATGATTTATTAAAGACACATAAATTAGAATGGGAGAACATTCCCCTCTTGGAGCTCCAACATCTTGCTGAGGATGTTGAAAGAATTTTAGAACAGGAAAAGGTCATCAAGCAAATAAATTCATGGCCCTGTGATTACAGCAACTACTACTGGGGCCTTGACTAACTTTAGAACTAACTTTGCCCCTGTTGACAAGGATACTTATTGACACGGTAAACAGGAGGAACATTGGAAAAGGGACTGTTCCCTCTAACAACCTAATTGTCCAACAAAAGGGAACACTCAACCAGCAGATCCCCAAGATAATTATCAACATTGATGAGACTTCAAGGAACTGCCTGCTAAGCTACTTCCAGTAATTCCAATAAAGCATCAGGGTGAAATGAAACTTGAAATAAATGAAGAAATCTGCACTGTGCTTGTAGATACTGGAGCAACTCTTTCCACTTTTAACCCCATCATGACACATAAGGAGCTTTCTCGGAATAAAATGTTTCAGTGGTAGGATTGTCCAATCAAGTTCAAAGAGTTCCTTTATCGCAGCCCATAACTGTTACCCTTGGCCGCTTCTTTCTCTGAAAACCTTGCTTTTCTTTTATGTACTACTGCTCCCAGAAATCTTCTGGGAAGAGATCTATTTTCTAAATTAGGAGGTCAAATAAATATTGTCTTAGGAGAAATAACCTTGGGATTTCCAGACTCAGTAGACCTTGAAATATCATGCGTTCTACAAACCATAACCTCCTTAAAGTGCCCCTAACGTTCTGTGGGTCTCTTCCACAGATGTGGGAAAAATTGAGTGCTGAAATGATTAAAATTCAGACCAATCCTTCTAAACTACATCCAAAATTGCCTCAATCTCCGTTAAAACCTGAAGCCACATAAGGGATCACACCCATAATAGGAGATGTCATAAATCAGGGACTACTTTTTCCCTCCACCAGCCCTTGCAACTCCCCTCCTATCTTATCCATAAAAATGCTCCACGACCTAGGATGGAGTTTTGTACAAGTCTTTGGACTATAAATAAATAGTTACCGCAAGGTTAGTACCTAACGCAAACATCCTGTTGTCAGACATGCCAACTGAATCCGAATGGTTTACTTACAGTTGTAGATCTGTGTTCTGGTTGCTTCAGCATCCCGGTAGATAACGGAAGCCAGCATTTGTATGCTTTCATTAGGAAAAATCAACAATATACTTGGACAGTTATGCTTTAAGGATTCACTGAGGCCCCTTCATATTCTTCGTAAGTTCAGGATTTAAGCACAGTATAATTTCCCAGAAATTCCCCCTTGATTCAATATAAAGATGACTTACTTCTTTACTCTTAATTCAGAGGAACTCAGAAATTAACTCAAAACCTCTATTGCACCAGCTAGCTTATAAAGGCCATAAAGTCTTTCAAGATAAACTTTAGTTTTGATGAGAAAGGGTACATTCCTTGGTCATGATTTATCAGCAAAAGCAATCTTTCTGTCTCCAGAAAGAATAAGTACCATTCAAAATTAGCCCAGGCCTATGACTAAGAGACAATGTAGAGGCACCCTTGGGCTTGCAGAATACTGCTGATCCTGGGTCCCTAACTTTCCCTTTTTGGCCTCTCCATTCTGTGCACCGACTAAAAGCGACATTCAGGAACCTTTTCCTTGGGAAACAAAACATGAGGAAGCCTTTACTGAAATCAAACAAGCCTTAGAAATCTTCCTGCATTAGGGCTCCCTGATTACCCCAAACCTTTTACATGCGTGTTCATGAATGTACTAATCAGGCACTGGGAGTCCTTAGACAAGAGCATGGAGGGAAAAACAGACCTGTAACTTCTTACAACTTATGCCTGGGCCCCATAACCAGGCATATTCAAATTGCTTAAAGATAGTTGCTGCAGCTGCTAAAATTGTAGAATCCTCTTCAGAACTTATTCCAGGAAGTATGTTAAGTCTGAAAGTTCCTCATGCGGTAGAAAGTTTGCTAAACATTAAGCACGCTCAGCATTTCTCACCTGGCAGACATTATGAGATTGCACTCCTGTCTCTTTCAAATCCGCACATTCTTCACGGCAACTCCTTAAACCCTGCTTCCCTCCTACCCTTAACCGTTGAAGAGGAATTCATAATTGCACTGAATTGGTCTCTCAAAACCTGGCTCCTCAATTAGATTTATGAAATAGCTCCCTTAGCTAATCCAAATTTAGTATTCTATGTTGATGGCTCTCATGCCAAATATTCCAAAGGGAAATATCAAGCTGGATATGATTTATTAGAAAGTGGAGTCCTTCCTCAATCAAACTCAGTTCAACTAGCAAAATTATTTGTCCTCACTTGAGCATGTAAATCAGCAAAGGGAAAACCTGAAAATATTTACTCTCACCACAGGTGCGCTTTGAGAGTGGTCCCTAACTTTGGTGAGCTCTGGAAGCAGAGAGTATTTCTTCACATCAGATGGTACAATTATGAAAATGGACCTCAGATTGCTGATCTCCTCTCTGCACTGTTATTACCTTCACAAATTGCTATCATCAAAATTGGGGCTCATACCAGCCAAACAGACCCTGAATATCAGGCAATGCTGTAGCTGACTTCATGCTAAGGCTGCTACTCAAGAAATTCCTCATGTACCAAAACTTTGTTTGAAATGAAATTCACGAGATACATCTAAATCAGGTTACTTACGACAACTTATGTGACAAACAAAAAATTGTATCAGACACTGAAAAACAAAAATGGCACCAAGAAAGATGGAAATGTAATGAAAAAAGAGGACTCTGGGAAGGCCCACACAGCTGTCTGGTGCTTCCTGAATCTCTCAAATGGCCACTTTCATGAGCACTTCACATAACTATCCACTGTGGAATTGACTAAATAACCCAAATTATGAAAAAAAGCAACTGGTGATATGATTGTTTTAAATTGGCATGATAGGTTTATAATCAGTGTTTGACCTGTCAGTCACATAATCTGGGTAAAACTATTAAAGTAGCTCTGAGGGTAGCTTCTCCACCATCTGGACCATTCGAACATTGACAATTGGACTTCATTCATTGCCTCCTTCTATGGATTATCCACGTGTTCTTGTAATGGCATGTCCATTTTCTAGATGAGAAAAAGCTTTCCCTTGTTGGAAAGCTGATGCTGCTATTGCAGCAAAGAAATTACTAGAAAATGTTTTCCCACTATGGGGAATTCCAAGCAAAATTTCAAGTAATTTAGAGACTCATTTTACTGGACAGGTAATGAAACAGTTAAACAAGATTATGCTGACATTGTGGCATCATCACTGTCCCTATCATCCTCAGTGTTTGGGAAAAGTTTCAGGTACCAGTGGTATTCTGAGATTGAAATTAGCAAAACTGACTCGAGCCACAGGATTCCCATGGCCTAAGGTGTTACCCATAGCCCGAATGACTTTAAGGTCACCTTTAGGGAACATAAATTGGCATTTTATGAAATCATCATTGGGTGACCTGGGCCCTTGATGACAGAACCCCATTCACACGCTGCCCTTGTGAAGTCTGATATGACCCAACACTGGAATGCACTAATATGACATTCAGTGAGGTCAGCAGGTCAAGGTGGCTTTCAGACACTCTCCTGCTGAGGAATTCATACCTCCTACATTGGAACTTAGAGACTAGGTATTCTGGAAAAGATATCAATGAAAAACAGCACTTGAACCTTGATGGAAAGGGCCCTATCAGTTCCTTTAATGCCTCAAACAGCAGTTAAATTACAGGGTATTGAACTTGGGGTTCAGGTCTCTCAACTAAAGAGAACTCCCCTAGATTTCTGGACTTGTCAGCCTATGGCTGATTTAAAATTAAAGATTTCCAGGGAAAAGTCTTCCCCTGAAACAGATAACAGTACAGTGTAGACAGCTTTTGCCCAAGATCATGGAACAAGATTCTGCGGAATTCCTCATTACGTCCAGGATTTAATTTTATAACAATTGCTGTGTTATTATTGCCTTACAAACTAACTCAAAATGTGTTCAAACTTATTTTTCTGTTTATGTTGAGTATTTTCCCCATCCAGGATGAATACCCACTAAGGTCCACCATCCAATGAATAGCTTCTTTTACTAATCAAAATGGTTGCTGGTTATGTAGTCACTTAATGCTCAAGAAGACTCCTAATTAATATTAGAAACAGCTCCTATATATGCTTGGATGATTAATTCAGGAAAATGACTTCATCAAAATATCTCGTATCCTTCCCCTGGTCATTCAACTAATGCTTATGGCCAATTAATATTTGTTATTGGGTAGAAGGCTTAGGGTCAAGGGATGGCCAATAACCAATGTAAACTTCATGGCTGGTAACCTGTCCCTATGCATAGAGAACCTTAATGGTACTGGACCTGATTTGGGGCACGTTCCAGAATCACTCTGTAACCAAACCCTATGGTTGACTCAGATAAATGAGACTGGACTCCTATACATAATACTACAGATTAAAAATTAGATAATGACAATAGTTTTAATTATGTTGTCAAGGAAATTACTGAAGCTGTACACCAGTTCAGTGAAAAATCAGTAGGTAAGTGGAACACCTCCACAATTCCATTATATAAAATAAATAACAGTTTCACTTATGGCATAGACTGATATTCAGGGTACCTAGAAAGGAACTCAATCGTTTATCAACAATAATATGATACATGGACTATTAAACTAAATTAATAGGAATTTTTCTAGCTAGATTTAAACCACAGCCATCCAAGATGGGAATGTGCTGATGCTTACATGACAGAGTAACTGTGATGTCCATGCTGCCCCTGATCGACAGGTCATGGGATCCATCCTAACTCTCTTAATAATACTGGGTTATTTATCCTCTGTGTAATGAGATATACAAAGTTTTCCAATCCAAATGGCCTGGATGCTATGGTTTAGGATATCTTACACCCCAAATGACTAAATATGACTCATTGAATGTTTGCCAGATTGTAAATTTAGGATCATTTGTGCATAAAGTAACTCCTCATATGCGAGTTTCCTGTGAACTTCCTATCCCTATTCTTCAAAAAAAGATCTGGTTTCCATACATTTGTCAGAATGCTTTTTCCTCATTTGGGAGCTAGAAAATGAGAAAAATCACTTTTTATTTTATTTTATTTATTTATTTTTTTGAGAGGGCATCTCTCATATTTATTGATCAAATAGTTGTTAACAACAACAATAAAATTCTGTGTAGGGGACTCAATGCACAATCATTAATCAACCCCAAGCCTAATTCTCAACAGTTTCCAATCTTCTGAAGCTTAACGAACAAGTTCTTACATGGTGAACAAGTTCTTACATAGTGAATAAGTTCTTACATGGTGAACAGTGCAAGGACAGTCATATCACAGAAACTTTGGTTTTGATCACGCATCATGAACTATAGACAATCGGATCAAATATGATTATTCGTTTGATTTTTATACTTGATTTATACGTGAATCCCACATTTCTCCCTTATTATTATTATTATTATTTTTTTAAATAAAATGCTGAAGTGGTAGGTAGATGCAAGATAAAGGTAGAAAACATAATTTAGTGCTGTAAGAGGACAAATGTAGATGATCAGGTCTGTGCCTATAAACTAAGTATTAATCCAAGCTAGACAAGAGCAACAAAACATCCACGGATGCAGAAGATTTCTCTCAAAACAGAGGGGGTGAGGTTCTAAGCCTCACCTCTGTTGATCCCCAATTTCTCACCTGATGGACCCCTGCAACTGTGCCTGTCTTAGGTTGTTCCTCCCTTGAGGAATCTTACCCATCTCCGGCTAACCAGCCATCTTCTGGGGCCATACAGGGAAATGTAAAGTTGGTAAGTGAGAGAGAAGAAATATTCTTTGAAAAGGTTAGCTTTTTACTTCTTTGCAGATTTATGCCCTGTGGCTTCTATGCCCAGCATTTGTCTTGAGGTATCTTTACCACTTGGAAGAATTATGATACTCGGTAATTTTGTTATGAGGCATGAATTCTACTTAAGGGTTGTAATTAGGAAGGAAGAAGAAAAGCTATAGAAGTAGCAGATGGAAGAAAACATGGGAAGATTGATTATTTCTTTGACATATCTTCTTGTAGAGTAACATAAGCATGTATAGGTTTTAAACTACTAATTAAATTGCATACACCATTGACATAATAGGAATACAGCTACATAACAAAAGCAGACCTACAATTACCAGCCATATCCAGTGAAACCAAGAAAACCTGTTAGGCACCCTAGGCATTTGTGAAAACTTATCACTGATATGATGGATATTGTCTAACTGAATTTGAATAGTTTGAGAAAAATCAGACAAATTAAAACAACACATTCCTGGGAACTGTTCACATCCCATATGTTCTCTTAACAGTAGATAGTCTATAGTCACACGATTTTGGAGTGCTACAACTTGCACCTCTTCTAATTCTTGGTTGAGTTCCAACAGTATAGATCCAGTCAAATTTGTTGTTTTACTGTATGCACAGGCCAGCTTAGATATCTCCTTCTTCATTCCAATGGCAAGTCCAGGAAACAGTGGGATGAATGCAGCTACAACTGCAACAGCGCCAGGATCTTTGTTGAAGTTTTTTGATGATCATCTTCTGGAATGACTCTTCCAGAGGATGTTGATGTTGGAAGTTCTTCATATCGTATCTTAATTCGTTTTCTGGGTAGCCAAATTAGGCTTTGATCCTCTGTATAAACACAAACAAACCCTTTGCCCACACTTTGATATGCCCTTTATACTATTTTGAAGAACTTATTGGAGATCACAGGAACTCCTTTTTTTTTTTTTGAAAAATCACTTTTTAATATTTATGCAACTACTCATAAAAGCTTTACCAATACCTTAAATGCTCTTCAAGCAGTACACACTGAAATAAATGGTTCATCTCCCGTGGTGCTGAAAACTGGACAGTCCTCAATATCCCCCCTATTCCACCAAGAGGTACATGTGCTTTAATTAGTAAAAATGCTGTTTCTATGTTGACAAATCAGGAACTATTGCCCAAAGTCTAAAGGATCTTACAGACCAGGTAAAAATTTTCCATCAAATATGTGACACCTCTTCCACAGACCTGTTTACTTGGTTAAACCTTGGTTCCTGGGGATCTCTGCTCCGGGGAACTTTTCAGTCTTTGGCTGTTGTTCATCATATTAACCTCTTTAGTGGGTTGTATACTCTTGAGGGTTTTAGGTGCCTGTTGGCAGCCACTTGCATGCTAAATGGCATCCATAAGGATCAGGCAATGGGATGAAATTCACAATAATCATGTCAATGATGAAGATGGTGACTCTGTGGCCCTCTAGCCTGAAACCTTTTCAGATGGAAACAGTAACAGCCTGAGCACATCCACAGTGGTTAACAGAGAGGAACGTCACTGGTTGGCCATAGCACGACCAAAAGGGGGGAATTGTAAAAATCAAACCCAAATAGAGACCAGACTTGAAAATTCTCTAAGCAGACAAAACCGGTTAGTCATACAAGTAAAACTTAATTTAGCTTATTTTGCAAGAGAAGTGAGGTTAACTTGACCTAGGTCATTTCTTGTTTGTGCCTCTGAAAATAAGCAAAACAAGTTGTTACCCCAAATTGATATGAGGTAACCGTAGACCAACTTCCTTTCATTTAAGAAAATTCTAGTATTGTAAACAATCACTGTAAAAAATAAACACTCACTGCCTTCATACTATATAAGCTGCTTTATTACAATGTACCTGAGCCTCTTGCCATGTTTTAGTTTGCATGTTCCTGGTTTGCAACTACCTTTTTTGTGTATGCACCACAAACTTTTGTTAGTCACTACTTAAGTGATTTGTTGGGTTTTTTTTCTGTTTTTATTTTTTATGAACTTTTGACAGCATTTAGGATTCCACCCAGATTAGGCCCCATAACTCTGAGTGTTGGAGAGTTGTGTCTCTCCTTTACCCCACCACCCCATGCCCGGGGCTTTGTGCTCGCTTGTCTTTGAGTGGGCCTGCTCCCAAGTCTCTGGCTGACTCCCTCCCTCAGGACAAGCTCCCCTCTCCTTCACCAGGGAGGGGAAGCAGCTGGGGCTTTCCTAATCAAAGGATCTTCCCTCCTGAGCCTCCTGTTCCACCCCAGGTAACTGTCCCCTCTCAGGAATCCTGGGTGAAGGTTTGCCTTCTTCTGGGGAGTCTTCAAAGCAGATTTGGGAATAATGGGTGGATGCCTTGTGAAGAAAAGTCGGGATGGATGGGCATCTCTGAGGAGGAGTAATGAGTTCCGCGTCCCTGGAGGTGTGCACAGAGGGCTGGTGAGCACTCAGCAGAGAGACCTCACAGGAGGCAAACCAGCAGAGAGGCTGAGAGCAGGGCTTTGGAGGCTGAGAGATCCAGGCTAAGTCCTGACTGTGTCAGTTACAAAGTATCTGACCTTTAGCAACAACAGACTCACGGAGCCTTGGTTTCTTCATCTGGAAAATCAGGCCAAGTAATAGTTCCCATTTTCCAAGGTTGTCATGGAAACAAAAGGACTTACTGTGTGCAAAGCACTGAGCACAGTGCTTGGCACCATTTGTACTTGACAAATATTGGAGATGATCCTTATCAGAAAGTATCCACTTCTTTGAGAAAGCTGATTCCAAATTGCTGTAGTTTTAAAAACCTATGGCTCTGAGATTCTGATTCAGTTATCCCAAGGTTATAAGACTCCTTAGATTCTAAGGCTGTAAGATACTATGATTTTAGGACCTGTGCTCATGCCCAAGAGGGACTAACAGGGAAGGAATTTATCCTCTCACCTGAAAGAATCAACTGATAAAAAAGAAACATGTGGAAAAATGGTTTTTAAGACAGTGAACATTAGGCAACAAAGGATAATGGTCCCTGAGGAGAAGGGAACCATGGAAGTGAGCCCTGTGACAGCTCCAGCTGACTGCCTCGGTATGTTCAGCCAGTACAGGGAGGAAGCACACAGGTGGGGCCTGGCCTGCTCTGAACGGAGGAGAGGAGCAGAGTTAGGGGAGACGAGGGAGCTGGAGCTGCAAGGACAGAGTGTCAGAAA
The DNA here is from genome assembly GCF_040802235.1 of Manis javanica. Taxonomy (NCBI): domain Eukaryota; kingdom Metazoa; phylum Chordata; class Mammalia; order Pholidota; family Manidae; genus Manis; species Manis javanica. The sequence goes on along the minus strand of NC_133159.1, from coordinate 22,837,885 downwards.
GGTGAGAGCCCTAAGAGGTGTGCAGAGGGTCCCCTTTGATTGATTGAGTACTCCCTGGTGGGCATGTATGAGGAAAGTGCCAGGGAAAGAGCCTGTTGAGACTATTAGGGAGAACAGTGGCTAGTACTAGCACAGGGCCAAGAGTAATGCCTGTGCCTGCCAACTAGACCTCAGACTTCAGGGCCACTGGGTAGATAACTCAAAAGGGTCCTGCCTCAGCCTTGGGGAATAATCAGTCCCAGACTAACTGGTGCACTGGTTTTGCCTAACACATGTGTATTCATTTCCTAGTTGCCACAGACTGGGTCGCTTAAAACAACAGAAATTTTTTCCCTTGTAGGAGGCTAGGAATCTGAAATCAAGGTGTCAGTAGGGCTAGTGTTTTCTGGAGGCTTTGAGGGAAAATCTGCTCCATGCCTCTCCTAATTTCTGGTGGTTGCTGGCCATCCCTGGCATTCTTTAGCTTGGAGATGCATCACTCCAGATTCTGCTCCCATCTTCACATAACCCTCGCCCTTGTGTGTCTTCATACGGCCTTTTAAGGACATCAGTTATTGGATTTTGAGCGCACTTCAATCCAGTATGACCTCATTTTAACTAATTACATCTGCAAACACCCTATTTCCAAACAAGATCACATTCTGAGGTTTTTAAGTGGACACGAATTGGTGGCAGGGGGGGACACTATTCAACTTATTACAATGAGTTAAAAGTGACAAACAGGAGGATCAAATTGTTTCCAAGTAATTTTGCTGTATCTCAGGACAAAGCTGAAGAATATTTATAGGAATAAAAAATATTCAATTATACACAGGCGTAAAATTCACAATGTCTGACACCTAAACAAAGATGATCAGGCATCAGTTGAGACAGGAAGACACAACCCATAATGAGAACAATAGTCAATCAATTAAAACTGGTCCAGAACTGACACCAATCTTAGAACTTGTAGACAAAGACATTAAAATAGTTATTAAATTGTGCTCAAAATGTTCAAAAAGTAGAGACACAGAATGCACATTAAAAGTTCCAAAATGAATTCTAGAGATGAAAACTACAATGTCTGAGATGTACAATCTACTGAATAAGATTAACAGTAGGCTAGACATTACAGAAGAAAAAAATTTACTGAATATGAAGGCATAGAATACAAACTATCCCAAATGAAATACACAGACAAAAAATAATTGAAAAAGAATAAAAATTATTAATGATTTGAGATAACTTCAAGAGGCCTAATATACATACAATTGGAGTTCCCAGCGGAGGGGGAAAGGGTACAGAAAAATTGTTTGAAGCAATAATAGCTAAATAATTTTCCAAATTTTATAGAAGCCATAATTCCACAGATCTGGGCATGAGAAATATAATAGACATGATACCAAGGCACAGCATAATTCTGTTGTTCAAATCCAGTGATAAGGACATCATAAAAGCAGCCAGAGAATGAAGACAGTATAGACAGAGGAAAAAACGATTATAGTGACAGCAGATTTCTCCTTATAAGCTATGAAAACTTCAAGATAGTGGAGTACATCTTTAATGTACTTAAAGAAATAATTGTAAGCCTAGGTTTCTTTGCCTAGCAAAAAGCAGGAATGATGGGCATGTCCTAAACCTAATAAAGAGCATCTATGAAAAAGCTTACACCTAGCATGGAACTTAATAAAGAATTCTTTCCACTGAAGATCAGGAAAAAGACAAAAATGTCTGATCTCACCACTACTATTTAATGTTATACAGGAGGCTCTAGTTAGCTCAATAGGCTTGGAAAATTAATACAAGGCTAGAAGGCATCTAGGTTGGAAAGGAAGAAGTAATCAGGTTACCTTTATACTCAGATGACATGATTTTTTAAGTAGGAAAATCTAATGGAATCTACAGAAAAAGGTACTAGAATGAATAATGAGTCTGGCAAGGATACAGGCCATAAGATCAATGTACAAAATGAATTTTATTTATATATAACCAAAAATCAATAATTGGAAATTGAAATAAATTAAAAAATTGTTAAAGATAAGCCCTACAAAATTTGTGCCAAGTCTTATTTCCTGAGAACTATGACATAATTGAGAGAAGTTAATATTGTTAAGATGTCAATTCTCCCTAAATTGATCTGTAGATTCAATGCAGTCTTAACCAAAATACCAGGAAGATTTGTAGTAGAAATTAATAAACTGATTCTAAAATTCATATGGAAGTGCAAAAGAACTAGACTAGCAAACAACTGAAAAAAATAAAGTTGGAGGGATAACACTACCGAGTTTCATTACTTATTAAGCGACTGCAGTAACAAAATGAGGTGTTGACATCAAAGTAGATATAGATCAATGGAACAAAAGCGATTCCAGAAGTAGACCCACACATATACGCATAACTGATTTTTGGCAAAGGGTCAAAGGTAATTCAATGGAGAAAAGATGGTTTACAACAAATGGTGCTGAACACTTGGATATGCATATACAACAAACAAACTTTGATCCATACTTTTTATCCTACACAAAAATTAACTCGGCATGGATCATAGACCTAAATGTAAAACTATAACTGTAAACATTCTGGAAGAAAACATGAGAAAACAATCTTTGTGGCTTTCAATCAGGTTAAAGGTTTCTTAGATATGGTATCAAAAGCATAAGAAAAAAGTTAGTATATTGGATTGCATCAAGATTATAACTTTTCTTTTTTGAAACACACTGATAGGTGAATGAAAAGGCCGTAGACTGTCAGAAAATATCTGCAAAGTATATACTTTATAAAGGGCTTTTACATAGACGGTAAAAAGAACTGTCATGAATAAATACATGAATCACCCAGTTGAAAAACGGGTAAGAGATTTGAATAAACATTTCACTAAGTGACACATATGGATGCCAAATAAGCACATGCTTTTATGCTCAACATCATTAGCTGCTAGGGAAGTGCAAACCGAAACTGCAATGAGCTGCAACTGTGTAGCCATTAGACTGGCCAAAATAAAAAAGACTGACCACCAAGGGTCAATGAAGATGTGGGACAACAGGAACTCTCTTACACTGTTAGGAATGTTAAATGGTACAACTGTTTTCAAAGAGTTTGGCAGTATATTAAAAAGCTGAACATACACATACCTACTATAAAATCCATCCATTCCAGTACAAGGTATGTACCTGAGAGAAAATAAATCTCATGTCTATATTGCATACAAATATTCACAAATATTTTTAATAGCTGAAACAACTAGAAACAACTCAAATACCCATATATTTGGTGGATGGATGAACAAAGTGTGGTCTATCCATCTATACAATTGAACACTACTCAGCACTTAAAAGGAACGAACTAGTACAGGCAACAACATGGATTAATCTAATAATTATGCTCAGTGAAAAATGCCGACATAAACTCCATGTGCTTTATGATTCAATCTGTATACAACTCTAAGAAATAAAAACTAATCTGTAGTGACAGTAAGCAGGGCAATGATTGCCTGGGAATACTGTGAGGTTGGAGGATGGGAGGAAGGGGTACAAGGAGACTTTGGAGGTGATAGATACTATCTTCAGTGTGGTGACAGTTTCTAGGGTGTAGACCTTTGTCAAAACTTATCAAGTGGTACACTTTATACATATGCAGTTGATTGTGTTAATTATATCTTAATAAAGCCATTTAAGAAGACATAATTTTGACTGGACAGCCACATGTAAAAGAAAAAAACTGGACCACTATCTCATTCCATACACAAAAATTAACTCACAAAGGATTAAAGATTTGAATGTAAACCTGAAACCATAAAACTCCTAGAAAAAAATGTGGGTGGTAAACTCCTTGACTTGGATAAGGAGAATATGATATATATGTAATAGAATATTATTCAGTCATAAAAAACAATAAAGTCTGGCTGTTTGTGACAACATGGATGGAACTTGAAGGTATTATGCTAAGTGAAATAAGGCAGAGGAAGACAAATACTATATGATCTCACATGTGGTATCTTAAAAAAAATAAGAGCTCATAGATACAGAGAACAGACTGGGGGTTGCTAGAGGTAGGGGGTGGAGTTGGGGGAAATGGGTAAAAGGGATCAATTATGAAATAAATTAGTCCTGGGGATATAATGTAAAGCATGGTGATTACAGTTAATAATACTGTATTGCATATTTGAAAGTGGCTAAGAGAGTAGATCATAAAAGTTCTCATAAAAATGTTCTATATGTATTGGTGATGGATGTTAACTCAACTGATTGTAGTGATCATTTTGCAATATATACAAATATCAAATTGATGTTGTATACCTGTGCTATATGTCGATTATACCTCAATAAAAAAGGACATGATTTTGTTATTCTAAAGCTTATTAGTACTCTGAGGCTGTGTGCTTCAAATAATATGCTCTGAACCCCATCATCTTCTTTCCCAGACATTAGTGCTTGATTGAGCCCTGGGTTATCTGACAGGCTAGGAGCATTTACTTCCTTCCCTTCTCCTCTGTTCTTTGCTCCCACCAGCCCTTGCTAATCCACTGGGGTCCCATCTTCCTAAATCCAGCCTCATCTATGGGACCCTTGCCTGCAGGGTTCCTGAATTGTGCTCTGTACTGCCTCTCAGCACACTGACTTCTGCTCATCCTGTGTATGCACTGGACCCCACATCTCCCTATTAAATCCTGTGTCATGCTTAAGACCAAGATCAAAGGTAGGCCTTCCATGAAACTTCCTTTGACTCCTAAATGAAATGAACATTCGTCACCTCTGTGGTTCCAGTGAACTTTGTTTAAATCACTAATGCAGCTACTGTCACAGTCTGACTCTTATTGTTGTTGGGAGAGAACTTTTGACTTTCACCCCATAGCAGTCCCACCTCTAATGTCTTTCCAAGGCCCCTCTATGCTCCCCAAGGAAGGAAGCTGTGTTGTTCTGATTGGTCAGAGGTGGGATGCTGATTTGGCCACACATGGAAGGTGGCAGGTCCAGCACATGGAAGGCTGTGGCACTGGACCAGCTCTCTCCCTTCGGCCTCTCCTTCCTCTCCCACTGCTGCAGCCAGGAGGCCAGTCAGCTCTGCAGACCCAGCCCCGGGAAGCCAGGGCGGGAGGAAGCAGGGGGTCTCACTCAAGCCTCTTAACTACTACACTCTGTCTCCTGCATGGTGAGAAAGTTCTTCTCTGTGTCTAACTCCTCATTCTCCTGCTGCAGCCATAGTCCAGCTCCTCTTCCCTGCTTCAGAGGTGTCCATAGGCAGAATCCAGCCAGAGGATTCCAGGGTTCCCCTTGGCACTGCTTTCCCTTCATCTCTTCCCCCGCACTCTCTCCTGGGGGCCACCTCCACTCCTGAGACTTCAGTCATCACCTCCTGATGGTAATTCCCAAGCCCCCTGCTGCCAGGCCCTCAGACCATGGTCACCTGGACACCTGCTCGGAGCTCCAGTGTTTCACTGGTTTGTCACTGATGTACCCAACAGCCCTGTAGGAAACTGGGGCCCAGAGATGGGGACTAGAGCCAGGTTAGGTCCACCCCTGCTGGGCTTAGGCCCTATGTCCTCCTGTACCTGCCATTGTTGCACCAGCTGCCTCTGGACTGTCCGCACATGGATCACCATGTCACTGAGCACAGGCTCTGGGCAGTGTGCTCTGCGGCCTGACTCCCTCAGTCCTCACAGCACCCGCTGGGGAGGGGCCATCAGGATCTGCAGATCAGGTGACACCCAGCACTGACCACCAGGTGCCACATAGGCTGCCTCGCCCTGACTCCTGAGCTCCTAACGCTGAGCTTCAGTAATTTGTCCTTTGCTGGGTGTCCTCCAGCTGCTCTGCACCATTTCCACAAAGAAAAATTCACTTTAGGCTCAAAGGCCAAACCAAGTGCCACCTGCTCTGGGAAGCCTTCCCTGGTCTCTGCTCCAAGAGCACCCCATCCGGGGGCAGAGTCCCTTTGCAAAAGCATCAATTTCCTGTACCCTTAGGATGTGGCCATGTGTCCTTCTCTCCCTCTAGACAATGGGTCCCCAAAGAGTGGCCCACGAAGGCATCAGTCAGTCCTGATAGGGTCCTCATTGTTTATTAGAAACTGTACTGGGGGATTGGTTGGGGGTGTGTGGAAAGTGGGGATAGCAAACCCTGACCTGCCCCCAGGCTGGGTTGATGCCGCGGATGGGGGATGTAAGTGATCTCCTAAGATCTCCAATACGGGGTTTACAATTCCATTAATTCTGTAACAACTGTGTGATGCCCACATGAGAAGAGATGCAGGCAGAGAATACAGTGTGGGGTGGGGAGTGGGCAGAGATGTGGCTGTGGAGGTAACTGGGGGCTGGGCCATGGAGGAACAGGAATGTCAGGCTGCTGCAGCCTCGACAGGTGGCCTGGGAGACTTGGCCACCGTTAGCCTATTGTTGCGCACATGGTAGGTGCTCAGTAAATACTTGTAGACGTATCATTGGGTGAACAAATCAGTATCCTGCCATGTGGCCCCAAAGGCTGATGGTGGTGATGATGGGATGGTGAGGGTGATGACGAGACGATGACCGTGTTTTTGGTATATGCACATCGACATCTTCTAAACCTGTACGTGAAAAATAAATAAAAGCATCTTTAGAAAATTTTGCTGGTTTTATCCACCTGTAAACAGAATCTTGGTATATCAGCTTGCTAGGCTGCCATAATAAAGGCCCACATACTTAACAGAAATCACGCCACGATTCTGGAGGCTGGAAGTCTAAAGTCAAGGAGTCAGCAGGGAGAGCCTCCCTTCTGGGGGCTTAAGGGAGAATCTGTTCCATGTCTGCGTCCTTGGCCTTTAGATGACCTGCCGGGCTGGGTCATGCCAGGGACAGTTTGGAAGGCCACAGCTACAGGACAGCCGTCTGCCCCCCCCCACCCCCCCCCCCCCCGTGAAGGTCCAGCCCCAGGAGGAGCTGCTGCCCCAGGCTGAGAACAGTGCGGGGCCCCGGGTGCTCCAGCCCTGCTCGCAGATTGGACTGCGGCTGCAGGCGAGGGACCCCCGGGCTCTCATGGAGTCCCAGCTGTGGGTGAGCAGGACACTCGGGTCACAGGATGGACAGGTCACTGCGAGTGAGTGGGGGTCCAGCGCCTGGTGGGCACCGGGGCCTCGGTGGCTGGGCGCCTGTCTGCCCGGCCCTGCCCGGATCTGCGGCTCAGCCTGGCTAATCCTTCTCAGCTGCGCCGGCCCCCCGCAGGAAGGTGGGGCCCTCCAGTTACCGGCTGTTTGCTCATCCCTCCTCTTTCCGAAGCAGGCGGGGCCTGTCTGTCCAGAGGGAGGCAGAGGAGGAGGTGGGAGGTGGCGGGAAGAGTGGGAAGGTGCTTGGATCAACAACAGGGAAGCGGGAGGGAGACAAGCAGTGTTTGTATGTTTTGTTTGTTTATTGGAACCCACATAGGTTTCCAAGTCTTTGCCGAGCCTGCTGGTGTCAGGGAAACGTGGGAGAGTGAGGTCCAGGCCTTGTGGCTGTGACTGCCCGGCTGTGGGGGACGTGACGAAGTGCGCGGTGCATGCTTGGCCGCACCAGCCCCACTCAGCTCCCAGCAGCCCAGCGGGAAAGGCCTGGGCTTCTGCAGGGAACAGAGGCTGCTGTGCGCGGGCTGGGCTGTGTGCCAGGCCCTGCAGACGCAGCAGAAGGCCAGGCGGGCCAGTCCTGTCCTCACGGAGGCGTGCACGTGGCTGGACATTCTCTGCCCCCTACCCACCGCCCAGCCCCCACCAGACGGACCCCACCCTGACCTCCCTCCCCTCTCTCCTCACCTGGAGTGGTGATCTTGGGGGCGGTGCTGTGTCCTGGGAAGTGCATGGGGTTGGGGAGCTGAGATTTTGTCCCAGTTCTGTTGTCAACATACTGTGTGGACTCAGGCAAGTCACCTCACCTCCGAATTTGAGTTCCCTCATTAATAAATGGAGAGACGCCTGCCTGTGTCCCTGACCCTGTGTTCCATGGCTAATCGACTTCACTTCTTCCTCGGAAGGCAGCCTGGCAACTCAGACCGATTGTTTCCTCTGTCCTAACCTAGAACCCTCAGTTATAACAGGCGAAGTTAACTCAGGCCACCCTGGCATTCTGCAGAGCAAGAATCCCTCGTGTTCCCCGACTGCGACTGGGAATGTGGGCTCCATGGCTGCTGGATGGCGCCCTGCAGAGAGGCAGGGGCCTCTGATGTGAGTGGTACTGACCCTCACAAAGTGCAAAGTTCCACCCCGTCCTGGGGACCGGGAGCAGGGAGCATGGATGGGGGATGCAAACCCATTCCGGAGATGTCAGAAGAGAAGACCAGGCTTGGACGAGGGGGCAGAGTGGGATTGGCTCCCAGCCCTGCCAGCCTCCAGCAAGTTCACATCACCCAGAAGGTTGGCGGTGGTGGAGCCTGCAGTCTCTGGGGGGCTCCGGGAGGGCATCCAGTGAGAGCTCATCCTGGACGTCCCTGGAGGGGGCCTCGTGGCCCTGAAGCCCGTCTAAGTCCCTTGACTTCCCCATTACTTTGCATTCTGGGAAGCGGGGGAAATGGTGCCTCTGCACCAGTGAACATCAGCATCACCGTGGAGCAGTCGTGGCCACCTTGGGACATGTGCTGTCATCACTCCGGGCAGGCAGGGGTCTGGAGGGCTCGTCCTGGGGAAGCTGAGGTGCCAGGCGCTCTCAGCTTCCCTAAAGGCTCAGGAATGCAGAAGCCGATTGACAGCAGCGGGAGGGGAGCTGCCCGTGGGTCTGCAGGGACGGGACTGGGGGCTGCTTCCTGCCTCTCTGCCTCCACCAGCCATGGGGCAGCAGCTTAGCATGTGCCTGTCCGTGCCACGCACTGAGCCGGGTGCTGGCGACAGAGCTGTGAATGAGGCCGGTCCCATCCCTGCAGTCCTGGAAGTGACCGTCCATGAGGGTCAGGACCCCAATGCAGTGAAGAAGCTCGGGGATTGCAGCTGGGCTCCGGGCTCTGGAGGAGGACTCATGGCATTGTGGGGCTGGATATGGAGGGATGGAGGGTCAGGTGTCACTCGCAACTTTCTGTCTGCATCCTCCTACCCCAGTCAGTACCACCACCACCACCACCACCACCACCACCATCACCAGCACCACCGTCATCATCTCATCATCACCATCATCTTCAGCAGCAGCCGTTTCCCCCATGAGCCCTGGTGGGCACCACATGTTGTATGATGAGGTGCTCTGGACAAGACCTCATTTCCCACCCTCCCCACCACCCCCAGAGGCAGGTACTACTATTTTTCCTTCACAGGAGGGGAAACCCAGCTCAGGGAGGTGAGGGACTTGCCCAGGGTCCCTATTTAAGAAGCGGTGGACCCAGAGGTGCACCCGGGTCTCCATGCACCAGCATGGTGCTCTGGCACCCCTGACAGCCCTCCAAAGACCTCCCTCTGGGAGCCCACAGAGATCAGCCACGTGCTGGCTCCACCTCGGGAACAGTGTTGGGGGTGTGGACAGACTGTGGGTCTGCAGCCCAGCCCCGCCGGCCTGGCTGAGCCCTGGACAAGCTGCTCAGTGGGCGTGTGGAGGGTGGATGAGATGATGCCTGGCAGGCCCCCAGGGCACTGTGGGTGCTCAGCTCAGAGTCTCGGGCTCTGTCAGGGCCTGGCCTCCAGCTTCCCCTCCTGCTTCCTTCCCTGTGACCACCTACCTGGTCTGACCTCTGCTGAGGATCCCATCCCAACCTCTCCCTTGAACTCCACCTTGGACACAACCTTGCGGTGGCCCCAAGGGCTGCCTGCTGCAGGTCACCTCAGATGGCACTCCCGTCCTAGACCCAGACCTGAGACTTTGCCCAGTGGCTCCCCTAGTGCCCCATCCCCTAGGTGGGAGATCAGGTGACAGCCCCCTCCTTGGTCTCTCCCAGCCCAGCACTGTGGCAGATGATGGGTGGGCCCCTTCTCCTGCCCGCCTCAGGAGGCAATGGCCCCATTAATATGGGTCCTTGTTTATGGTCATAAAATTTTACTCTCTGGTTCTCTCACTGAGTGGCTTGCACTGCTTTGAATAGATAAAATTGGATATGGCTGACACAGGGCAAAGAAAATCAATAAATAATGAAAGTTAACATGAGAGCAAATGAATTATCTCAATCCCAGGAGCTAGGAAGTGCCTGAGGAGTGTGAGGGACCAAGCCCAGCGACCACCTGGGGGCCCAGGAGCTGGGTGGGAGGAGATGCAGCCTTGGGTGGCTGGGATGGGAGGAGGCTTGGGGGCTCCGCCCACTGCCTGCTGGACCCGGGGTCTCCTCAGGGGCCCCTCACAAGCCAAGGCAGTGATGGAAGCAACTGGACTATGAGCCCATGTGTCCTCAAGCACCCCTTTCAGTGTGTTCATTCACCTATTTATTGAGGCATTTATTGAGCACCTACTATATGCCAGGCCAGCAGAGCACAGTGGTTAGCAGTGTGGGCGCTGGGATCTGACTGCCTGGGTCTGCACCTCATTTCTGCCACTTGCCAGCTGCACATCCCAGGACAAGTGGCTTTATCTCTCTGTGCCTTGGGTTTCTCATTTGCAAAAAGAAGTATTTTAATATCAGTACTTATTTTACAGGAATGTGAGAGGAATTGACAAAGACAGTTCATGTAAACTGATTGATGCCTGGCCCATAGTAAGCTCTTGATAAATTTAGCAATTTTTCCTACTGTATGAGAGGCCTTGCACTGAACAAGATAGACTCAGCCTCTCCCCTCATGGAGTATGCCTAGGAGGTAGGGACTGTCAATTCCATTTTAATAATAAAGAAATTGTTTTTTCAGAAAAAAAACTGTGGTTCAAAAAGTTTGTTTTGTCCAAGGTCACCCAGCTGGACAGTGTCAAAGTAGGGACTTGAATCCAGGTCTGTTTGTACTGGTCAGGACTGTGTTTGCCTGTGACAGTGAAAAGAGGGAGGTTTGTGTTTCTCACCTGAAAAGAGGTCCAGATGTGGGTGCTTGCTGGCCCTGGCCAGCTGTTCATGGTGCCACCAGTACCCAGGCTCCTTATGCTCTGACATCTTTAGTGTATGTGGCTTCTTGTCCTCAGACTTGTGGTCTCATGGTCATGAAATAGCTGCTACAGCTCCAGACATCATGCCTGAATACCAATGTAGGGAAAGGTTTGGGAAAAGGGGAAGGGAACTGTTTTAATGAAGTTTGTCTCTTTAATTCAGGAAAAGAAACCTTTCCTGGAAGCATCACCTAAGAGAGATTTGCTTCTATTGCATTGGCTGGAACAAAGCCACCACTGGACCAATTGCTGGCCAAGAGAGATGAGATTACCATGGCTGGCATAGGCCAATCAGAATTATTCCTGTCCCTAGGGTCCTATTCCTCCCTGAGAGCAGAGATCCTTGCCATACCCACCATAACCTCAACACCTCAGGTTTCTCTTGGCAGGAAATACTGGGGTGCGGGGGGCAGGTAGATGTCTGTGAGGAAGAATGGTGGCAGCCTGATCACTGGAGACACTGCCCCTCCATGCTCTGCCAGCCTGATGTTCTTTACCCGTCAGTCAGCGGGCACTGAAACCCCAGGACAGGACAGGCCTGAAGCCAGGTCCTGGGTCTATAGAGGTGAGTGAGATGCCCCTCTGGCCTCCGGTTGCTCCCAGTCAGATGGGAGAGGTAGATGCTACATCTAGGGGGTGCGGGGGTGGTTTACGATGAGGATGGGCACATGGGGCTGTAGGAGCTTCAGGCAGTCAGGGCAGGACTCCCTGAGAGACAGCATCCCTGCAGAGACCTGGAGGCCCCCCGGAGAGGTGGTCAGTGAGTGGGGAGGGGCTCTCAGGACAGAGGGACCAGCTGGTGCAAAGGCCCAGGAGAAAGCAAGTGCCTGAGACATGTTGGCAGGATGGCAAGTGAGTCCGTGTGTTCCAGGCAGGTCATGGGAGGTGTGGAGTGACCAAGGATTGGGAATACCGAGGAGGCAGTGGGAGGTTGGATCCCAGGGGACCTCAGGAACTGTGTAGAGGGATTTGGCCTTGACCTTTGAGTTCCTTGGGAGCCTGGGGGACAGGCAGCCCTGGAGAGATTTGGCGGGATGTGCATTTTAGAAAGATTATGATCCTGCTGTGTGGAGGATGGGCTGGAGGGGTAGAGGTGGTGCGGACGGTGGACCGGTTGGAGGCTTTTGTGTTAATTGAGGCCCGAGGTGAGGGTTCCAGAGACCAAGGTGGGAACTACAGGAGTGAAATGCCCTGTAGAGACAGCTTGGTAATCACTTAGATGTGGGTGGAGGGAGGGCGGGGAGAGATGGTGGTGGGTGACATGATGCAGATCCCAGGCCCAGGCCGCTAGAGGGCACTCAGTGACATGTAGAAACCTGAGAGTCACTAGAGGTGCATCACCCCAAAGCTGTTCATCTCAGTGACCCAGTCTGATGTCCTGACGGGTCCAGGACAGACACCCGGAGTGGATTGGGGCCTGCCTGTCCTCTAGGGGATGGGCCCAGAGCCTAGTCAGCTCTCGGTATCCTGGAGGACTTGTCTCCTGTCCTGACTGCTGGTGTTCCCGCCCCACATTGCCCCTGGCTGTCACAAATCTTTGGGTACCGCACCAAGCACATCACTTGCATCACCCTGCCTCGGGATCCTGCAACCCTGTCAGGCAGCTGCTGTATCATCCCCAGTGTGCAGACCAGGAAACCTGCATGAAGAGGTTTATACCCACTCAAGGTCACACTGCGTGGAAGTCATGGAGCAAACACCCCTCGCCCCAGAATGCCCTCCCCCACAGCTGCTGGAAAGGCCCTCTGTGATGATCTAGTCCTTCCCTTATTTTTCAGAAGAGGAAACTAAGACCCAGAGAGGGCAAGGCATTCCCCCATGGTCACACAGCACATTAGTGGCAAAGCCAGGCCTCCGGATCCTCTCCCAAGTTTTCTCTGCCTGCATTCTACTCTGGTCACCTTCCCCTTGGGCACTAGGAGGGAGATGACCCAAAGGCCAGAGGAGGCTGGACACAGGAAAGCCCAGGGAGCTCTGGAAGCTTCCATGAAGATGGGCAGTGCCCACAGCAGTTGGCAAATTGCCTCTTCCTCCCACTCACACACCACAGAGAAGATGTTCTTTGAAAATGAAAGTCGGCTTGAGAAACAGAGTTGTAGTGGTTATTGCTAGCAGTTTAATTAAGTGTCCTAAATACACTAAAACCTGGGCATTTAATTTAGATTTATATGGATACTTCAGATTTATAAGAGCAGTTACTGTGTGTTAAGTACAGACATTCCAGTTGGTTCTCATACACAACATTTCTTGAAGGGTGAAAAGGACACCATGTAAACTTTAATGTCCCCTGTGTTGAGGTTGAGAGCTGGTGGGGCATGTGGAGGGTGGGCTTCCCCATCTCACATGGTGGGGTCTGCTCTTAGGGATTGAGGTTGCCGCCCCTGGGCAGTTAATCACATGCGGGCATGGCAGTACAGAGGAGGTGCATGCTTAGCGGGGAAGACCCCGAGGGCTGTGTCCAGAGCAGCTTGAGAGTGACCGTGCATAGGGTGGGGGCACAGTGGAAGCACCAGGATGGGAGCCTCCAGCCCAGGGCTCTCGGCTCCCTGGGCACTGCCTGGTCCGTGACCTTTGCGGTGCTCACCTCACCTCTGTGTGCTGTCATCTGCAGAGCTCAGAACCAGGAGGGGCAGGGGCTGGTGGCCCGGATGCCTTGCCCATGCTGAGTTTGGTGGCTCTGGTCCCACGTATGCATGGGGATGACCACTCGGTTCCCCTGAGCTGATGGATGCTCTGGCCCTGTCACACACACACACACACACACACACACACACACACACACACACACACACGTACGCACACCCTGCAGTCCTGGAAGCTCTGCTTTCATAATTCTGATGGGGACACGGCCTCAGAGCAGTTTGGAAAGAAGAGAAATGAGAACAGGAAGACATAAGGCTGCCTTAGAGGAACCCATGGTCTAGGGGGGACAAGAGAGGCCAGCTCCTAGGAGAGCTCTGAACATGTCTAGCAGCCATGATGGGTGCTGGGGAACTAAGGAGAGGAGGCCTTAGGGGCCTTTTATTTCAATTCTCTTGACTTCCAGATGGGAGTTCTGCACAAGTTCACATAGCCCCCTGGTGACAGGTGGGGAGAGTGGACGCTGTCACCAACTGCCAGAGGAGGGGCCCTCAGAACCACTTGAGTGTCCCGGCCCGCGGGACGAATGTGGAGTGTACCAGAGACGCCTGCAGAAATGAGACAAGCAAGAGACACAAAGAATGACCAGCAAGACAGGATGTCTGATCAAGCTGGCAAAGTTTATTGTTTACAGGCTCAATTTATACAAGTAGCAAGTAAGGGGTGGGTCAGGAGATAATTTGACCTTAGGTGGCGCTGGCGGGGAGGTGTTTTCACACATCCTCAAGGTCTCCCTATTTTCAGAGTGAGGAGTCTTGGCTCATCTTCAAGGACAAGATATGTTTTTGTGAGCAGATAACTTCCAAGGACTGCACCGGTTGCTCTCAAGCTTGTGTTTTCCCTTGCTGCGTTCAGACGTGGGGGAAGGGACATAGCCCCGGCTCCCAACACTTGAGGATGTGGGCTTGGCTCCTGCCAGGGTCTCCCTCTCTCAATCCCTGGTCTCCTGGCACCTCAAACCCAGTTCCCAGCATTCCTGGTGGCTTCATCCCATTGTGCCTGCTTGTGCCCAAGAATTCTGAGAAAGGCTGGGGCAGGACAGCCAGCTCCTGGATCCAAGAAGGAAGTTTCTTCCCAGGACTTTGGATGGCCACGTTACCTGAACAGTTACCAGGCCAGATGTGCCAGTGAACTGACAGCCCCTGGGAGCTGCTCCTAGCCCGGGACTCTCCAGAGTTGGGGTACAAAGGCCCAGCCCTCTCAGCCTTCAGGTGGGATAATTCTTGGGCTTGTGTTGGGCTCTTTGCCAGGGTCCCCCCATGGCACTATGTCCAGTTGCCCACTGTGGCAGCTGGTTTAACTGCACACGCTTCTCCTCCCTGTCTCACTTTGTGTCCCTTCTTGAACTGCCAGCACCTCCCCAATAAATACTTGCCCCTATATCCTTCTCTTAACTTCTGCTTCTGGGGGAGCCCAACCTAAGACAGCGGACACATCAACACGTGACGATAAGGGCTCCTGAGAATAGTAACACAGGGCGAGGGCTCAGGTGGCGGGCTGGAGGGAGGGGACATGTTTTAGACAGAGCAGTGAGGAGAGGGGTCTCAGGGTGTGGCATTTGAGCAGAGGTCTGAATAAAGTGAGAAGCTGAGACAATGGATGTTGGGGTGGGTGTGGGGAGCATTCCAGGCTGAAGGAAGAGCAAACGATGGGTGTAGGAGGGTGTCTGAGGAATAGTAAAGAGCCCAGCAACTGGGTCATGTGGGCAAGGGCATGGATGACAGGCCAGCAGGCCAGAGTGCAGTACCATAGGCCTGTAGGCAGGGACCTGGGATTCTATTCTGGGTTTGTGGAATGTGCTTGTCCACACTCGATGGTGTGCTTGTCCAGAGGATGACATGGAAAGGAAGAGTCTGATGCTTGTGGTTCTGTCTCTGCCTTTACCTCTTGGGTGCTGTCTAACCTTGGGCATCCTCTAAGCCTAGGTTTTCTCTGCTGGATAATGGAGATAATGCTATCTGTTGGCAGGGCTATTGTGAGAACATATGAGGAGCTCATCGAAAAGCCCTCGGCCCCAGGGCGGCACTCAGCAATAGCCAGTTCCTTTACTATCAACTGCATATGGCTGTGGAGAGCAAACGGAAGGTCTGGCTCACCAGGTATCCATGTAAAGGTATTCTGGAATGGTGCAAGGATTTACTCCAATTCCCCGAGGGCTTGGACTGTTGGGACTTGCTGCAAGTTCAATAACTACCCCATCTATCACAGACACATTGGAAATCATTACAGGCTCCAGCATGAGGTCCCAGTAGCATAGCAGCCTAGACTTTCTGCAAAGCCTTTCTTGCCTTGAGCTCTACTCAAACATCAGAAAAAAATGTTTGGAGCAGCACACACTAAATGTGTAGGGGAGGCGTTGCTCCCCCAATCCAGAGAAGTCCAACAAAGGTGTGCACCTTTCTTGGTGGAAAGCACGGCAAGGAGGAGCAAATTGTCACCATAGAGACAATATCCAAACATGCCCCACAATGTTAGGCCCCAGAAACTTCACTGAGGTGGCAGACCCCTGAACCTGACGGGGTTTACTCTCATCCTCTGGCATGCACGTCTTATTAAAGTGCCGAGGGAGCCATCTCCTTCCTGCCCAGCACGTCCAGTCTGCATAATGTCATGAGTTTGGTGAGTCAGCATGATGGTGGGGGACTTTCTGAGTCACTGGCACCCCCAGTATAGATTGTCCCCTAGCAGGAATGTTGACAGAACCTTGAGGCAAGACAGGGTTTCCTGTCATCCCTGCTGGTGTTTGCCAGAATGGCTGCATACAGGGCCAGGAGCTGTGCTGATTCTCTCCCCTAGGAGGCAGACCACATCTGGAAAAGCAGGCACATTTGGAGCCACCACCTGAATAAGTTTATAATAATTTGTGGTCATTCTCCAAGTTCCTGTTGCCTTCTGCACACGACACGCAGGCAAGTGAAGGTGGAAAACGTAGATTGTGATAGGAATACCCACCTCAACATCTTTTAATGTTACAGAGTCCTCAAGCCAGGGAAGGTCACTTTCCTCAAGGGGGGACAGAGTCTGCCAGAGATGGCAAAGGAGGCTTGGGAAGACTTGGGAGTTCAAGGTTCTCAGGTTCCTCTGAGCTTTCATTCCAGTTCTCAAGATCCCTCTCTTTTCCCACCAATGCCTTATTGAGTTCATATATGGGCCTTGGCAAGGCTGTGAGCTGAGTTCAATTTCTGCTGTAATCTGCCACCCATGGGACTGGATTGCAGTGTGCCCTTGATTAAATTTTGGGCCTGATTTTCAGCTGTGTTTTTCCTGTGGCTACAAAAGGTAAGACATTTCTTTAGGGCCCTACAAGAATCTCTGATCTCTGGGGACACTCTGATCTGAGAGTTGTCATTTTCTTTTCATCCTCTCCCCAGAACCATCAGAAGTAGCCATCACAACGCATACTTCTTGTCCTAGCATTAATACTAGTCTAGGTCAAGTGCAAAGGCCAGCTGGTCTACTACAGCTGTGCCTTCAAATAACTAGTCACCACAGGAAAACACAGGTGTTTGGTGACTCAGGTAATTTTGATGTCACTGAATGTCAGAGGTCACCAGTACCTCATTTCTCCTGGCCATGAGGTCATCACTGTGCTCAGGCCTGATCCGTCAGACAGCCAGTCCTGAACCCCATCTCTGAGGGTTTATCTCGCAGGCACACTGCCAAGGACTCAGAGCTGAAACCATTCAGGGTCCACTTAGGAAAACAGAAACTCCAGTAAAATTGCCCAGAGAGGAGGGTTCATATAGACACTGGTTGTGGAGGGGTTGACAAGACTGAAGGAGCAAAAGGGAAGGAAAGGGCACCCATGGCTTAGGAACTTGGGATGCGGTGATGTAGGGCTGGAGGACACCGGGAGAAGGGCCGCCCTTGCTGCTGCTGAGGTCGCCTGAGTCCCAGCTGCTGCCAGAGTCCCCGGCCACTGCTGAAGCAAGGATAAAGGCAGGACGACAGCACCCCCCCTCCAGCATTCCAGCCTGTGCCAGCCCCTCCTCTGTCCCATGTTAACTGGAACCAGTGGTCACGGGAGTCTGGAGGTGCAGCTTGCAGGGCTCCAGCATGACACAGTGTCATCAAGAGGATGGCAAGGTGGCTATTGGGGAAATGACCAGCATGGTGGGTCAGGACTAGGCTTTTGTACCAAGCAAATCAGTTCAAGACCAGCTCTGTCACTTCCCAGCTGTGTGATACTGAGAGGGACAGAACTCTCTGAGGCTAGGTTTCCCATGAATAAAAGGGGGATTATTATTAAGCTGACTGAAGATTGCATTAAGTAGAGTGTCTGAAAGTGCCCATCCCAGTGTCTGGCACCAAATATGCCCCTTCTCTGTAGTTCTTGCTCCACCCTTACTTCTCTCTGGTCTTGCATGCATGCCTAGGCCTCTCAAGGCTCTGTTTTCTCACCTGTAAAATGAAGGGGTTTGGACTCAGGTTCAGCTGTGCTGTGCTTTGCAACATCCCTTAAATGAAACTGGCGGATTGGGCCTGGAAGGAAGGGTTGGTGAGGCTCTGATTGCATCGGAATATTCTGAGCCGGGAGCTTCACTGGAGCATGTGCTTAAATGTTAGACAGCTCACACGTCAGCCACTTCAATGTTCCCTAGATCTCCCTGCTAGTGTCACCCTGGCAACACTAACCTGGTCTACATTCTCTTTGATCCACTCACTCTCAGCACTATTCAGTCGACAAAAAATTGCCGTAGGCGACATGCTCTGTGCACTGGGGTAAAAAAGGGAACTTCAAAGTGAATCTAGCATGAAGATTAGATTTGTATGCTCCGGGGTCTTCCAGGAACTTGAGCACCTGAACTCTGGGAATTGTCCTGTTTTGGTCAGAATTATGAGTTTAAGCTTTTTGGAACTCAGAGTTGGGGGGGCACTAGAGATGCAGCAGGAGCCGGGGTCCCTGGGAAGTGCTGTAGCTTAGTGCTTAGTACTGAGGGGCTTTTTGAGTCCCTATTCTGTCACTTACTAACCTACTGTGGTCATTCAGATTCTTTAAGACTCAGTTTCCTCCTTTGTAAAGTAGGATTAATACTATCGACTGTAATTGACACATGTTTGTCCCCTTGTCACTGCCCCTGCTCTCCACCCTGTGCATAGCAACCTCCTCCCACCTTCCTTTAGGAAACTGTGCCTCCTGTACTCCCCAGGCCAGGAGATTCAAACAGGGTTACTAAGCAGAGCTCCACCCACCTCCTCTACTTAGAGACAGCTGAAGGCCCAAGGGGACTGATCCTAGTACCCTGATCTCTGGAAATAGTGACCAGCCCAAGGAATGGGCCTGTGACCCAAATAAGGCCAATCAGAATCTGTGCCTGGTACTTGGTATCTGGCTATCAGAAGAGAGCAGCTCTTTCTTCCCTATGGAGCCCCAGATGGTTCCAAGTCCTCATGCCCCTCCCCTGCCTGCCCCCAGAGGAATTCCTCAGTAAAGGGGGAGAAAGACCCACCCCAACTCCTGTCATAGAGGGAGGGAAGCACAGTAAAAAGACAAGAAAAGAAAAGATTCAGGGTTCTGCTTTGAGCCCCTGGATCCTGCCATGCCTGAGGCAGGCCCATCTCTGCTCATTGCAGTTCTGTGGGACATTGCATCCTTTCGTTATTTAGGTCACTTTGGATTTAGTCTCTGACAAGAGTCCTCACTAACACTAAAAGACCTGCTTCTCGGGGAGCTTCGGAGATTAAATGGGAAAACAGAATTAAAACATTCGAAGTGTTTGGGAACACTGTCTTCTACAATTTCTCTTGTCAGTCACTTGTGGGTTTGTCTTGAACATGGGATTGGGTGACAACTCACCTCTGCCGTCGCAGGTCCTCATATCCACTACTTAGGGAGAAAAGAGGGGCGTTCCAGGAAGAGGACCAGTGTGAGCAAAGGGGTGGATGTGGCCAAGCTGTGAGTCTTGCAGGCACTTGGAGCCACTAACTCTTTGCGTCCACTCCTCACCTCACAGACCCACATCGTCACCAAGCTTCTGCTGGAGGCAAGAATGACCTGTTTGTTCCAGCTGGTGCCTGGGGCATCCTAACTCTGCTGGCCATTTGTCAGCCTGGCCTCTCCTGGGTGTCCTGCTGCTCACATCATGCATGCTCCTCATCAAGGTGCTCACATCAGCTCCATCCCAGGGTACTGGCACATGGCCCCCGCCCAATCCTGGATGGCGCCTAGGCGGAGGGCTGCAGTCAGTGCCGCGGTGAGCTGGGGTTTCTTGGCTCCTCTTGCTGCCTCAAATGGAAGAGGCTCAGACAGGTGAGTGGCCATGGTCCTGCAGTCCAACTCATTTGTCCTACAGAAAGGGAAACTGTGGTCTAGAGAGGACAGGGGCCTGTCCAAGGTCACACAGTGAGGCAGGGGCACTGTCATTACGGTTCTTAGCTTTCTTGCAATCTCTTCTCCTGGCCCAAGTCAGAATTTATCAATCTCTCCATTCATTCATCCAGATATAACTCAGCTTCTGCTGAGGTGATGAGAACAGAAAGGGTCTGCCCTCCTAGGGCTCCAGGCTGGTTTTTTGGGGGCCCCACTGCTTTCTATACATCTGTTAGATCAGGTCTCACTGCCTGACCTGGGCTGTGTTAAGGACAGGCACCCTCATACCACCCACTTCTGTGACCTGGGGGCCCTGTTCAGCTGTCATTAATCACTGGTGAGTCAGGATCCCAGTGGGAACACATCTTGGACCAGGGACCATGGAGTTTGGTGCCACGAGGCCTGAGCCTCAGTTTCCCCACCTGTCAGATGGAAACAATACCCCACCCTCAGAACCCATTAAATGAAACACCATTTATAAACCACCTGGGGCCCAGTGGGAGTCACTGAGTGTCCTACTGCACATGTATCTACTGGATGCCAGGTGTCTGGGGCATGCCCATCTCCTTCACCTGGAGGAGAGCTTCTTGGGCAGGGCAGGGGTCTGATGGGCCCAGCATTTACTCCTGTCTCAGGACCTGGTACACAGGAGGTGCTCAGGAAACATCTGACGAGGAGGATGATGATGAGCAGGCCCATGAGTGAGCATTCATCTCCCCTTTTCCTCTGTAGTGCCATCCTGGCCCCCATCCTCCATGACGTGTCCTCAAACCGCCCCTGTAACCACGGTGAGGCATCGCTACTCTTTCTCCTCCTAGTGCCCCTCACTTGACTGGGACATTTCACATTTATTCATTCATGTCACAAAAACTTTATTGTGTACCTACTATTTTCCAGGCTCTGATTAGGGCACTATGGATACTGAAATGAATAAAAAATCTAGATCCTGCCCTGCCTTATGTTGCTTTCAATTTAGAGGGACAGGTGGATGACAAAGGAAGAGACTATGCCATGAAGCCTGGAGCAAGGATGCGAAGGGGATGGGGAGGGAGGTGGTAGGTCAGCAAACAGCAGGTGAGTGAAGGAGACCCTATCTTTGTCATCAAACCTCCCCAAGACCCCCTGCCGCTGTACAGGCTGCTTTGGGAAGCCTGGCAGTGGGGAGCAGCACCCCAAGGGAAGGAGACAGAGGAGCTGGGGAGACAGCAGCAGCCCCTCTCCTGGAGCTCAGGAGGAAAGGAAGCAGGGGCCAGTCCGTCCTGCAGGCAGATCCGAGGCAGTGGCTAGCTGGCAGCCTGGTTAGCCCAGGCTTCTTGGGGGTACCTTTCTTAGGAACTGGTCTGGTCCCTGCCCTTACCCCTCAGGGTCCAGGACATCCAAAGCCTGCAGAGAGTCCAGAGGTCAGGCCTTGGAGAGTGTCCTTATTTACTCTTTCTTTTCTCATCCAGTCACTACTGGTTCTGGTCCAGGCTCTGCTGGGCAGCTTGGGAGGAGGCAGCTATGGTGTCCTTCCTTGGGGTCTGAGTGATCCAGGGGTCCCGGTAGAGAGTGGTAAGCAGGGAAAGGGTGGGGGGAGAGAAGGGCTGCCTTGGGAATAGATATGGGCTTTACCTGACCCTGCCAGCAGGAAAAGACCCGGGTCCTAGTTCCCACCAGATTCTGTAGTGCTTGAGTCCCCACGTCCCTCCACATTCCCTTCTCCTCAGCCTCTATGACAGAATGTAAGACTGTGGGGACCTGGGCTTGGTCCCCACACCCAGGTCAGAGCCAGTGTGCCTGACAGTAACTGCATTGCCTCCCCACCCCCACCCCCCCCTCGGTCCAGCTCACTTTGAGAACATACACGGTCAGGTTGCAGACAAACCTGAATTCATCATGTGGATTCAACCAGGCTAGGTCATCAGCCCCACTGATGGCAATGACAGAGGCAAATGAGGCAGGAGAAAGAGCAAGCACAGTCCTGTGGGACATACAGACAGGGCCTCAAATTCTGCCTTGGCCACTCTGTGTGAGACAAGAAGCTTCACTCCCCCGTGACTCAGTTTCCTTACTGTAACATGTGGGTAATAGTTCACCTTACCTCAGAGGCTTGTCCTGAGCATGATACTGAACAGTTTACTTCAAGTTTATTCATGCTGAGACTTTCGGGCTCCTTTTTGTCCAACTCCTATTCATCCTTTAAAACCCAACAAAGTATCCACTTCTCTAATGAAATCTGTTGTTTCAGCTTGGAAGGTCCATTTTTCTTATGCGACATAAACTTGGTTTCTCCTGGGGAGTCACCTCTCATCCCACAGCCAGTCGTGTGGTCCTAGGGAAGCTGATGCTGCCCCTTAGTTCCATGGGAGGCCCATATGGCTGACATTCACTGAGCTCTTCCCATGGGCCGTGCTCTGTTCTGACATTACGTGGGTTAATATACTTAAATGTCACTAAAAGAGAGAGTGAAAGATAATATTTATTAATGTGGAAAGAGGTGTAGCAACATCTCTTGGATAAACTGCAGGGATGGGTGTTTATGTAAAGAGGTCTGGGGCACCAGTCAGAGCCCTGGCGGGAGACACAGCCACCCTGGATGGTTCAAGCAAAGAGGCTTTCATGCAGGGACCACTTGTGGGGGTGACAGCGGTGCTAAGGGAGCAGAGCGGTGAGGCGCCGAGAGCTGTGGCACCTGGGGGCTGTCAGCACCTGTGGGATGACAGGACAAGGACAGGGAGCTGTGTTCCCGGAGCCCCGTGAGAGCGGGAGCCATGCAGGGGCCCACACGTAGGAGCTGTGGCCTCGGGCAGGGCACAGGCACCCAGGGACTCTGGGATGAGGCAGGGATGGAGCAGGAAGAGAAACCCCGCCCTCCCTCTCCTCCCGCACTCTGGACCCCATGGAAGCCAGTCTGCCAGGAGCTCCCCAACATAGTCCATGCAGGTCGGCCTCCTGGCACACAGCAGGACAGAGCAGTGGAAAATGGGTCAGGGGCGGGGACCGGTGGAGGTGGGTACCGGCCATAGAATATTCCTGACAATGTTAGTGGTGTTATCTGGAGTGCACCTCAGAGATTTCATGTTCTTTCTATTTTGCTGTTGTTTCTGTAGAAAGAACAAATGATTTTAAAACAATGAAGTTGTTCATTTTAAATAACCAGAAAAAGGAAACTAGGGAGTCACACAGAAATCCTGTGATGCCTGCACACTCAGAGGCAGCATGTGGGTGAGCAGAAGGTGAACTTGACCTCATGACCTCCACTGGGAAATGGGGTCTCACAGGCTCATTAAAACTGGGCAGGTGCAATTGTGCTATGGTGACAGGTGGGCCAGGAGGCCAGAGACCCATGTTCTGCCTCTGACCTGCTGTGTGACCTCAAGCAGGTCCTCTCTGGACCTCAGTTTCCCCATCCTGTTCAGGGGGATACACTTGTGACCACTAAGGGCCTTCCCAGCTCCCACGAGCAGGAGCTCTCTGAGAGGTGAGGGGGGACGGACAAGGCCAGCAGCCTGGGGTTTTCTTGTGAATGGAGGCTAATGACTCTGAGCTTGATTATCCTGAGGAAGGAGGACGGCACAGACAAAGGGCCCTGGAAAGTCCGTGTGGTGCTCCCAGGATGCTCAAGCCCAGTGGGGAAGACCCGTAACCAGAGTCTTCTGGGACAGGCAAGGAAAGTCTGGGAGGAAAAGGAAGCATTCAGGGCAGGGAGGAGGAGCCTGGCAGCTGGAGGAGGGGCGGGGCCAGGCCTGGGGCTGGGGTTGAATCCCCACTGCCCTTACTTGGATGCATGACCTTGGGTATGCCCTTCTGTCTCTTTGAGCCTCAGTTTCTCCACCTATAAGATGAAGGGGTTGAATGGTCCTGTCCAGCTGTGTCCACATAGAATGGGGAACCTGGCAACAGGTGAAACTGGGGGCAGAGGTTTCCATCATCTTCACCACCACCCCCATCATCTTCACCACCACCCCCATCATCTTCACCACTACCACCATAATCTCCACCACCGCCACCACTACCACCATATTCAACACCACCATCATCATCTTCATCACCACCATCATAATTTTCACCACCACGATCATCTTCACCACCACCACCATAATCTTCACCACCACCACCACCATCTTCACCACCACCATCATCTTCACCACCACCACCATCACCACCATCAGTAGGAAGGACCACCTACCAAGTACTTCCTATGTGTTAGATGCAGAGTGAAGAGCTTTGCTTGCTTCTGAAACTCTCTATTATTATGCCCAACTTACAGCTAAGGAAACTGAGACTCAGAGAAAGCAATGACTTGCCAAGATCATGACGCTACTAAGGGGCCGAGCTGGCAGGGACCAAGGCCAGGACCAAACGGCCCCAGAACTCGGCTCTAACCATGCACGGATCTGCTCCTGTCTGTGTGACCTGAGTTAGATCTCAGCAACTCAGACCCACCAACATCAGTGACCATCTTCTCCGAGCCTATCATGGTCCAGTGGAGGAAACTGAGGCCAGGGAGGAGAAGGGACTTGTTCAAGGTCACGTTTTGATCCAGAGGCAGAGCTGGGCTCATAAACTGGCTCTCCCCTTCTGTCTCTTTTTACTTCTCCCCCACGTTGCCTCCAAGGCTGGGACCCGTGACCCCTTAAACATTCCATTCATTCCACAGAATCCATGGACACAGCATGCCCTGGGCCTGGCTGGGCTCCATGAAGAGGGTGTGAGGATGGGCCAGGCCCAGAACTTTCCCCAAGGACTTTGCTATCCTGAGATGACAACCCACAGGCTAATTAATCCTGGCTCCAGGCCCACTGTGGAATGACTGTCCAGCAAGTGGCAGGGAGGTCAGGGAATCCCGGAGGTTCAGACTTGAGGATCTGGGTCCAGTCAGAAGCAGACGGCAGAGCAGAGGCTTCCCAAAACAGACCGAGGATCAATAAAGCCAGGGAAACCCAGACCTGGGGCTCCCCTTGGAGGTCAGCACACCATGTGACATCTGGGAGCTCAGTCCATCCAGGGGTGCATGGAGGCTTCAGATTTGGCAGCACTCAGCCCAGGCCCCCCAGGGACTGGGAGCAGCTCCAGGGCTGGGAACCGCGTTCCCTGGCCGCTCACGAGGTCCCAACTCTGCCCTTCAGATGGGGAGCTATTTTTACCACGTTGAAGTCCCAGCACCTCCTGTCACTAAGAAGTGTGCCCTGGCCCCACAGTTAATCTCAGTGACCCTCAGGTCCCCATTTACCAAATGAGTTTAGGACACCTGCCTCCCAGGATGTTCTGAGGACAAAACAAGATAATGTCATTGCCTCCAGTCAGAACCATCATTTCTTGAGCACGGTGCTGATAATCCAGATACCTTGCTCTGAATCCTCCGACAAGGCAGGTGCTGTCATTGTCCCCCACCACCGCCACTGCCAATGAAGAAACTGAGGCCTTACCAGGTGAGTAGCTCACTTCAAGTCCATGGCTATGAGTGGTGAGGCCAAGACACATGCCACACCAAGCCTCCCACAGCCCTGCCTGTGCGTCTCCCTCTCCTCAACCACGTCCTTCTGCGAAGACAAAATGTGGGTCATTAAGGGAACTTGTTTGAGGCTGAGCCAGTGCGTAGCTTTTGGGCACATGTTGAACCAGGCAGGGCTCAGTCACACGCAGCTTTTAGGATGGCTCTTGCTTGGCACGGAGTCCAGAGAGCTGGGCAACCTAGCTACATGTGTTGAAATATTGCTTGGTAGTCCCTCTGCAAGGGGACAGATTGTCCTGACATATTGCTGGTGGGGGGCTAAGGGGGCTAAGGTGGGGAGAGGAGAGGTGAGGAGAGGAGAGAATGAGAGAGAGACACAGAGGGAGACAGAGAAAGAGAGAGACAAAGAGACAGAAACGAGAGAGAGAAAAGAGAGACACAGAAAGAATGAAGGACAGAGAAAAGAGAGAGAGAGAAATCCAGAGAGGGAAACAGAGAGAGAGAGAGAGACACGGAGACAGAGAAGATAAGCACAGACTTACAGGGCAGGGCACGGGGAACACGGACATGAGCTGCTTTGTGTGAGATCTGAGTGTCCAAGGGATTTTGAGAAAACAGGCTCTCTCCACTCCAGCGGTGACAGGAGGGCCCATGGGGCTTCCCAGAGCGTGGGGGCAGGGAGCCCCATGGGGGCCAGGTCTGCGCTGACTGGTGGCGCAGAAAAGTCAGCCATGTGAGGGGCGGGAGGCCAGCAGGGCTTGGAGGATGGCCCTGCTCTTCTCTCCCACAGCAGGGGCTTTCTGGGTATCTTCCAAATATGGGGACAAACTCTGTTAGCTGGTCAGTGGGTGAGAGGGTGGGAGGGGAGGGACGGACCGCTCTGCCCAGCGCCTCCCCTGGTCCCCAGGCCCTCTCTGGCTCACCTGACATGTGCCCCAGCTCCATCTTCGGGCATCTACCCAGGAATCCTTGCAGCCTGGGAAGGACGCTGAGGATGAGGGGAGCTGACGTGGTCCCCGCCCTGGAGGTGCTCAGACAATGCAGGAGCAGCCAGAGGAACAAACAGAATGGTGGAGAGCATCCCAGCACTGCCAGCACTTCTGAGCACCTACTGTGCACAAGGCACTGGTCATGCGCTTTTCCTGTATAAGCTCACCCAGTCCTGCCACTGCCCAGGATGGACAACTGCTGCTTTCTCTGTCCCAGAGGTGGGAAACAGGGCTCAGGCAGGCTGTGACTTATCTACGGTCCACAGCCGGGAAGGGGCTTCCTTCCTTGTCCACTGTTATGTAATAAACCACCCCAAAAGACATAGCTTAGAGAACAACACCCGACATGCATCAGGACCTGGTGGAGATATTTGTCGGTAAGGGTGGCTCACCTCGGATTGCAGATCATTTCCTAGGGGGCTCACAGGCTGGCAGGCGGTGCTGCTTGTAAGTTCCTGGGGTATGAGCGGGGCCTCAGTCCTCTCCAGGTGGCCTTTCTATGAGCTGCTCAGGATTCATACAGCGTGGAGGTGCTTTCCCGGAGCGGGTTTCCCGGGACAGTGAGGTGGATGTATTGCCCTTTACAGCACAGCCTCAGGATGCACATTTCTCCCACAGCTCACACAGTCACCAGCCTGTATGTAGACCCCACTGTTCCCTGGCAGGAGTGTCTTGTCACACTGCAAGCAGAGCATGTGAACAGGAATTATTGTCAGGGCCATTCATTTGTGCAAGACACAATGAGCCTCAGAGGCAGAGCCAGGACTTGAACCCACATCTGTCCGACCCCAGGCTGGACTCAAATGGGTAAGTCCTTGTCTGTGCACAGCCAGGGGCTCAGGACAAGCCTGGCTGGCCTTTCCAAGAACCAAACGGAAGAACCAAATTCCCTTTCCCTGAGGTGTTGCCTCATGCCTGGTATGCAGACGGATCACCATGTCTCCAGGGCAAACGGTCCCATCAGCCCTCAAGGATGATCAAGTAGAGAGAGAATCTGAAGCCAGTTGCAGGCCCCTGGAGCCTGGAGCCATCTCCCAGTGCCTGGACCACTCACAGGGGTTGGCCCGCTGGAGGAATCCCTCTGGGCTCTTCTTGGCTGGGGCACCCTGATGCTGGGCTGCAGGATGAGGGGTGCTTCTAGGAGTCAGTTCTCCGACGTCCGTCTTTCTCATCTCATTGAAGGAGCCATAACCATCCAGAATCTCAGTGGCCTCTGGAATCCCCTTCGCCCCTCCTGTCCCACCCTTGCACGTGTTCTGTAGATTGTCCCTGCCCCATGGCCCCTGCCATCCTCTTCCCCCACCCCCTGGGTTCCTGTTCATCCCCAGCCTCACCTAACGACCACCTAATGGGACCTTCCATCCCCTCTGCAGGACTCAGCCCTAGAGCTGCTCTGAAGACACCAGCTAGATGTCATGTCTCCCCTTAAACTCTCCCATGGTGCCCCACTCTTCTTCCAGCAGCTTCAAATCCCCACCATGGCCCTGAGGCCTGCATTAGCTTGCGTCTCCCCTTTCCGCCAACCCCATGTCCCCACTCCACCTTCATGCCGCAGCAGCCCTGACTGTCCCTTCCACGGACCCGTATCTTTCCTACCTCAGGGACTTTGTACAGGAGCCTGTTTCCACAGCTCTTTGCATGGTCGGTTACTTCTCATCCTTTAGGTTTAGCTTAAATGCCACCTTCTGATGTCTCTCATCCTCCTACCTCAGTAGATCCTATGGGGACCTACTAGGTGCCACCATTACTCATATTCCTCTGTTTGCTTGGAAACAGAAACTCTGGTGTACAGTGAGCATGTAACCTTTCAGAGCCGAGGGAACATTTCTTAGCTTTCCTCATTTCCTGGCTAGGGGTGGTCATGTGACTTTGGCCCACGTGACACAAGCACACATGTATGTACCGCAGGTGACTACAATCATCTGGGTGAGATGGTGGAGGCTTGGGCCAAGCTGTACCCAAAGACAAAGCAGTTGGATTCTGGGTTTATTTTGAAGGTAGGGTCAACATGGTCTCCTAGAGGACTGGATGTGGGGTGTTCCATGTGCGGTGACGTAAAAGTGACTCCAAAAATTTGGCCTGAGCAACTGAAATGCATAAAAGATGTGCAGGATGGGGAGGCTGAGGGGAGAGCATGTTTGGGGAGGAAGCTGTGGAGTTTACTTTGGGCTGTGCTGAATTCATGATGTCCTTTAGACAGCCAGGTAGAGAGGGATGGGACGTCGGTGTGCACCCCTGGAGTTAAGGGAGGGGTCTGGGATGAAGATATACATTTGTGAGTTGTTAGCGCCTAGATGGTATTTAAAACCACAAGACTGGAGGAAATCACGCAGGGTGTGAAGGTAGCAAGAGCACGTGAACAAAGAGTGACCTCGACATTAAGGAGTTAGAAGCCGAGAAGGGAGAGCAGGGACATGCCCGGAGGCCAAGTGAAGGCAACGCTTCGGGGCGAGAAATGGCCCCTGGTTCAGAGGGAACTAATCTGCCAGGGCTGGACACTGACATTGGTTTCAGTAACATGGAGGTGACAGGTGACCTGGACACCATTGCTGACAAGATGGGCATTGCACTGAGGCTCAAAGAACGGAGCACAGAGCCCTCCATGTCACACGGTGAGGGAAGAATCAGTCTTGGGACTAGAACCTGAGCCAGTCTGACTGCAAAGCCAACGCTCCTGTACGTTCGGCAGTGCCAGCCAGTCTATGCCTGGAACACGTCAGCCTCTTAACTCTCTCTTCATCCTGAACTAGGCTGCCTTCCCAACACCCACACTAGCCAGGCTCAGATCCACAGAGTCCCACCATGCACAGGGCCAGCAGACAGTAGGCCTGCAGAAAGTGCTGCTCGGTGCTTCATTGCCTGCTGAGTTCTCACGTGGCAGTGGTGGCCCGAGTCAGTGGGAGCTGAGGAACTTGAAAGTCCCTTAATGGAAAACGAAGGACAGCTAAGCTCTAAGTTCACCTCCTCCTCTAGGCCTGGGGTGGGAAGTGGGAGGCCTGCCCAGGAGAGTCATGTTCAGCTCACTGCAGAGTGAACACTGAATGTACTCTCTGTGGATGAGAGCTGGGGACAGTGTCCCCTCCCAGAGCCTCCAGCCTTGCCCCTCTGGTCTCTTCCCTCACTGAGTCCTTGGCTCCCTGACCCGTGTCCCTACCCCCTACCCTGTCTTCTGGCCTACTCGGAGCACACCCGCCCATCACATGCCTTTAAAGACTTGAGTACCCCCTTCTCTTTTCATCTCCCCACCTCTTTTGGACCTGACTGCTATGTAGACCCAAGGAAGAGGTTGAAGAATTAGAAGGCATGGTGCCTTTTATTTCACCACATCCCTCAAGAGAGCCTTGCAAAATGGTGCAATGTCACGAGGCTGGTGGTGGCATGGAAAGAACTGGTTCTCAGGATCAGAAAGACTGCGTTCTATAACCAGCTCAGCTTTCAAGCCACACATTTCACAGGTGGGAAAACGCAGGAGGAGCAGGAGGATTTGTGGTAAGTAGTTGCCTGTTCTGAGCTGCTCTGATCCACCTCCAAAGGACTTCTGCAAATACCTCAATTATCTGATGTGATTTTCAATGGGAACTCCTGTGAGATTTTCTGGACAGGTCTTTTCATCATTTCAGTTAATAGAGGTGGAATCTGAGGCCCAGAGATGGGACTAACTTGCCCAAGTTCACACAGCAAGTACTATTTAAAACTGGGTCAACAGCCCAGTTCCCTCTTACCAGGGTTTCCTGGGGATTATCCACATCCCCACCCTCTCCCTGGACTGAAGGTAGGAGAGATGGGGAGCCTGCAAGGTCCTGCCCAGGATCATTCATGTGCCATTGGCCAGTGTTCTTTCTGTACCACCCATGTTCTGCTAAGCCCAGCACAGGGCCAGCATGACCATCTACTTCAGTCCTTCCGGTCCTAAGATGTGGAGGGGCTGCTTTGGTAATGACTGCCATGTGCCAGGGAGCAGATACCAACCTCCCTGGAGGCAGCATCACCTGTCTCCCCTGCCCCCCGACCTTCCTGTAGCTCGTGCCTACGGCCTTGATCCTCAAGTGCTTCTATGCCACCACCTCCTGATGCCCCCTGCCCAGTCACCAGCTACCTCACTCCCAACAATTGATCTGACCCTTCCTGTGTGGGAGAACAGGATCCTGAGGCATGCACGCCCTTCTCTCCATTGGTGAATGATTCTACACGTTCTGAGGCATTTCAGGAGCAGAACCGCTCCTCCCCCGGGAAGGTCCATACCCTCCCATCCTTGGATCCGCCCACTCCTGCCTCTGGGGGGGCCTGTGCACATCAGTGTCCCCCGCCCCCGCCCCACCACTGCCTCTGCTCCTTCAGCTTCACCACCCAGGGCTTCTCTGCCTACGAGCTGCCTGAATTTCCCCACACATAATCCTGAAATTAATCCCTCCTTTCAAATTCCCTGGCCCTTGAACTACTTCTGTTTCCACCCTGCCCATCCACCCCTTGTTCCCTGGAAGTGCAGTGGGCAGTTAATGCCCCAAGAGCCAGTGGTCAACACCCAGATTCCTCGTCCTCCAGGAAGATGGCAGTGACGGTCCTCACAGGGTCCTCAGCAGGACAGAGCCCAGTTGCCCATCGCTGTAATCCACTTGTGAATCTGTGCTTCATTGGCTTTCTCTCTTCCCTGCTCCGTCCCTCCATGTCCTCACCTGGGGTCACCTCACTGATACACTACCAGCACCAGAGCCCTTGCCTCAGGGCCTGCTTTTGGGCACCCACCCTAAGACCCATGCCTGTCCCATGCGACCTCTGAGGGAGTTCGTGCTCTCTCCTCCTCTACCCGGTGTTTGCTATTGCACTTCTTGGGGCAGAGTCTCTGTCTCTTGTGAACCCCTCGAGGGTAAAGCCAAGCTCTCAATCACCTCTGTACTCCCTTCACCTGGCACATTACCTGGCACAACATTGACCAAGAAGAATTTGTTGAGTGAGTGAGCAAGTGAATGATGAATGATGAATGGATTTCTGGGGCACCTACATGGGTGACAGATCCTGCAAAGTGAATCATCCCATCCGTGTGGTCCTCTCAAACCCCAGGCTCCCTGTGCTGTCAGGCCCAGAGGCCCCCTCCCTCTGCCACTGGCCCCTATTCTGCTCTCTATAACACAGTCAGCTCCCAGGATGCCTCCTGCAAGGAAAGTCCCCAGACGAGGAAGTGGGACTCTCAGCAGGAGAGTGTGACTTTGGCTAAATAAAGGTTACTGGAATGGAGTGAAATGCTATTATGATGAGACATAATTCAATGCCACCTTCCAGCAGATGTCACTTTGGAGGATAGATTTGTTCCAGCTGGACTCTGGGGCTCATTCAGAAGTGCTTGGAAAAACCACCTGCTGCTTCTGATGTGAACAGCCCTGGGAAATGGTAATTTCTACAAATCAACTTATTTAGCCCAAATGCACGGAGCCAAGTTTCCAGCAGGAACTAAAATTGTTACTAGGGAAGTGAAGCAGCTGCTGCCAAGCTGAGAAGTCATGCAGACGATGTCCAGCTTTGAAACCCCTGGGGGAATGGGATGGTCTGAGCACATCCAGAATGCTGGGGATGCAAATCAGCCCCTGGTCCTATGAAAGATGGTTTTACAGATGAGAAAACAGACCCGTGGAGGCAAAGAAGGGGCTGCCCACGGTGGCACACACTGTCAGTCACAGACGTGGGACTCTGTGTGAATCCAGACGGATCTGCCCTCTGCCCTACCCACCTCAGAGGAGCAGGCAGGTTGGGAATCATGCTGAAACTGAAACCAAAACAAAACATCCTGGACTGATTCAAAGGTTGTGCTGGTCTGGGAGTTAGGGGTGCTGGGGTTTGATACTGGTGGGCCCTATTTGCTGCAGGCATCAGCCAAGTCTACTCCCTTCTCTGGTACTCAATTTCTTTATCTGCAAGATGAAGAGGTTGAAGATCTCTAAAGGGCCTCTCCAGCCCAAAATCCTACGACACTCTGGGCCTTAGTTTCCCCATTCAGGGGCCATCATGCTCTGCTGCCTAGGATGATGAGAGAATCACATGAGGTCTAGAAGGAGCTCCTTGGCACACTGTGTGGAAGTGACCCCAGGCCCAGTGCTGTCATCACTCACGTCCACACTGACTGATGCTGAGGGTTGTCCTAGTTCCATACCTGAGCTTCTAGAAGGAGTGAAGGAGAGATAGCACCACCTCCCAGGCAGCTCGTTATTGAACCAGGCATGGGCTACAGACCCTGGGTGCTCCAGACCCTCTCCCCTTAAGGAGAGAGTGTCTCTGAAGCCAGACCCCTCTCACCATCCCAGCAGGTGATATGGACTCTTGAATCATAGGCTGCCTGTCCAAAGGGGTGTTGGCAGTGCTAGGCTCTGGGTGGGCCATGCATGAAGAAAAGGACAAGGAGGAGAACTCTGACTCCACACTTTGGAGAAAAATGTGGGCTCTAGAATCAAAAAGACCTGAGGCCAATGGCTAGCTCATCATTCACTATTTGCAGAATCTTGGTCAAATCACTCAGCAGTTCTAACCCTGGTTTTCCCATCTGTAAAATGGAAGGGAGGACTCTCCTGAGGGTAATGGCGGCAGGGCACTTAGCGCCACACCTGGCCCAGGGTGAGTGCTCAACACCGAGCAGGCAGCGGTGGTGGTGGCGGAGCAGGAGGAGTCACGCACATCGACGGAGCGAGGTGGCCTTCAGGGACTGGCTGCAGATTCCCTCCTGCTGGCTGTGGACTGGGGGACAAAGGGTCTTGTTTGTGGGCAGTTGCAGAAGGGCTCGCCCATGCCAGTAAGACCTGAAGGACAGATCCCGAGACCCCAAAGGTAACAGATTGCATTTGCTTACTTTTTATCCTGTTAATGAGAGCAGGAATTATTTGGTCTAGCTGCAAGTGGGCAGTGGAGATTAGGGTCATGGGTTCATCAACTAGGGGTGATTAGAATAGTTATTTAAACAAAAAGTTGAAGGCAAAGTTCATGTCAATAGATCAATCAGGAAGGTGTGTCAGTAGCGAGCCGTGAGCAATAGACTGTCATGTGCATAAACAATGGGTGTGATGTTAGAGAGGTAAGAGAGGGGGTGACAGGCGCTGCCTGAGTGGTAGCTTCCCTGGGCATTCACTGGAGCCAGCTTTTGATATCAAAGGAGGCAGAGCAGGGGGAACCACATCCCTCAGACCCCACAGTGGGTGAATAGTGGAGCCCGGACTCCAACCTGGCTGTCTGAAGCTGAGGCTGTGACCACTCTTCAAAGCTGGCCAACACTGTGTCTTCAGGCTGGACCTTCCCGGGCCTCCCAGGCCCAGGAGATTGGGGGACAGAGCAGCTGGGGATGGAGGGAACTAGAAGGCTGCGGTGAGAGGACCTTCCCTGCCGTCCTGATGGGCTGGACAGGTAACGTAACTAGGGACCATATCCGTAAGGCCACAAGGCTGGATGCACTGAACCATGCGCTTTGCAGCAAGCTGGGATTATGAAATCCCTGCAGTCTTTCCCCTCAGCTCCCACTAAGGCAGGACCCCTCACACCCAGCTGCCTGAACTTGCCCCTCTTAGCAGATCTTCCTCAAGTAGCTGCGGCCTCAGGGCTGTGGGAGAGCTGGAACTCAGGGATGCACACATTATTGAACTGGGGTAAAATCCTAGCTGTCTACTTAGTCTAGACTTTCCTCTCTGAATCACTGGAGCTGTGAGATGCCAGGTGTTTTACTATAAGAGATATCATCACAAAGGAAAACTTATTATGTACATATTCAGTCAGCTACTCACATGTACACACACACACACACACACACACACACACACACACACACACACAGACACAAAGAAGACTAAAAAGGTTCCTCAGGGACATAACAAACTCATTAAAAGTCCTTTCCCTGGCATCCTGAGTCCTACACAGGAATAATCATGCCAATCTTGTTCCTCCAGCCCTACTCCAGCCCTTCCCCCTCCAGCCCTTCCAGCCCCCAACCAGTCCAGCTTACCCTATGGGTTCTGTCCCCTGGATGGAAGGGAAGGTTTTATTTCTCTTGGATATATTCTTAGGAGAGGAATTCCTGGGTCATATGGTAACTCTATGTTTAACTTTTTTGGGAAGTGCCAAACTGTTTTCTGCAATGGCCACAGCATTTTATATTCTCATCAATGAGGGTTCAAATTTCTCTGCATCCTTGATGACAATTATTATTGTCTACCTTTTTGCTTATAGCCACCCTAATAGGTCGGAAGTCATATCTCACTGTGATTTTGATATTTGTTTCTCTAATGACTAATGATGTTGAACATCATCTTATCGGCCGTTTGTGTATCTTCTTTGGAGAAATGCCTACTCAAACCCATTGCCCAATCTTAAACTGAGTTGTTTAGTTTTTTATTGTGGCATTGTAAAGTGTCTTTATATATTTTAGATGTAAATTCCTAATCAGATATATGATTTATACAAATTATCCTGCATTCTATAGGCTGTATTTTCACTTTTTTGGTGGTCTTTGAAGCACAAGTTTTTAATTTTGATGGTGCTCAATTTATCTGCTTTTTCTTTTTCTTCTGTGGTTTTGATGTTGTATCTAAGAAACCATCGCCTAATTCCATGTCACAATGATATCTGTCTGTTTATTTCTAATTTTAGCCCTTACATTTAGACTTATGATCTACTTTGAGTTGATCTTTTGTATATGGTCTAATTGAATTCATTCGCATGAGGCTAGCCAATTGTCCCAGAATTTATTAAAAAGACTACTCTTTCCCCACTGAAATATCTTGTCACCCTTTTTGAAAATCCATTGACTGTGAAAGTTAATGTTTTTTTCCCCCTAGACTCTCAGTTCTATTTCACTGATCTATATCTTTAATCTTGTGCCAATGCCATACTGTTTTAATAGTTGAAGCTTTGTAGTAAGTTTTAGAATCAGGAACTGTAAGTCCTTCAACTTCATTCTTCTTTATCAAGATTTTTTGCTAGTCTGGATCCCTTGCATTTCCACATGAATTCTTTGATAATCTTTTCAATTTCTACAAAAAAAGGCAGCTGTATTTTTATTAGAATTGCATTGAATCTATAGAATAATTTGGGAAGTATTGCTATCTTACTATTATGTCTTCTGAGCCATGAACTTTCCATTTGTTTAGATCTTTATTTCAACAATGTTTTGTAGGGCCCAGAGTATAGGTTTTGCATTAATTTTGTTGAATTTATTCCTAAGCATTTTGTTCTGTTTGATGGAATTGTTAATGGAATTGTTTTCTTACTTAAATTTCAGGTTGTTCATTGCTAGTGTATAGAAATTTGCTTGGTTTTTGTATATTGATCTTGTGTCCTTCTACTTTTCTGAACTTGTTTATTAGATCAATAGTTTTTTTGTGTGTGCTGATTCCTTAGAATTTTCTATCTGCAATATCATGCCATCTGCAAATAAGAGATGGTTTTTTTAATTCTCTTGTTTACATGCCTTTAATCTTTTTCTTGCCTTTTAACCCTGTCTAGAACTTCCAGTACAATGTTGAATGGAAGTAGTGAGAGCAGACATCCCAGTCTTGCTCCTGATAAGGGAAAGCATTTAGTCTTTCCCCATTATGTTTGTTAGCTATGGGGTTTCTGTAGAAGACCTTTGTCTGCTTGAAGGAATTCCTTTCTATTATTTGTTTGTTGAGTGTTTGCATAATGAAAACATGTTGGATTTTGTCAAATACTTTTCATGCATCTATTGAGATAATTGTATGACTTTTGTCCTTTATTAATATAGTATAGAACATTTTATTTTCTTATTTTAAACCCATCTTGCATTCCTGAGATAAGTCCCACTTGATCATGGTGTATAATCTTATTTACATTCAGTTTTTTTAGTATTTCTGGGGGGATTTTTACATCTATATTCATAAAGGATACTGTTCTGTAGTTTCCTTACTTATGACATCTCTGTCTAGTTTGGTTATCAGGGTAAAACTGGCCTCATAGAAGAAAGCGGAGTGTGTCCCCCCACTTCTATTTCATCAATACAATTTGTTCTAGTTGAATAAAAGATTAGTGGCTTAAAACAACTGGGGCCTTGCCCCCACCGCTGATCCTCCCATCTCTACAGAATCAATACCTGCCCACTTCCTGTGATTCTGAACTTGTTTAGCCTGCACACAGCTGAGCACCCAGGGCTAAACTCCTGGCCAGACCGGGCTGCTCCCTCCCCTGCCTTCACAGTCCTCCATCCCTAAGTCCAGGAGCTCCTTCATGGCCTGTCTTTTGAGTCCCCTTTTGTCTGTTCCCTCTGCCCTATCCTGTTCCCAGGCTCTGCTCATCCCCCCACCGGTAACACTGCAACAGCTTCCTGTAGGGCCTGTGGTTTCTCCCGTCTTATGATCCTTTGCAGAGACAGGTTTCTAAAACCTCTGAGAGCAAATCACAGTTCCTGCTCTTTCTCCTTTCCCGACACTCTTATTTCCTGAAATACACTTCCTGGAATGTAGGGATTCTGAAATTATTCCACTGGGGCCACTTCATATCAGGGGATGGCTTCTGTGTCCCCAGGGTGTCTGGAGGCAGGGGCTGAAGCAAGCAGCCAACAGCATACTTGTTCTTTAAATTTCCCAATTTAATATTTCAAATCTATGCACATTTTATCCTCTATGATTTACCCATGATGTTTTAATATAAGCAATGGGCAGTTTCCCTGATCATAGAGTAGAGATAACACTCTGGAAAAATGCCCCCTGCCTGCTCCATGGCTCAGGGCTATGCATTCCCCAATAAAACCAGGAAAGCAATTTTCCTTGAGGATGAGTCACCTCTCTGCACCTGTTAGGAACTCCCCCTTTTCCCATGCTGCCTTCACCCTGGGCCCACGCAGACAGAAGAAAAGCACATGGCCCTTCTCAGAGCGCCTTTGGAAAAGAGGCGGGGGAGGGGGGGCTCTTTCCCAGAAACCCCTGCAAACATCTCATTTTTCACTGGCCCGAGCTGGGTCATGTGCCCTTCCCTGAACCAATCACATGACAGCATGATGGAGTAGGTTGACTGTTTAAGCCAGGGTGGGTTGTGGACCACATGACTTAGAGGGGGACAGGGCAGTTCCCCAAAGGAGAGTCTGGTGGGCTTGATGGGAAGAAGTGAGATGGAGGCTGAGGAGACAGCAAAGAACTGCGGCAGACCTCGTCACCTGAGATGATCAGTAACATCCGTCAGTTACATCAGTGAGGAGCCCTCCCTGC
The DNA here is from genome assembly GCF_040802235.1 of Manis javanica. Lineage (NCBI taxonomy): Eukaryota > Metazoa > Chordata > Mammalia > Pholidota > Manidae > Manis > Manis javanica. The sequence goes on along the minus strand of NC_133159.1, from coordinate 22,800,369 downwards.
AGCCCCTCCCCACCTCCCGCGTCCTACCCTACGCCCAGGCCTGCTGAGTGGTGTGTGGTCCCTGTCCCCGCCCCCCCATACAGGCTCACAACTCCTTTCCCTGGCTGTGCTCTCCACCTGGGATTCCCCCCAACTTCATCCTTTAGATGACAGCCCAGAAGCTTCACGTTTTGTGCTTATGAAATGAATCGCCTCTGCCGGGGGCTCTCCCAGCACCTCGCTCCCACCACCATTATTCTTCATCCGCTGCACCATTGTGGCCAGGTCTCCTATTGTTTCTGCCCCATCCCGTATACCCACAGAGCTGGCCACTTCCTGGAAGCTACGGACCTGGACAAATCTTAATTAGTCTCTTTTTTCTCAGCTTCTAGATTCAGTTTGGTTTAGACTAAGAAGTCAATAAATATTTGTTGAATTAATGAACATAAATCTGCCCTGAGACATGACTTCACTGAAGTTTGCATTTTAACAGAGGACAAAGCCTCAAGTAACAGGAATGAAATTCCAGTGGTAGAATTTCAGGCACCAGTAAACCGGGGAGCATAAGCTTCCTCTATTGTTTAGTGCCTGGAGGAGGAGCGGCAGGTGGAATTTTCCATTCATAGCTTTCCAGTGCGGAAACAATCACATGGCCCCTCAAAAAGCACAGATGTGTCATGGAAACAAATGTGTTTCCCCTTTGAATTTCTGGTGGGAGGAAACTTCTCTAGTCCTGGCAGCTTTCATGGCCTGGTTCTGTTAGACAGAATGTTCCTTCTGCCCATCCTCCCACCCCCACTCATGACAATGCCTTAGCTGACTCTCCCTCTATCCCTGCTCTTGAACTCCATAGCCACTGCACCCCACCTGTTAGCACAGCCCTGCCTGTTAGGGAGACCCGAAAACTAGTTGCACGTTTGAAGAAGGCTTATCCTGCAACTCAGATGTTTCAGCATCCCGTCCACTGGCCTGGCTGCTTCTCCTGAGCTGACCTGGGTGCCTGTCCTGACCACCTGACCCTTCACTCTGCCAGAGCTCCCTTGTACCCCAGCTCTCAACACTGACAGCCTTTCTTCCCTCCAGCTGGTCCCCTCCACCCCACCCTCCTCGGCAGCACAAAGGTGACTGGGTCCCTCCCTGGTGGAAACCACTGCCACGAGGCAGGGAGCCTTCATGGTGTCTCTGGGTCCTGGTCCAAACGCCTTAGCCCTGCTCCAGCTACGCAGAGGCACAGAGATTAGCCAGATGCACACCAGGCAAGAGCCTGCCCCTGCTTTTGCATGTTCCCTTCCCTCTGCCTGGATGCCCTTCCCTCCCTGTCAGCCTAGTGAGCTCTTACCCACTCCCCAAGACCCAGGCCCCACATCCCCTTCTCTGTGAAGCCCCCCATTGATGAGTCTTTTTCTGTCCCTGCCCACAGACTCTCATTACTAATCTCCTGGTCTATTTTCCCTACTACACTGAGCATCTTTAGGTCTAGAAGCCAAGTCTAATTTTCTGTGTCCCCAGCATCTGACAGAAGAAGAGGTGTCAGTGTGTGTTTGTGGAGGGAATGAATGAATGAATGGACTTACTGTTGAGATGATAGCTGCAACAATTATAGGTCTTATTTCTGGAGCATATAAGACCAGAAAGACATGCCAGGCACTGTGTTAGGCAATTGTTTACATGCATTTACCTACCATAGCTTCACACCCCTTCTGAGTTTGGCATGGTTATTGGGTCCACTGGGCTATTAGACACTTTGGGCTCAGAGAGGTCAAAGATCCAATTCAAGGTCACACCATGAGAGTGAAGGGACTAGAACTTGAGCTCAGGGATCTTGGGTCCAGCCTCTTCACTCACTGAGGACGTATGCCTGCACCAGGCTGTCCTGTGGTCCGAGGGTAGAGCAGGGAACAGAACCAGCCAAGTGCCTGCCTCGTGGAGTCCCATTGCAGTGTATGGGCTGGGGAAAGGGGACAAACATAAAACAAATAGATATATAAATCATGTCAGGGCTGATAGTGCTGTACAGAAATGTAAAGCAGGGTCAGGGGCAAAGACTGATAGCAGGGGTGGGTGATACTTCAGGAGACCTCTGAGCAGGGACCTGAATGAAGGGACAAGCCTGGTTACAGCAGAAGGAAGCATGTTCCTGGTAACAGCAAATGCAAAGCCCTGAGGCTGGGACGGGCTTAATTTGTCTGAGAACAGCAGGAGGTCAGTGTGACTGGAGTGAGTGGGGAAGGAGGGAGGGGTTAAGGTCACAGAAGTGGCCTCAGGGCAGATGGGGAGGAGGCTGGCTGTCCTGTGCATGGATTTGAGTTTGCCTCTGAGTGAGCCTGGAAGCTATGGGGGCTGGCAGCTGAGGGGGCTGTGATGGGATCTGCCTGTGCACAGGTTCTCTCTGGCCTCTGGGAGGGTGTTGAGAGGGTGGGATGGAAAGGAAGCTGGAGGCTGGTTGGGAGCCTGGATCTAGTGCTTTCCATCCAAAGGCCCTGGACCCCACCTCCTCTAGGTCTGGGGACCAGCCTAGTTCCATTGACCCACCTCCCAGGATGCAGCCCCTGCCCCTGAGCCCACCCAGTGGCCAGGCCCCTATACCCTCCATACCCATGAGCTACTGTCTTGAGTCTCATGTCTTGCATCTTCTCACAGCCCAGTCCTGAGCTCTTCCTTCCTGGCGACAGGTCACAGCACTCAAGGCTGTCCCTGACACCCAGCATTCTGGAGCCTCTTATTTCCCTGTTGGCCTGAGAGAACCCCTGAGTCTGGCAGCCAGATCTTCCCCAGCCTCTTCCCTGACTTCTGCCCCAGCCAGGTGGGGTGAACCAGGCCCTAAAGCAGCCTGTGAGGAGTGAAGAGAATCAGAGAAACCTAGGTCCCAATCCTGGCTTTGCCACAAACTTGCTGTATGACGTGAGTCAAGTGTCTAAACCTCTCTGGGAAGCAGATTCCTTGTCTATGAAATAGAGATAATAATACCTCTTCCAGGGGATATCCTGGAGAAGCCACATCATGTGTACGGATGCCTGGCAGCTCCTGGCAGAGGCAGGCCTCACACTTCTTTCAGTTTCCGATCTCCCCACCTCCTTCCAAGAAGATGAGATGGTGAGGCCCCTTCCCTAAGGTCACACAAATCAAGGGGTCCAGGCCTGCCACCGTCTCCTGGAGCAGTGTCTTGGCCATGACACACTGCCCCGTGCCTCAGTTTCCTTATCCATAAATGGGGTCATAATCGTGCCCACCTCACATTGATGGTGTGGGGCCAATGGAGCTGATCTAGACAGAGCACTAGGGGTGGTGCCTGGGACACCGTCACCATCTGCGGGCAGTGGCTCCCCTCCCCCTCCCCATGTCCTCTCAGTCTCTGAATGTCCCAGAGAAGTGGGACAGACACTTCTCACCCCTTTACGCATCCAGGTTAACACCTCTGTTAAACTTGTTTGCACATGGGGAAACTGAGGCCTTGGTGGGAACCAGCCTGCCCAAGGTCACACATGGAGGAGCGGACTGACGTGTGCCTGGACTCCCTGCCCCCAGACTCTTCCGTTGCCTCCTGTGGGGCAGCCGGTGCTGCCGAGCGCGGCTGAGAGGAAGGACCTGGGAACTGGAAGTATTATCGCTGCTGTTACTGCTTCCTCTGTGCAGAAGTGACGTGGCCAAGAGCCAAGGGGGAACTTGGGCAGCTGCCCCAGGAGCGGAGAGTGATTCTCCCTGGGCAGGGCCGCACCACTCCCCCTGGTGCTCTTCCTCTTTGCCAGTTTATTAAGCAGCTTCTACCCCATCCTAGCTCCACACAAGGGTCACCCGGAACCATCTGCCAGGCTGGGAGGGTCCCAGAAATGGAAGTCCAAGAAATGGGATAGCCCCTCACCAGTACCGTCTCCTACATCTCCCACACCAACCCTGCAGCAGAGGCTGTGTGAGGGCAACCCCATTTTACAGATGAGGGGACTGAGGCCCAACAAGTTGGCCACCTGACCAAGCCCTGTGAAGTAGGAAGTCTCCCTGAGGAGGGAGCTAAGGCACAGAGAGGGTCAGGAGCTCACCCAAGGACACACAGCATTTTTTCTAATGCCAAGACCTACCCCCATCTTGTCCAGTGAAGGCTGAGCCTCTCCCACCTTGACCCCCTGGTGGCCATAGGGCAGGGTGAGGCTGTGTACATGGAGTCTTTTAAAATATAAGTCAGATCATATCACCCAGTGGCTAAAAGTCTTCTGTAGCTATTGAGGGGACTCCAGCCTTCAATGCTGAGTCAGTCTCATGGCCTCCCAGCAGCCAGGAGTCAGTGTGGGGGCTGCCTGGGCATCTCGTCCTCATGTCACCCCCATGGGGTTCATGGTGGTGCCTGCTCTCCGTGGGAGCAAGCTGAGGGCCCCGAGGTGAGGCGACATATCCAGGCTTGCACAGCTTGGAAACAGCAGATCCACGCCCTGGGCTCCGGGCCCCAGATTCTCATCAGCCCCTCTGAGGTCTCATTTCAGGGAGGCAGTGAGATTAGTGCCTGTGTCTGCAGCTGGGCGTGCTGGTCCCAGTGCTCTGGACCCAGATGACCCAGCCAGCAAGGGTTTTATTACTTAAATTGCATCCAATAGTTATGACCCCCAGAGGCTGGACATTGAGAAAGTGTCTCAGCCACCAAGGTGGAACATGAGGGAGGAATTGCTGGAGAATGGGAAAGATCAGCAGAACAGAGGCGGAGGTGGATGGGAGGCAGAGAAAGACCGGAGGCCAAGGAGGCCTGCCAGGGATCTGGGGTAGGGGGCTCCCAGCTGGGCAACCTGTCACTCACCCCTTCCCGGGTCAGAGGGCTCGGTGTGTGCAGCCTTCGGTGAGTTCCATACCCACTGCTCTGATGATGCTGACTCTGCTGTCCCCTCACCGCCTCCGCCCTGTGGCCCTTGCTCTCCTCTCCCAGCCTCTGCACGGCTGGTGGCTCTGCTTGGCTACCCTCCTTGCCTTATTTTTGGCTAAAATACCGTGTCCTCTGGGAAGCCTCTGGGACCCCCATGCTGGACTGCCCACAGCCTGGGCACCCTCTTCCCGGGTGTTGAATCTGTATCCCCAGTGCCTAGGACAGGGCCTGGCACATAGTACATGCTTAGTAAATGGATGACATTTATTTATTCAACAAGTGTGTACTGAGTACCAACCAAATACCAGGCCCTACCTGGGGACTTGGGACCCTTGGAAGGTGGAGAGCAGGACCCAGGGGGACTTGGTCAGCACCAGACCTTCTCCCTCCAGCCACAGGCTGTCTCGGCCTCTGTGTGTGTCACCAACACCCCCATCCCACATCCCCTGGGCCCCTTTCTCCCACAATGTGAGCCACCATGGGTCCAATAACAGGTCTGGCCGTCCAAGCCTGGATGTGTGGTCTCCAGCCAGGGGAGTCCCTGTGGAGACTGCCTGGGCCAGCTCCCGGCCTGAGCTCTGGGTGGTCTGGGCCAAGGTGCATGGATGGGCAGATCTGGAACTCAGCAGACATTGCAGGGCCTGGACAGATGGACAGGAGCTGGCTCCTGATAGTGGACGGGAAGTCACTGGAGCTCGGGGGTGGAGTGGAGCAATACAGAACAGACCAGAGTCTGTGTGTAAATGAATTCCACAAACTGGACTCCAGGTTGCTAGGAGACTTATGCAGAGCCATGACTTCATAGGGGCCTTTAGCTTCTTGAGAGGTCCCTCCCTGCCCTTCCAGTCAGCTGCCCCTGCTGCCCCTTCTCCAGCCACTTCTCTCTATTCTCCAAGGGCTCTGGGCTTCCCCACCTGCTGCCTGCTCCAGGAGCAGGGTGCTGCTTCCTCCACCCAGAATGCCTTCCTCTCCTCCTGGTACTCATGTCCCAAATCCCCTCAGTTGCACACATCGCCTCCCCCTCCCCTGCTCCCAGGGGTGAGTGGAGAGCATGGAGGTAGAGCCAGGCAGGCAGGGTTTGCACACTGCCTGGCTGCATGACCTTGGGCCAGTCTCTTCCCTTTGCTGTCCCTATTTCCCCCTCTGTGGGATGGGGAAGGTGACAGCCACTGACTAGATGGAAGCCTGGCTCTCAATAAGGCACCCAGTAAATGTTAATTTGATTATTCCCCTTAGAACAGTCTTTTATTTACTGCTTGGGTACCCCCAACATTTCTGATATAAAGTGAGCATCGCTCTCTGTCCAAATGTCTGCATTAATTCAGTGCATACCTGTCACACGCTCTCCCTGTGCAAGGGGCTGACCCCCACCCCAGCCCTTTGAAAGCTTAGTGTCTGCATGCACACAGGATAACCTGGCTAGGACTGGGGTCCCACATGGTCCAGTCTCAACAAGGTACTGTGTTTGAAGAAATGATCCAGCAGTCAAAAATAGTCATAAAAGGAATTTCAATTTTTATTTCCATCTCTCATGGAAAATGAAGGGGGATCCAGTTGATATCCCTGCAGCCCTCCACAACATCTTCATTTCTCCCCGCGGCGAAGTGCAGAGCCTGTCCCAAGCTGAAACTCCATGCTGCCCTGGAAATATGCTCGCCTGGCTTTTCCCTCTGCCTCCCCTATTCATTACCAGCTTTGTGTCCCCCACCCCCCACTCCGGTCTTCATAACAGAAATTAACTTATTCTCCTGGATTCTCTCCACTTTCATTTCTCCTGGTTCTGTATCCCCAATAATTCTGGAACCATCTCAGGCAGATAAGGTTCTCCTTGGAGGGGAAGAGAAAAAGGTAAGTGGGCAGAGGTCACATTCTCCTGGGGACAGAGTGGAGGGGATGGCTGAGGAAATGGGTACAGTAACAAGCCAGGCTCTGCCATAGCAGGTTCTTAGTCAAGGCCAAGGTCAAGGCCCCTCCAGCCCCAAGATGCTGTGATTCTATGGTTTCTGAAGTGTAGAATTTGGCATTCCCCAAAGGGCCAGGGCCAGGCAGGTGGAGGCATCTGTCATGTTGGAAATCAGGGAGTAAGGCCTGGGGCTTAGAGAGGCTGGGCAAGCAGGTGGAGTCTTCCCTGTGTGGACCACTCTGCCAAGGCCTGCTCTGCCCACTAAGGCTGGGGGTGGAGATGGGGGTGACTAAGACCTCATCCTCTGCTGGCTCTGCTCTTGGCACACGTCCTTGATGTCCTGCTCACCTCTACAGCAGTTCTGGTCTGAGAACCAGAGGATGGAGTGCATTTGCTGACTGTGTGACCTGGGACAGGTGCCTTTACCTCTCTGAGTCTCTGTATTATCTCCTGGTTGTGCAGAATAAGTGAGACAGGGTGAGAAGAGGACAGAGTCCCATAAGCCCAGTCATTAGGCTCCTGCCATGCCTCCTACAGGGCCCTATTTTTCCCCAGAGCACATCAGTGAACCCTGGCATCAGACTGGTCCTGCAGGCAGAGCATGGTGGTGGCCTGGGTGAGGACTTACCTCTCCCTCTCACAGGCCTTGATTCACTGGTGGCAATGTTGGCTGTCACTGCCCTGAGCTTGGCTTCCTCTCTCTGCCCCAAGGCTGAGTGCATTGGGTGCACACAGTAGGTGCTCCAGACCATCCAGAGTTAGGGCCTGGCACGCCAAGGAACAGGGTGCCAACTCTCCCTGGTTGCCCCTGGCTTTCTCAGAAATGTCCTCAGTCCTGAGTAATTTGAGATAGTTGGTCCCTGTGACTAAGTGACCGAGGACAGTGTTGGCCAGAAAACTGGTCTGCGCTCAAGCAGATGGGAGTTAGGGAGGAGCCTCAGAACATTCAGGTGGGAGGGCCCAGGTGGGAATTTGCCTGATGGCCTTGCACAGCCAGGCAGGTCTGAAGGACCAGGCAGGCCTCCTCCACTTCCTTCAGTACCACAGCGTGGAGCAGAAGCATGAGCACCAGTTCAAAGCTGGAGCTTGCAGACAGATCGACAGTCTGCTCATAGCCGAACAATTCAGCCTGCTCTGCAGTGACTCTGCGGCCTATACACTCACATACTACGAATAACCGTGGCGGACACACTCACTGCAAATAAACATATTTGAAAGAGATGCGTCTTCTGAAGAGTTTGTGACTTTTCTAGATTTATCTTCCTTAATGGATCTTCCACAAGAATGAACAAGGTATACTCTCATTTAAAAGAAAAGAAAGAAGAAAAGGTTACTGGCTAATAGGAAGTTCTGATTTTAACATAAGTGGCTTAAAAGGAAGTGCTGCATTTTGCCAAATAGCTACAAATGAGCCTCTTAGCACCATTTGTTCATACAGGCAGATGTAAAGAATACTGAGACGAAGATGTCCTGTCATTAACCAGGTAGAAAAGAATAACACTTAGAATGAGATTCTCAGGGAAGCGGGCAGGGTTCATGAGCACACAGGATCATTTCCATAGACAAGAACTTAGGTCAGACCCACCCTGTCCACGCCTAACAAAGACTCCAGACGTTGGGAGAGGAGGAGCAGGAGAGCCACAGACCCCCCTACATTTCATTCTGGAAAGGACACCAGGAGCGAATGGTATTTGTGATAATGCCAACCCTCCTGCAGGCCCCGGGCTTCACCATCTAAAAGGCTCCTCCAGACCGTTTCCCAGGGCAGCTGCACCATTTACATTCTCGGCTTCCCTTTTCTCCACATCCTTTCCAACACTTGTTATTCCTTGTCTTTTAGATGATAACCATTCTGACTGGTGTGAGGTGATATCTTAGTGTGGTTTTGATTTGCATTTCCCTGATGATTAGTGATGTGGGTGAGTTATACGAGTTCTTGATGTTTTGGATGTTAACCCTATCTTGAATATACCATTTGTGAGTGTTTTCTCCCATTTTGTAGGTTGCCTTTTCATTTTGTTGATGGTTTTCTTCACTGGGCTAAAACTTTTTAGCTTGATGTAGTCCCATCTGATTATTTTTGCTTTTATTGTTTGCCTGAGGAAACAGATCCAAAAGAATATTGCTGAGACCAATGCAGTGAACTTATGGCCTATATTTTCTTCTAGGAGGTTTATGGTTTCAGGTCTTATATTTAGGTCTTTAATCCATTTTGAGTTTATTTCTGTGAATGGTGTAAGAAGGTGGTCTGGTGTCATTCTTTTGCATGTAGTCTCACTTTCCTACCGTTTATCGAAGAGACAGGCCTTTCCCCATCATATATTCTTGCCTCCTTTGTTTTAGCTTAATTGACCATATAAGCATGGGTTTATTTCTGGCTTCTCTATTCTGTTCCATTGATCTGTGTGGCTATTTTTGTGCCAGTACCATACTCCTGTGATTACTATAGCTCTGTAATATGGAGGTTCCTCAAAAAATTAAAAAATAGACCTACCATACCATCTGGCAATTCTGCTCCTAAGTGTTTATCCAAAGAAAACAAAAACATTAATTTGAAAGGACATGTGCACCCCTATGTTTATTGCAGCATTTTTACAATAGCTGAGATATGGAAGCAACCTTAGTGTCTGTTGATAGATGAATGGATAAAGAAGATGTGTGTATAAATATAAAATGGACTATTACTCAGCCATAAAAAAGAACAAAATCTTCCCATTTGTAATAACATAGATGGACCTAGAAGGTATTAGCTAAGTGAGATAAGCCAGGCAGAGAAAGATGAATGCCATATGATTTAACTTGCATGTAGAATCTAAAAAACAAAACATGAACAAACCAAACAAAACAGAAACAGACTCACAGATACGGAGAACAAACTGATGGTTGCCAGAAAGGTGAGGGGTGAGAGGATGGAAGAAATAGATAAAGGGGAGTAAGAGGCATAATCTTCCAGTTGTAAGATAAACAAAACATGGGGGCATAATGTTATAAAATATAATAATATTATAATAATTTTGTATGGTAATCAGGCTTATCATGGTGACCATTTCATAATGTACATGAATACCATTTCATAATGTATGTAAATATCAAATCACTATGTTATACACCTGAAGCTAATTACAATATTGTATGTCCATTATCCTTCAATTAAACAAAGGCCCCCGAGGAAGCCTGCAGTTTGGGGTGATGCCTAGCAAGTCTCCTGTGCCAGGCATCTTATGGGAATGATCTCACTGAGTCTTCTCCACAACTTGGAGGGAGGTGCCATTATTATACCCATTTTGCAGATGAGGAAATGACAGAAGGGGAGGGGCTGGCCTAGGGTCACGCAGCCAGGAGGAGCAGGACACAAGTCCCAGAAGCGTGACTATGGAGCACGTGTCCCTGGGCAGGGGTGTCCAGTCCGTGGGTGGGTGGGGAGGGAGCCCCATCTATCAGGGACCTTCCACATGCTAGGCCCTGGGCTGGGCATGTCACATATTTCCGGGCACCTCACTCCCCACTGCAGTCCTGGGAGAGGTGTTATTAATTCCCCTCCCCGACTCAGAGCAGTGAGGCAACTGGCCCTGGTCACAGAGAAACATGTGGAGCAGGCTGCAATCCCACCTGCTCATGCCACACCCAGGAGATTGTCCTGCAGGAGAGTGGTCCCTGGGGTGCAGTGCCCACCCAGCACCCTGCACCTCTCCTCCTCCTGTGACCTGCCCAGTCCCTGGGAGCCCACCTTCATTCCAATACCACTGCCCAGCCCTCCTCCTAGGCTTGCTCAGTCCCACAACTGCCTGCTGACCTGCCCACCACCGTACAGTGTCACTGCCTGGTCTGTGATAGACCCTGCCAGGGGCTGATGGACAGGGACAGCACATCCCTTCCTAAAAGCCTGAGTCTTTAACAGGGGCCTTCTAGAGACAGCACACCCCAAAAAATGTCCAAACACAGCCTCTTATCAGGGGCATGATTACCTGATGGGACAGAGGTGGTGGGGAACCAAGTCCCTCATCTGGGATGGAGACTCTGATTTGCTGTGTGAGCTGAGACAGACTATGTCCCTCCCTAGCCCTTGGTCTCTGCTTCTGAGGTTATGGGGCTGGGTTATTTGCAGGATCCTTCCCAGCCCCAGTTCTGAGTCCCTGAGCTTTTGACCAGGGGTTGCATTAGACTTTCCCAGTCCTGGACCCCCAGGAGATCAGAAAGCCCTCAACTATGAGGTCCAGGCCCCATGCCTTTGAGCTGCCAGCATCGTCCCTCCCCAGCCAGGCAGCACCCATCCCATCCTCCTTCACATTTATTCCTGACCCTTTCATCTAAGCCTTCCTAACCCCCAATTACCTCTTCTCTTGGAAGCTTCAGAGCCTGTGATGTGCTCTTTGGCTTGTAGACTCGTTCCTCCTTTGAACCTGAGCCTGGCTTGACCTTCGCGTTGATGGTAACTCGTGATCACTCAGCTCTCCTTGTGGACTGGGTGCTGAGAGGGGCTCATTTCCCAGCATCAGCACCCTGTCTGACACTGGCTGTGCCTTAGCTCCCCGTCTATGCTCTGTGCTAGACTCCAAAAGCCCCATACTCAGCCCCAAGCACAGGCACCAGAGGAAGCTGCAGCTGCTTTCACTTCCCTCTGCACAGCAAGGGGAAGGAGCACCCTGAAAAGCCCAGCCCACCAAGTCTCAGTCATTGTTGGGGATTTGCTTCCATCCCCATAAGCCGGTGCGGTGCCTGCGGGTGGATCCTTCATTCCCTGGGATGCAGCCCGGATCCCTGGCCAGTGTGTTGGGCTTTGGTTGCATTTAAATAGCTCCACACAAGCAGTGCCCCCTTTCATTGCTGGGCTCCTGGCTCTGTCGCTAAGGCCTCCTTCTGTGTTGCTGCAAATCGTTTTCGGTTCCAGCAAAGCACGTCTCCAGCTTTGCATAGAGTTCAAAGTCTCTGGCCCTGGAGGAGCAGCTTCCAACCTTCTTTCCCTCCTTCCCAGCCAGGCACCAAGTCCTCATCACCTGAGCCACAAAGGGAGGTGGAATGGCACCTTGGATGTGACAGAAAGGTCTCTTTCTGTGGTCGTAAGTGCCACTGCCCATGAAGGCTGTGAACGGGTGCAGGGGGCCTGCTCCTCATGTGCACTGGTAAACATGCAACCCATAGTCACCCAGAAGGAGCTGTGTTGTCATGGGAACGACACCGATGGACTCGTGGTTGTGCATCCAGGCACTCTCTCTTTGTCCTCACCGGAACTCCATAAAGTAGGAGCTAATACTGTCCCCATTCCTCAGATGAAGACCCTGAGGCTTAAAGAAATAAGAAATTCACCTTGGCTCACATAGCCAGTAAGGAGCAGAGCGTCACACCCTGTGCATGCTGATGCACCAGCCCCCTGTGTCCCCAGGGACCCCACCCCAACAAGCCCTGCCCATGGATCCCAGGACACACTCCTTGTCTCAGTGATGACACACGCCCCGTGTGCACTAATGCCTTCACATGCACATGATGCACGAGCCCCTGTATGTTCAAACACAGCCTTCCCTGTGAACACAGCTCTTTCAAATCCAGCCTGGTAGAATGGCCTTTGGATTTAGTGCAAATATACCCAATAACACCCTCCACCTGTGGTCCCCTTCAAGCTCCAGAGGCTGTCTGTTGAAGCCATCATTCATGAACATGTTCCCCCCAGCACCCTCCATCCCAGCATGGAGATCACAGGGACCAGAGGACCACAGACCTCTGTTCCTTCCTCCCCTTGATCTCATTTGCTAGTTTACAAACCCTGATATGCCCACCACCCAACCAGGGAAGCTCCTCAGCCACAGAGGAAGAAAATAAAGGGAGATGGTTCAGGCTTAATCAGCCCCAGCGTAGGGCAGGCAGCCGTGATGGAAGGAGCCTGGGCTTCAGGGACGTGAATTGTGTGTTCCTGGTGCTACATCACCCTTGGTTACTGCTTATCTTTATTCATTCTGGCAAATTAAATTAGCACTGTCTTTCCAATCTCATTCTCCAGGAGGAATTAAACAACAGCGGCAAAGAGAGAAATGGCCATGATGGGGGTGTTCTTTAGATCTTGACTTCCTGCATTGAAAGGCCCAGTGCCGTGTAAAATGCCAGGCAGACCTCCCAGGGATGTGGTTTGGGGCACTTGGGATTGGACTTTGGCCTATTCTCTTTTTTTCCTCCTTTAATCCCCAAAGAGGAGGGGAGTCAGCAGCCCTTCTCCGTTTCTGCCTCCTCAGGGGCAGGCATGATGATCCCCATTTCACAGAGGTGGACATGAGGCTTGGAGAGGTCAGCTGTCAGCGGACTTATGACTGTCCTGTAGCTAGGAAGGGACTTTGTTTTGAGCCTGGTTTGCTGCTTCCTGGGGGCAGGGCTGTGTCTTGGTGGGTGCCTGGCAGGAGCTTGGTGACTGGCTGAGGGCTGGGCCCACTCCCAGCCCCTCTGACTCAGAAATCAGCAGGGAGAACCAAGGGCTCTGAGGCCTGGGCTTGGTGAGCAAATGCGGGGAAGGTCTCTCCTCCCATCAGAGCATCCAGCTCAAAGTAAAGGCTAGAGGAGAAGCCGCTGCTCACCGCAGAGGATTCCCATAGCTCCTCTTTCTGCACATGGGCAGAAGGCAGAGTGTGTATGGGCAGCAGGACCTGCGAAAATTAAATTCTCCACTTGGGGCTGACATTTGGGGCACTTGTGAGCCAAGTGGGGAGGCGGTGGGGGAGGGTGAGAGCTCCAGGCCTCTGATGCTCCGCACACGGCCAGCCCCCTCCAGCAGGCTCCCTCGCCTCCAGCACCCTCTCCCTGCCTCTCCCCTCCCCTCTCTCTGTATATTAATCTCTCCCTGTTTTCCTGTCTTGCTGTCTGTGCCCTTTTTCCTTCTGTGCTCCCACACTCCATATTTCCCCTCCGCCTGTGTGAATTGTATCTCCCCCTCTCCGTCTCTGTCTGGGTGCGTGTGTTGGGCAGCGGCGGGGGCTGTGAGTGTACTTCTCATTCTCCCTCTGTCTCTGTCACACTCTCATTTGTACACCCTCTCCCTAAGGCCCTCTTTCCTCATCTGTGCGTGTGTGCATATCTTTCTCTTTTTACGTATTTTTTTTGCCCTTATCTCCCTAGGTTTCTCTCCCCTGTGCCCTGTGAATCTCTCTCCTTTTTCTTCCCCCCATTTTTCTCTCCACATTGACTGCCCTCTCTCCCCCCAAATCTCCCCTTGCACCTGCTCCCTCCCTCCACCCAGTATTTGCTGCTGATATCAACAGGGAAATATGGGAACCCCTGATCGAGGGCCTCAAGTTCCAGTTGAGGGTCAGTCACGGTTTGGGGCAGGCAGGAGGCTCTCAGCAGCTATTCAGGAAAGGAACACCTTGGAAAACCCCAGGGGGCCCCAGAGTCACCTTGTGCAGATAGAGTGGGAAACACTGGACTCAGAGCCAGAGAATCAAAGCACAAATCCTGGGTTTCCCATTTCCTGTGTGTTTTTGGGCAAATCACGTAACCTTTCTAACCAGCCTGGCTGGGGCTCTCATGGGCCCATGAGGAGCAGACATGGATGCTGCTTTGTGGACACATGGCACTGCCCAGGGAGGACAGATCTTGGGCCACTCCCCATTCTCCAGAAGAGAGGACACGGCCAGGGGTGGGGTCACTGAGCTGGAAGAGACACAGAGAGGGCTGAGTGCCCACTGGGGGGCAGGCACCTTCCTACAGCGAATCTGCTCACTCACACCCCGCGTGGTCAGCATCACACCTTCCCTGCTTGGGTTCAGAGGTGAAGGGCTGGCTAGCGAATAAGGCAGGTGTGGTAGGGCTAGGGCTGGAGCTTGTGTTCTGTCCTGGACACCCTAGCTTGACGGGACCCTGATAATAGATCATCCAAACTCTGCAATCAGCAGACCCTCATTTGGCCTGGGCTCCAGCTCTTAGACTGTGTGACTTTGGTCAGGTTGCTTAACCTCTCTGAACCTGTGAACAATGGATGAAAGGATGCTCCTGTCAACACTGCTGTGATAATTACTGTTGTGAGTGACATCTGTACGCAGCAGGCATTCTAAGGGTGTCTGTGCCCCTGCACTGCCCCAGTGGCCTCTAGGGCTCTGGACTTCCTGCCCAGGGCCTTCCCAGCCAGCAGCCCCTTTAGGGCACCAAAGTGATTCCAGGTCTGACACCATCAGCTGAGCGCCTTCTCTCTCCGAAAGCTCCATTTGAAGGTGAGGGTTGTGGGTGTGTTTTTGAGTGCTGGCTGCAGAGAAAGCCAAGGAATACAGAGAAGGCTGAGCTGGCCTCTCCGAGGTTTGCCTGGGGGCCCTCAGTGTGACGGAAACCCATGGGGGCCAGCTCACAAGGCTTGGACTCTCCCTGCTCCCTCCCTCCTGGCTCCTGCCTTTTCTGGGCCTCAGTTTCCTTCATCTGTATGATGGGGTGTGTGCATTGTGCATGGACCAGGTGATTTTCATGTTATTGCTATTACTACTACTAGTGTCACCTAGTGCTCCTGGCACCCGCTGGGCCTGGCCATGCTGAGCTCTCCTCCTGCAGAGCTGGTAACTACCCCCATTTGCAGAAGAGGACTGAACCTCGCAGAGGCTAAAGGGAGTGACAAAGGCAAGATGCTGGCACAGTGGGCTGACCCCAGAGTACACCCCAAAGCCGGGACAACCAGCAGCCCCTTCCCAGCAGAGGTAGGAACCCTTCAGTTGGCCTCAACAATAGTCATCTGCCCTCTGTTGGCACCCACACTGTCTCATAAGTGGCGGAAAACTGAGCCTTTCTTGAGTGCAGATGTAAGAGGATTGGGAAGCAGGGGCCAGGACAGGGGCCCATCGTGGAGGCTTTCAGGTGGGCATCCATGACACCTTGCCGCACACCCCGCATGATCTCCCACACCCCATCCTGCATAATAAATGTGGGCAGAGCTCACTTGCCATCCTGCTGGCTGGCTCTGCTGGGACCCCACTGGCCATGTGCCCTGTCCCTCCTGCCTCCTCCCCACCAAGTCCTGCCCAGTCCCTCAGGGCCACCTCTCTCCCTCCCTCCCTCCTCCTGGGGTCTCTTGGCCTCTGGTAGTGGGCTCTCCTTTCTCCATCTCTCTTTCTTATCTCTGTGCTTTTAATCTCTCTGTCTCTGTCTCTTGCTCTCTTTTCCTCTCCCCTCCTCTCTCCCTACTTCTGTTTCTCTCCCCAAGGCTCATTCTCTCCTCCTAGGCTCCCACCATCCACCTTTCTCTGTGCTTCTCTTGTTCCAATCTACAATCGGTTTTTCCTTGTCGTTGATTCACTCTCTGTCTCACCCTGTGGCTTAGCATCTCTGTTTCTCTGGTATGTGTATGTGTGTGTGTGTGTGTTTCTCTCCCTGCCACATGACGGGGCACACTGGCTTCTGGTCCCTGTCCCAGCTCCTTCCTGCTGTCTCGGAGACGGGGCCAGCTCTTCAGCAGGCCGGGCTTCAGGCATCTGTTGAGGCTGGTCCAGAGACAGACACCAGCAGGAGCCCCTGGATGTGGGGACGCGGGCAGAGAGCTGGGACCGGTAGGAGGGGCCAGCCCAAACCTGGGAGAGAAGGTTTGACTTTCAAAGCCCAGGCTTCCGGGCATCTACCTGTGGGTTTTCTCGGACTCCTTCTGCGCCTTACATCCCCCTCTTCCTTGCCTACCTCCTCCAGGGTTGTCTCCAGCATGACCTCAGCAACTGCCCGGGCTAGACCACACCCTTACCACTTCAGGAGAGGCTGTGCCCAAGGAAGGGTCTAGAGGAGGAGAGCCCGGGCAGGGGCACACAGGGGGCTCCACCCCTTCAGAGCCAGGCCTGCCCACCCCATGTGCTTAAGGAGCCTCCCTGTCTGCTTCCCAGCCTGTCCTGACACCTTCCCTGGAGAAGCCCCCCAGACCCCGAGTCTAAAACTGCTCGCTATGAAGATGAGGTCACTGGTGGGCCTCACCTCCCAGGGTTGGGACAATGGACGAGACAGCACTGCAGAGCGCCGTGCCCTAGCTGGCCTGGCTGGTGGCTACTGCAAAGGAAGGAGCCAGGCCCAGCACAGTGCCTGGTGCATACTAGGTACATAACAGGCAGCGTGGTGAATACATGTGTGAATGGATGCAACTGTAAGACCCCTCCATTCCATATTCTTGGACCATTCGAAGCACTGTCATGCTTCCACGGTGATCTACCATTCCCTGCAGTACATTATTAGCTGCCTCTGATCACCCCCCTGCCCAGCCATGCAGATGGAGGGCTGAGGAGATGGAGGGAAGGGGAAGGAGGAATCAAACCACTGTGTCCAGAGCCCCACGATGCTGCTGGATGCCAGGAGGGAGGTCCAGCCACTCCCAAGGCCAAGCTTCTCTGGGCCAGGCCTTTGGTACTGAGAGCTCAGTCTGGCTTCTCTCTGAGGCTCCTGGCCCGCTTACCACCACCTTCCCTGGTCCCTTAGCTCCAGGACGGCAGCTGCACTCTGGGTAGGTCACTCCAACGCTCTCCCTCCCACAGCCCTGCCAGCCGTCTCTCCTCTGCCCTGGTTACAACTGCCCCTGAACCTGGCCAGGCCCTGTTGTGCTCTCCTCCCTGGTCTCATTCATCTGTCAGGGCCCACCTTGATCTCTCACCTCTTCCATGAAATCCCCTGCCAAGCATCAACCGCACACAGGCCCTCACTGTCTGAGAGAGTGAGGAGTGGCAGGCTGGAGAGACCAGCCTGGTGGCCAGTGGAGCTTCCCAGACTGGTCTGGCTGGTGCCAGGTGCAGGCTCTCCCCAGCGGAGCTGTGTGCTCCACAGCAGGTTTCCCTCCTCGCTAAGCTTGTTCCCCTGTCAGCAAAGCAGGGATGGTGGTGAGCTGTCCCTTGTACTGGGATCAATGAGCTCCAATAATGCAATCGGCCTGCACATAGTAGGCCCTCAACCTGAGTCTGGCCACCCACCACAACCCAATATGGATGAGGAAACAGAAGTTCAGACAGAAAGAAACTTTCCATGAGGAGAAAAAGCCCATCTTCTGCAACTCTCTAGTCATGCCTCTTTCCCAGATGCTCTATGGCCTCCAGAGAAAGCTGGGCCTACTGGGTGCCAGGTCCTGGACTTGTTTTGGAGCACATAGTAGGAGCTCACAAAGGCCCATGGCTTTCCTATATTAGAATAATAACACATGCCATACATGTATTAAGCACTGGGCCAGCCATTTCACTGGCTTTCATACTTTTTAACCTCTCTGAGCCTCAGTTTCTCCATGTGTGCCTTGGGATCATGGCACTAGCCTCATGGCTGCCTGAACAGTGCATGACATTGTCGTCTGCATGTGACAAGTACTGGACCCACAGTTGGTCCCTAGCTGTGCCTGGCCTCCACCTGCCAAGCTCAAAGCAGGGCTTTAAACACCTGCTGGGCCCCTCCAGGGCCCGGCTCACATGCAGTCGCTTGGACTCCAACCAGATGACTCCTCATCTGGTTCTGAAGCTCTGTCCAGAACTTCCCTCAGCCTGAATCTGCCTCCAGGAATGATTGTGATGACAACAGCCAAAAACATTAGAAAAATGACAGGTGGCGTATGGAGAGCAGCCACTCTGCCGTGCACTCCTGCAGGACCCACCTGCCTCGTGTCACCTGATCCTCACCGTACACATCTATCATGGTCCCTGTTTCAGAGCTGATGAGACTGAGGCTCAGAAAGATTGTCCCTGCCCAAGGCCACACAGTCAGGAAGTGGCTGGGCAGTGCCAGGGGAGGTGGCCTGCTCCCTTCCTTCCCCCACTGACCTGTGGGCTTCTGGAGAAAAAAGAGCCCATAAGCACCCATCTCTGGTCAGCACCAGCACCAGAAAAGCCTGGGTGCAAGGACACCTGATTCTGGCCCAGATTCAGGGACCACTTCTACTGGGTGACTGAGCTGGTCACCTTCCCTCTCTGGGCCTCAGTTTCCCCATCTGCAAAATGGAGACATCTGAGTGCAGGATATGTTCCTTGGTTTTCCAGGGGGAATGCCTTGGTCTCTGCCCCTGGTGCTGGCAGATGACACCCAGACACTCCCCCTCCCCCCCAAGCCCTTTTGTGCTGAGATTCTAATAGCAGGTCAGTTGTCGCCCCTCCCCCTGCCTCTGGCACATTCTCCCCTCATCCTCAGAGATGGCAGGTGTTCACTTTGAGGATACTCAACCCAGGGCAGGCTCCCCCCTGAGGGTCTGCACCATGACAGAGGAGCACAAAGAAGCAGATACAAACCTTACCCTACCCCCATGGCAAATGTAAGATCTAAAAAAAAATTAAAACTAAGATAATGATACCATGTTAAAGATAAACACCAGAGTTCAGGGGACTTTCCCCTTTTTCCTGACTCATTGGACTCTGTCCCCCAGCCTTCTGCATGGAAAAGCTCTGCGGAAGCACAGCAGTGGGGGCTTATCCCCGTCTCCGCCCCTTAGCAGCTGTGTGCCTTCGGGCAACTTGTGTCACTGACCTGAGCCTCAGTTTCTTCACCTATTGAACGGGCACAGGTGTTCTGAATGAATAGGAATTGGGGCTGGTTTCTTTTGGCATGTAGAACTAGGCATTCTTCTAAGTATCTGTTTGCTTGACTTAAATATGTTGGATTAAAGGAGGAAGGAATTTATTTCAGGAGCAGGTGCCTGGGGATAAAGAGGGAAGGGATGGTGAGGGAGAGGATGCATGCATGTCCCCACCGTGGGGAGAGGTTCTGATTCCATGGGGAAAAGGGTGAAGGACAGAGTGTGGCTGAATCCATCAGGCACCGAGTGAGGCTCAGAGCCCCGGCAGTGCTGCTTAGGGTCCCAGGTCGCCCAGAGTCAAGAACTGGGGTGTTCTGCCTGGCACTGCCACAGACCCAGCACTGCCTAGCCTTCTGGGGTCACTGCCTGTCTGAGCAGGGAGAGACCACAGCCCTCAGCAGAGGTGCAGATTCTCAGGGACCCCCCGACGTGGTGGAGGTGGGAAGCCCCATGCAGAGGGCAAAGCGGACAGCAGAGGGCAGATGAGCCCTGAGCATGTGTCCTGCCTACCGTGGATGCTCAGAGGTACCTGGGGAGACCCAAGCAGGAAAGGAGGATCTGTGGTCATCAGGTTGGTGCAGGACTGCTGTTTGATGTTGATGTGGCCCCTTTATTTCTTGCTCTGGGGCATTCTGATTACAAGGAGAATTCTCTACCCTTCCCAGAGCAGCAGGTTTCGACGGACATTGGTGTGCTGCGTGATGCTAACAGGTGCATTTAGGAAAAGGACTCCATTGTGAAATCTGCTTGGGTAACTGTCTTAGTTTTTTTTTTTTGCTTTGTTTTACCTTTTCCCCGGCTCTAACAACCTCACAACCTCAGGGTCTTATTGTGGCACACATTTCTCTCACTCACGGGTCTGTGGGTCGCCTGGTGGGCAGACCTGCTTCAGGCTTTGGATGGGCTTCAGGGCGGCTCCTCCGGCCTCTCCTGGAGCCGGTGGCTTGATGTCCTTCTCATGGCCCATGGCTGACAGGCGAGAAGGGTGAATGCATAAGCAGGAGAGGCCTCTTGAGGCCTCAGCTCAGAACTGGCAGCTGCCACTTCCACCCAGGCACCTGGTCAGGAGTCACAAGGCTGCACCCACAGCAGGGTCAGGGAAACTGCTCTGCCTACTCCAGCAGTCTGCAGGGTGCATGGCAGAAGGAGGGAGGGAGGAATGGGGGACAAATCCCACCTGCTGCCTTACCACTGCAGTCTCAGGCTCCCCCTAGAATCCTGGAGCACCCAGGCCCAGGTGTCTTTGGTGGGGTCCCCAAGTCCTCCTGACTCCTCGTCCTTCGTACTGTGTAAACTGGCTTG
Organism: Manis javanica; assembly: GCF_040802235.1. Classification (NCBI taxonomy): domain Eukaryota; kingdom Metazoa; phylum Chordata; class Mammalia; order Pholidota; family Manidae; genus Manis; species Manis javanica. The sequence continues at coordinate 22,779,873 of NC_133159.1, read as the reverse complement.
AGCCCTATCCACGTGCTCTGGGAGATCCAAGGGCTTCTCTGGGCATCTACGGCTCCGCAGGGCCTAGGGTCCTGTGATCCCTGTCTCCCCACTTCCGGATTCTGCTCAGTGCCATCCTTCACCCTCCTGTGCTGTTTGCCGTCCACCCCACCCTACACTAAGCTTAGGGCCCAGGCTTGATTGTCCTAAACTCTCTGTACTACTTGTCTAAACAAAGGGCTGTTTATTTTGTGTTTTTTTCCTTTAGTATTACAAAATACTGCTGAAGACTGACAATTATTATTGTTACTGTTGTTGTTCTGCCTCAAGATGTGGACTTACCTGTGTAAGCCCAAGGGAGCCCTACAGAGCCGGAAGCCCCACCAGCCCTCCTGCTCCTCCCAGAGAAGGCGCCAGGCCTGGAGCTCCTCCCATTCTGCTGAGCATTTAGTGCATGAAAGATGTGCTTGGCACAGAAAGTTATCTTTCCTGGAAAATCTGTTGCCAGTCACCTGGCAAGGGATGGTGCAGGAAGAGCCCTGTAGGACTTAGGGTGTGCTTGGGAGATGAAATGAAGGAAATTAATGTCAGGGCCCCTGGGCAGTGATAGGGACCTGGTTAGTGTCAGTTCTCCTGTTTTATAGAGAACACCCCACCTTAGGGGTCCGAGCCAGGACATCTGCGGCTACAGGAGGGCAGCTACTAATGACATCCAGACAATCGCATAAATTGGCCCTGTCCCAGGCCCTGTGGGACGTGCGGTTGCTTTGGCCACCCTGGACCTTATCATAGACTCTGGGTCTCCCACTCCCTCCCTCCCACCTGCATGGGGTTGGGGCCACAGCCACCCCCAGAGCACATGGCTGTCCCCTGGCCCTGGGTGGGGCCTTAGGTGGGCAGAGTCTGTGGAAGCCATTCACGACTCAGCCTCTCACAGACGATCACCATCTGGTCTTGCCTTACGCCTCTCTAGGGGAGTCTGCCCTGGGGGCTGCAACATGGGCATGCATCTGCCGGGCTCCAGCTGTCCACCTTTCCACCACAAGCTGAACCTGAAAGCAGTCTAGCTTGGCTGTTTGAAACAGTACGAGAAAGGCACCAGGAGAGGTCTGTGTCCTCAAGGGCTCCATCTACAGACCTCCCATCACCCCCCACCCCCACCACTGCACAGCGGCTGCCTCCTCCAGGCCAATGCAGAGAGGGGACCTGACTTCCCTGGATAAGCTGCGGTGAGGGTGGCTGTATTACCTCAGTCAGATCCTGGACCTGCCACTGTGTGACTTAGGATGATCACCCCACCTCTCTGAGCCTCTGTCCCCACATTTGAAGAATTAGTATAATTTCAGCTTTCTCACAGGATTGTAATGAGAACCTAGTGGGTCCTTTGGCATCATATCTAGTCTTATTTCTGGCCTCACAAAGTCAGTGCCTCTAGTCATTAGGCAAACACACACACATGCATGCATGCACATGTGCACACACCCGTACACCAGGCGTGTAGGCATGTGCCTCTAGAATACATCTAGAATGCATTCCCTCTGTTCCCAAATCCTCTCTGTCCTTCAGGGGCAAAGTTTAGAACCCCCTTCTGCAACGGATCTCCCTAATACTAGCTATAGGACAGGCTCTTCTGGAACATTCCACCCCAGCCCACCCTAGAGTGTGTGACCTCCCATCCCCCTTGCTGTGTGCTCTCAAGGCTTCATTTGGGCTTCCATGACCCATGCATCCCCTTATTCCTCTACTGGTTTGGTACATACAGTTTATCCAATCATGCAAGAAATATGTAAAAGTCCCTATAATGGCCAACACTTCACTAGGCCACAGGGATTCAATGTAAATGAGACTTGATACTTGCCTTCACTAAAGAGCTCTTAGAGAAAAAGGAGAGACTTCTGCACCACCTTGACATTTAATCCTCAATCAGTGAGCAAAGAGCAATGTAGAAGGGCCTGTTGGTGGGGTTCCTGGGCTGTAACAGAAAGGGCCCCATAGCACCTGGAAGTCTCACCTCACCTACACTGGTTCAAGCTTTCAGGCTGGAGTCCTAGGGAGATGGCAGAGACGAGGCCACTTCCTCCTTCAGCTGCGAGCACCAACCGTGACTCACCTGCTGCTCTGGGGAGTGAGTACATGTCAAGGTTCATTTGAGCCCTTGGCCTCCTGGAGGCCCCCCCCACCACCAGACAGTCATGACAGCTGAGGAGCTGCTCCCCTGGGGGTGAGGGGAGAGAAATTACTTCTCTCTCACGTCCTTGTTTGATCCAGCAGGTAGGCACAGTGACATCTCAGTCCTGCCAAACCTGATAACAGAGCTGTCATGGTCAGACTGGCCCTGGGAGGTGAGCACCGAGGAGTCCAGGAAATTGTGGGGATTGTCTGCTCTGTGGGCTGTCACAAATTAGGTTGGCTCAGTGAGCAATTTCAGACTCTGCAAATTGCATCCTGAGCTCTTCTTCCCCTGACCCTCAGCAGGGTCTGTCATTGTGCTTCTCTCAGACTCCAATTCCTAAAGCTGTCTCTCCAAAGCCAGCACTATTAGAGACAGCCAGATCTGGTTTGGATCCCTAGACAGCAACTGACCAGAGGACAACTACCAGTGGGGCACTTCATGGCAGTGTGGGAAAATGGGTCCATTTTTGTTTTAATTGGGTCCATTTTTGTTACAACAAATAGACATTCAAGTTGGCTTAAATCAGAAAAGAGAATTTACAGTTTATGTAAATGAGAAGTTCAAGGGAATTCAGGTATGGCTGGATCCAGGTGCTCAGATGAAGTTGTCAGGCATCCATTATACTCCGTCTCTTGGCTCTGCTTTCCTCTGAGTGGGCATTATTTCCAGGTAACCCTTCTTCTCCTGAAGAACCCCAGTAGATTCAGCAGAAAAAGAGTACTTTGCTAGCTTAATATTCCAACGGACTCCCAGGATGGAGTCTCATTGGTCAGGCCCGAGTCACGTGTCCACCCCTGAACCAAATATTGTGGCCTGGTTCCCATGTCACAGTATACTGGTATTGACTCGGCACGTTTGCATGTGCTGTTCCTGCCATCTGGAATGCCCCTTCCTCCATCATCTTGTGATCTGTGTCTCCTAATCATGAAAACTGAGTTCAGCCCCAGTCCTCACAGACACTCACCCTGACCCATCCCCAGTCTGCTTCAGGTTCCCCTGCTCCAAGTCCCTGTGCTTTCTGTCTCAGAATGAATCACGTTATGATCATGAATTTATGTGCTGATTTTCATCTCACTATCAGTGCAATGAAATTGAAGGTAGCGACTCCGTGGCGCGTACCACTGGCCTCTCAGTACCTCTCAGTACCTCTCAGTACATATAGGGGCTCGGTAAATGTTTGCTGAAGGAAGGAGTAGGGAGGGCTTAACTGGGCAGTGGCCGTGGGGAAAGGAGGCTGACATAACACACATTGAATGGAAACATGGTTATCCCAGCATTCCCTCCCTCAGTGTGCCCCAGGTTCTGCTCCTGGAATCCGAGGACTGTCAAGGTGTCTCCATCTTGCTCAGCCTTGAATTTTCAGTCACCCACCTGCCATCTACCCTTGAGGGGTCAATGAGACATCAGCCTTAAAACTGAGAATTTCCAGAAGGGGAAAACAGATCCATTGCTCACAGGGACGAGAGCACAGGCAAGGTCAGAGTAGGAGGAGCCCACACTCTGGCTGAGCAGCTCTGGAGGGAGGGCAACCTGAGCCCCGATTCCCCAGCCTCTGCTCTACTCACACCTGTGTGATCTTGGGCCAGGTATTGCCCTCTCTGGGGCCAGTTTGTCCTTCTGATAAGTGGGGACACTAGTTATACGAGTGTCTTAGGGCTGCTGTAACCAAGTATCACAAACTGGGTGACTTAAAACAACAGAAATTTATTGTCTCACAGTTCTGGAGGCTGTAAGTCTAAAATCAAGGTGTCAGCTGAGCATGTTCCCTCCGAATCCTCTGGAGGGGGAATGGTCCTTGCCTTTTCCAGCTTCTGCAGCCTGGGCTTTCCTTGACCTGTAGATGCATCACTCCAGCCTCTGCCCCCGTCGTCACATGCATTCTCCCATGTGTCTGTGCCCCAACTTCCCTCTTCTTACAAGGCCACCCGCCCTACTGGATTAGGGCCCACCCTACTGATCTCACCTTAATTTCATTACATCTGCAGAGACTTTATTTCCAAACAAAGTCTCGTTCACAGATCCTGGGGTTAGGGCGTCACTATATCTTTTTGAAAGACACAATTCAACCCCTACCAACCCCCACCTGGGTTTTTGAGATAATCAGGTACTGAGTGAGAGCCCAGGACAGTTGTGGGCCACTGTTCAGATAAGGAGCCTGTGCTGGCCCATGACTCTGTGCCTTTGGTTCCCCAGTCCCTGCATCCCCCTGGGAAGGTGTGCTGGTCACTCAGGAGGTGACACCCCCCAGGTGAGGGGCGGTGATGAATTGGTCGTGTCTCCTGGTTTGCTTGCTGTCACTTGTAATCAGGCCAAGCCTGGCCCCTTGGTCACTGTCATCTCACACCTCACTCAGCGCTCACACCTGGATCCTTCCCACTAATGAGGCCCTTCTCAGAGACTCCAGCCTCACCCCTATCTTGTTTCTCTTTCTCTTCTTGTCACATCCAGGAGGAAGGTGGTGTTGTCTGTCAGCGAGATGAAAAATGAAGCCTTGCTGAGGAGAAATCCTCTAAGGGGCACTCTTTCTGCTTTGACCCTAGATTCTGAGGGAATCTTGACTGGGGTCATTGTGTGGCACCTTCTCCATCTATACAGCTGTGCGTGGCATTACCTCAGTGGCTTCTTGACTCAGAGATTTAAAATATGAATCAAAGAATTCCTTGAGAAAGATGAAGTCAAGTCAGCCTATAAGAAGAAAATGTAGACAATTTGCCATATAAGTAATTTAGTGTAACAAACTTTGAATGATAGAAATTTTGCCCATGACAGGATACACCGAATATCCCCATATTTCCCATCATCCCTTGTAGTTAAGTTGTCACCAGGTGACTGGTTCTGGCCAATGGACTGAGGCAGTTAAGAGTGGGTATGACACCTTCATTCCTCTCTTCCTCTGCAGTGATGACCACAGGTACCACATGTCCAAGTAGGAGAGAGAGGTCTTGTCTACGTTGTCCATTTCTGGTCCCAGCACATAGAAAAATAGGAAACACATAGAAAGTATTCAATAAATACATGATGCAGAAACAAATGAATAAATGAATGAATGAAATAATGGTGCTTCTACATAGATTCCCAATGTTTCCTTATTAAGCAATTGAAAGAAAACCCTTTATCCAGGTATGGCTTGCTGTCTTCATCTGTCTTTCCTGGTTCAAGTTCAATGAACCCCTTCCTCGAGAGCCCTGCTTGACCGTGAGCACTCCTGTGTCTCCCAAGTTTGCTTCCTTGTGACAAAAGCCTTTTTCACACTGTGAGCAAAGCCTCGCCTCATGGACTTTCACAAAAGCCAAGTTTTTAATTCCAAAGAGGTCCAACTTCTCAATTTTTTCTCTTTATGGATAATACTTTTGGTTTCAAGTTTAAGAATTTTTGCCTCACCTTAGAGCATGAAGATTTTCTCCTTTATTTTCTTCTGAGAGTTTTATAGTTTAATGCTTTATAGTATATGATCCATGTTGAGTTCTGTATAAAATGTGTTGAGATTAATTTTTTTTTGCCTATGGACGTACAATTGCTCTAGCATTGTTTGTTGAATGGGCTGTCTTTCCTCCATTGAATTACTTTTGTACCTTTGTCAAAATCAATTGAGCGTATCTGTGTGGATCTATTTCTGAGTTCTCTCTTTTGTTCCATTGATCTTTGTGTCTTTCCCTCTCCCAATACCTCAGTGTCTTGATTAATGTAGCTGTATAGTAAGTCTTATGTCAGGTAGAGTGATTCTTCCCATTTTCTTCTTTGTCAAGATTGTTTTAGCTCTGCTAAGGTCTGTGTTTTTCCATATAAATTTTAGAAGGCTTGTCTACGTTTGCAAAAAACCTTGCCAGGATTTTGATGAGAATTGTGTTAAGCCTGTGTATCACTGTGGTGAGAATTGACATCTTTACTATGTTGAGTATTCAAATCTGTGAACACAGTCTGTTTCTCCATTTATTTAGGTTTTTAAAAGTTCCTTTTATCAGTGATTTATAATTTTCAGCATATGGATTCTGTACATTTTGTGAAGTATATGACTAAGTATTTCAGTTTCCTTGATACAATTGTAAATGGTATTGTGCTTTAAATTTTGGTTTCTGCAAGCTTTGGTTTTGCTAGCCCATAGAAATATGATTAGATTTTGTGCATTGATTTTCTATCTGGAGGCCTTGCTCAACATACTTAGATATTTTTATCTTCGAAAACCCCTTGGAATTTTCTACATAGATAACCATGTCATCTGCAAATAGAGATAGTTTTATTTCTTCTTTTCCAAACCATATGCCTTTTATTTCTTTTCTTGCCTTATTGCAGTGGGTATAAATTCAGTACTATGTTGAATAAGAGAGATCAGAGCAGACAGTTTTGCCTTATTCCTAATTTTGGGCAGAGAGTATTCAGTATTTCACCAGACTAAGTAAGGTATCTGAAGGTTTTGATGAAATGTTCTTTATTTTCTTGAAGAGATTGCATGAACTTGGTGTAAATTATTCTTTAAAGATTTGGTACAACTCGCCAGTGAAACCACATGAACCTGAAGATTGTTTTTTCAGGAATTTTTAAGATTTTGAATTTAATCTGTTTGATGACTATAGAGTTAATTACACCATTTACTTCACTTTGGCTTGGCTCTGGAAGTTTAGGATTTTTGAGGAATTGGTCCAATTCTTCTATTTTATGAAGTTACATATCTGGTGGCCCCATGGTCCTGATTGCTCTCTGCTGGGACCTCCTAAGGGAGCAGAAGACTCCTGCTAGGTGTCTTTCAGTGGGAATGGATGTGGTGGGACCCCCACCCCCCATGGGTGCCACTCACCCGTCCAGTTTGTCTGGGCCAAGGAGAAGAGTCTCAGGCCCCCAGGGACAGAGAAGCTTGACGTGAGATATGGACTAATTGGGATGTTGAGGATCATTAAAAACTCTGATGCAAGAGAAATGCAAATTAAAACCAGAATGAGATATCACCTCACACCAGTAAGGATCACCACCAACAAATGTTGGTGAGGATGTGGAGAAAGGGGAACCCTCCTACACTGCTGGTGGGAATGTAAACTAATTCAACCATTGTGGAAAGCAGTATGGAGGTTTCTCATAAAACTCAAAATAGAAATACCATTTGACCCAGGAATTCCACTCCTAGGAATTTACCCTAAGAATGCAGCAGCCCAGTTTGAAAAAGACAGATGCACCCCTATGTTTATTGCAGCACTATTTACAATAGCCAAGAAATGGAAGCAACCTAAGTGTCCATCAGTAGATGAATGGATAAAGAAGCTGTGGTACATATACACAATGGAATACTATTCAGCCATAAGAAAGAAACAAATCCTACCATTTGCAACAGCATGGATGGAGCTTGAGGGTATTATGCTCAGTGAAATAAGCCAGGTGGAGAAAGACGAGTATCAAATAAACTGAAGGAACAAAACAGCAGCAGAATCACAGAACCCAAGAATGGACTAACAGTTACCAAAGGGAAAGGGACTGGGGAGGATGGGTGGGAAGGGAGGGATAAGGAAGGGGTGGAAAAGAAAGGGGGCACCATGATTAGCATATATAATGTGGGGGTGGGGCACAGGGAGGGTTGTACAACACAGAGAAGACAAGTAGTGATTCTACAGCATCTTACTACGCTGATGGACAGTGACTGTAATGGGGTATGTTGGGGGGACTTGGTGATGGGGGGAGTCTAGTAAACATGATGTTTCTCATGTAATTGTAGATTAATGATACCAAAATTTAAAAAATTTAATTTAATTTAAAAAAAACAATAAAAAACCTCTCGTGTAGGAGGGACTGCCACTCTGAGTTCTACAGTCAGTCTCCCCTGTCCCTCACAATAATGACTTGATTCTGAATGGCTAGATGGGCTCAGCTCTTCTGACTCTCAAATTAGATCCCCAGACCAGCTTTCAGAGGAACTGTGGCTGAAGACAGGGCTCATACCTCTGGGCATGTGGACCCCTATGAAGATCCCAGGTTAAATAGAGTGACCCCACCATCAGAGGCAGCACTGGACCTCCACAGACTCGCCCAAGTTCAGGTTGTTGGGGGCTGTTGCTGTAAACCTCTGGCAATGGGAGAACAGGGCAGGTAGTGAGCTCTCCAGGGGCAGGCAGGCTCCCAAAGAGATAGTGAGAAGGGCAGGGTTGAGTGTGCTGGCCCTTCTCCTCCTCAAAGTCACCCAACTCTATGGGAGAGAGAGGACAGGATGTCTGCTGGACATCCTTCCCTAGGGACACAAGAAGCCTCCCCACAACTCTAAATAATGAAATAACATTGCTCTGTGTTAGGCACGGCTGTCACCATCTTACAGAGGCTTGGCAAAGTTAACTCATTCTTCCAAACTCCTGAGAAGTGTGAGTCGGGACATAGACCCAGGTATGACCCTCAGTCCTTCATCTTCACTGTCGCCCAGAGGGACCACCCCAGCCTCTGGACCCTGCTAGCCTCAACCCCAGCTCTGATGTCAGAGATGTTTCTTCCCTTTGGATACCAACCTGCCTCCTGGAAGATTCTGCCAACTGGTCCTTGCTTTGCCCTCTGGAGCTGCATGGGGAGTTTAATCTCCTCAGTAACTGCAAAATAAATTTAATAAACTCCATTAAAGTGTGTAATCTCATAGAGAGGGAGCAGAATTTCCGTGCTTCAGACTTCTTTCATAATTACTAGCACCATGGAAATTGCAGGGATTAGAGACGGGGGTGGAGATTGTGTCACCAAGGAAGTACAAATGAATCGAAACTCCTGCACAATGAGGTGGGCTGGGATTTGCATTAAATTAGGAGGCAGGTCTGCACCCATTAACTACATGGGCACCAAGAGAGACCTTCTGGGGTTTGTTTAGCAATTTGAGGAGGTGACAGAGTGTGAAGGGTCGAGTGTGGTGATGTGGTGGCAGCCCGTCTTTCACAAATTGATTTTGTTAAATGTCTGAAAGGAACATTGGAGATCTAGGCTAATCCCATTTTCTAGATGGGATAGCATTCTTCTACCACAACCGTCCCTTCCGAGGGAAGGCAGGGACTTGCCCCAGAACACGCAGCTGGTCCACGGGAGACCTGGATCAGGATTTAGGCCTCCAGACACACTAATGAATTCTGGCTCCCCTCAGCTTTGATGATAAAAGTGGCCACTAGATGGTCATCACGTGAGTAAGAACATTCATGTCGGCCAAGAGAGGCATCTCTTCAGTTGAGTCTTGTCGCTGCGTATCTGCTGTGTGCCGTGTGCTACGTCAGCGGTTTTCCCAGGTAATGAGATATTAATCACCCCCATTTATAGATGGGAAAACTGAAACTCAGAGGGACAACAATGTTTGCCTCCGGCCACTCTGCTGGTCATTCATAGAGTTCAAACTCAGGACTCTCTGTGACTCTACCACCAACATCTGTGTAGCTGGAGAGGTTCTAATTTTGGTCAGGCAAATAGGTTCATCTCATAAAACAAAGCCAGTTGATTGATTGATTTTATCCTCTTGATATGCTACCTTAGAAAGGAATTTGGGGCTGAGTTTAAGTTCAGGCAGAAAGAGTGCTGTGATGGATTAGTGGTGCCTGCCACGGGGGTGCAGACAGAGGTAGAACAGGAGTGCCCTGCCTTTGTCGTCTGAGTGCCAAAACCTGCTGGTCACATGTCGGGGCTCGTCCCCGAGGCGGGCCAGGGTGCTCGTGAATGCTGCCTGCTTTCACCTCTGATGGCCACGCAGTCTTGCCCTACTCTCAGGCACTGGGTGCCCCCGTTCTCTGCTCTGCTCTGAGGGGACCCACCTTGCCGCTTGGCATGGGCACTGAACGAGATCATGGATTGAAAGCACTTGATGTCTGGGTGAAAATGGTGGGGGAGTGTCGTTTAATGCAACTCCTCACTCTCAAGACAAGTGGAAGACAGCACATAATGAAAAACAGATGTTTGTTTTCACTATATTTTAGACCAGAATGTGGCTAGAACTCCATCTATAAACTCTGAAGCATTTCTGCCAGTTCTGTGAAGTCTAGGCCAGAACAAATGAGGAAACAAAACCCACACAAACATCCTCAAGCCAGTTTCCTTGAACTTCAATATCCCAACATGAATGGTTTGCCTTGAAACGCTTGGCTTTTAAGTTTCGAGATCCAGAAGGATGCCCAGTGCAGTGGCAGCTGCCCCCAAGGAGACCGTCAGAGCCATCCCACGTGGGGGGTGAGGGTCTGCAGTATGCCTCAGTGGGGCAGAAGGCTGCTCCGGGGTCATTAGCGCCCTGGCACTGCCAGCCAGCCCTCCAGTGGAGAAGCACCTGCGCTTACTGTTGCCCAACTTACTGCTTGCGATGGCAAGTGCCGGAGGAAATGCATGAGGTCCCATGGGCAACTGCACAGAATGTGACTGACGGAGGGAGGGTCGGGGGACCCACCTCTTCCACCACCCTCCTGGCCATACCCATCCCACCGTGAAGAGATGTTCCTGATCAGGCCGAGTGGGTGGGGTCACTGGGACCAGGTCACACCCCCCCATCCACTTCCTGTCATTGCCTGAGATGCATCATGAGTGGAGAAGGGGCAGGAGGAGGGGCCCTCAAGTCAAGACGCAGACCAGAGGGCAACATGTTCTCTTTGGTGGATGTGGCAAAACAGTGTGGTACTGCCAAAGAATTGCCACTGTGATGGCCCTGTCGTGGGGAAGACTTGGTGGTCTTTGAGACTTTAGATACCTTCAAAATGGGCTGCTGAAAACTTCCACAGTGGCACAAACCCCAACACATGGAGAAGCAGCCCTTGGAGAGCCTTGACCTTGGAAGGGTGGGCAGCCACCCCTGTGCTCCCTGGACAGAGGGGGCTGGAGGGTCCTCAAGAGACCCTGCAAGCACCTCGTCCCATGCTGGGTGCCCTCCAGACAGCACATCACCCATTTCCTTCTCCATCCCCAGGTCCGGGCTTTGGCCCCACGGAGATGAGTGGAAACCTGGGGGGATGAGGGGAAGGGAAATTGCTGCTGTGCTTTTCTCTTCCTTCACTTCTGCTGCCTCCGTCATCTTGTCCCACCCACGTGCCGGGCCAGGGCTCTGGGTTCCTAATGTCAAAGTCCTTTTAACTTTTCTAGCTCAGAAGTTTGTTGCTTTTGGCCAAAGGCCACTTCAGCATTTGCAGAGCAAAGAGTAGGTACAGCACGATCTTTAGGATAAATTGTAGGGTTCATAGTGGAGCACGTGGGGCTGACAGAGTGGCTCCGTCTGAAATAACTTTTGCTCGAGTTCTTCCAGCAGCAGGACCTGAGTGGCAGACACGTCTGCGTGGGACATGATCTCTTTCCCAGGTGTGCCAGTGTGGGGCCCTGGCATAATCAAAGTCCAGGAGTTGGCGGTGGCTCCAAAGTCTCTGCAGGGTGGGAGGTGCCAGGGACAGTGCTGAGGGGCGGGAACTCAGAGCCCACTGCATGTGGTTGTGGGTCCAGAGCCAGACCTTTCTGTGCCTCAGTTTCCTCATCCCCAGTGTGGGGCGAGTAACAACACCCGGTGTGACTGTTGGGAGGGCTCATGAGGTGATGCAGATGAAGTCTGTGTCTGGCACAAAGCCAACTTTCAGAGACCTCAAACTAGGGGGTTCCAGAACTTTCCAGCAGACCCTAGTCTCCTGCAATAGAAAGTGGGGAGGCGCCTATCAGCATTAATTGTCTCCCACTGAACCACAGACCTGATCCCCGAGGGGAGGTCTGGGAACTGAAATGGAGGGAAGTGCAGTCACCAGGCCCCGCCCTGACTGACACGCTCTGACGGGTCTGCGGGGGGACTGGATCCTGTGGCCGGAGCAAGGCCTGGTGGGACGGGGCTGTGAACCACTGCCGGGGTCCGCTGAGCCGTAGGATTTCTTCCTACTAGCTGCAGGATGCTGAAACTGAAGGCCTAAGGCTGGGGGCTCCCAGCTTGGCCCCTCAGTCCCTCCTGGCGAGTTGAGGTGAGGGAGTTAGCAGGGCCCTCCCCACTCAGGACCCCCAGAGGCTGTGTCTGTCTGTGTTTTGGGAGCCCTGGGGCTGGGGTCCAGGGAGAGGGGCCATGAGTGTTGGGGCAGGGGCTGAGGGCAGAGACTGGACGAGCCATTCCTGCCCTGAGCCTCACCTGACCCTGCACAGAAGGGAGGTCTGGTCTGCAGAGTTGCCATGAGAATGGCGTGGGGCAGCGTGGGGCAGAGGTCAGCTGGGGCCTGGCACAGACAGGAAGGGTCTGGGGGGAGGTGGGAAAGGAGTGAACAAACATGGACAGTGGTTCCCCGATGTTGGAGAGCAGCAGACTCACCCAGGGCAGTGGGTGAATACAGATTCCCTGCTCCCAACCCTCAGAGGTTCTGGTTCCCGGGTCTGGGTAGGGTCCTGGGAATCGGCACATTAACAGGCCCCTCCCCATTCAGGAGGCTGTGACCACACCTTGGGGACCCTGAGGTGTCATCCCAGTTCTAGGGCTGGAACTGGGGGACACAGAGTGGCCAAGAGCCAAGGCAGGTGACAGATGAAGTTGGCACAGACAGGGGTGACCCAGGGCAAATCACTGTCCCTCTTAACTTTAGTTTCCTGATCGGAGAAGTCAGACCTAATGCTAACCCTCCCTCAGTGGGTGACATGAGGATTAAATGAATGCCCTTAGACCCACTCCTGAATAAACATCAGCAATTCCTGCTCTCCACAAATGAGCAACGCCCTCCCCTCCCCTGTCAGCCAGGTCCCCAGCCCTGATGTCAGCCTCAAGGATGATACAGCTCTGGTGCCCTCCAAGACCCTCCAGGGAGGAGCCTGTAAGGCCACGCCAGCCCACCCAGCCGGTGTCCTCAAAAATAAACTCTGTTTCTTGGTAGGCCAAAGGAAAAACCTATTGCCTGGGAAGTGCTGTTCAAGCAGAATTTCCTGAGCCTTTTATCATTAGAAAAGGCCGCACAGGTAGACATCTGGCAAAGGTGTCAATTATCATAACTAATTAGACCTTCACTGGATTCCCACAGGACAGTCTGTCTGCAGGAGCCACCTGCGTGGTCTGCAAGGATGGGGGACGGGGGAGGGATTGACCGCCAACCTGGGGCACCCCTGCCAGTGGGGGGTTCAGGGGCTGCCATCAGCACCAGCTCCCTGGAGGTGGGGGAACACTGCTCACCCCAGGCAGCCCTGTGGCGGTTTCTGATCAGAACAGGAGGGGAATGGGAAGTGCTTGTGCATTTAGCCACCAACAGCCACAGGCAGCAGAAGGGTGATAATGACATCATGGCTGCCGGTGATGAGCACCTACTGTGTGCCATACTGTGAGCTCGTCTGACCCTATTGGCACAGGCGACCACCTGACTGTCCCCACTGGGATGCTTGGAAGAGCGAAGGGAGCTCTCTGTGAATAATGACCCTGCATCCTGTCCTGTGTCCCAGTTCCGTCTGCAGACTCTGCCCTCCTCCTGTCTGAGTTGTCTTCACACGTGCCCCCTATGGCCACCTGCCTGTCAGGGGGTAGGTCTTCGGTGTGTCTGTCACCTCTCAGTATTACCTCCTGGGACCCCAGGGAGGCCTGGGTCTCTGTCATCGCTGCACCCCTGCACCTGAGCAGTGTGGGGGCCAGAGCAGCTGCTCATCAAATGAGGGGAGGATGGGGGCATGGGGGTGGGGGTGAGAGAAATAATGAAGTTGTGGAATAGAGGATCTGGGGTGTGAGGGCAACGGCTCTCCTGGGGGAACCTCAGTCACTCAGCAGCCCTTGGGAGGAGGAGCTGGGGCCTGCGGGGAGCTGCTCTGCATGGAGCCTCTCACTCGAGTCCCCTGATGTGTCAGACACAGTCTGCAGAGACTTGACTGTCTTCCACAAAATGACACACTGGCCCACGACATGGATGGCATCATGTGACTGGCACCGAGGAGCAGGAAATAGCAAATACTTTAGAAGCCCTAGTAAGACAATCCAAGTGAGAATGTAGACAATAAACCCCACAGTCACTCAGGGGCCTACCACCTCAGTGACAAATCCGCCAGTTTGGAGCAGACGCCAGAGCAGGAGAAGGCTCTGCAACAAGGCCAGACTGCAGTGCCGGCTGCTCTGCCACGTGGGACTTACCACCCAGCACACTAGTGATTCCCAAGTATCTGGGGCCCATAGGGTGCAGTGTGGAGCCTCTGGGCGGCAGGCATGTGGGACCACAGTGCAGACCTCTAGGACTGGGAGCAAGTCTATACCGTCTTCTGCAGATAGCTGCACTCCTTTTGAGAAATGGTTCCTGGCTTGACACTGAGCCTTGGTAGAAACTAAATGCCTAGCAAGGGGGCATCAGATGACCACACAGCCTGAGCACAATCTATCCAATGGAAGAGTATACAGGAGGTGGGCTTGGGCTCGTCTGGAGGGTTGCATGGTCGGGTTGCTCAGACTCTTTCAAACCAGCTCCTGGTGAGTCACTTTTTCTCCTTCAAAACCCATGCATATGGCCTGCTGGGGCATTCCTCATGGTCAGCTGCCTGGAGAAGAAAGGACTGCCCCTGGTTCACAGGTGTATCTGCACAGCATGCAGACCACGGAAAGTGGGCAGCTGCCCCACTGTGGCCCCACACAGGGGTGAACCTGAAGGACAGTGGTGGATGGAAGTCCTCCTAGGAGGCAGGATTTTGAGTTCACATTTGGTAGCCACTGTGCCTAGAGTGAGAGAAAGCCGCAGAGTCACGTGCATTTCCACTGGTTTGGTGATGGTCAGGGACATGGAAGGAACAGGGTTGAAGACAGGTGAGAAAATCTGGGGAAGAGGTTTATGGCTGGGCCTCTCAGATGGTTACAGTTGGTGAAGATATTTGTGTCCCATGTGAATGCTCTCCAAAGAGAACCCACTGTGGATGAGATCCCAAATAATCAACTGGGAAAAATGACACTTTCCACACAGCCACTTTTCCCATGGCCACCCCAGTGTTTGCTCAATGGGCCTATGAACAAAGTGGTCATGGGGCAGAGTTGGAGGCTGTGCATGGGTTCATCAGCCTGGGCCGCCCCTCATCAAAGCCAACCTGGTTGAGGCTACTGATCAGAGTCTAATTCACCAGCAGTGAGACCAACACTGAGACCCCGACTTGGCCCCATTTCCCAGTGGGACCTGCCAGCTACCTGGTGGCAGGTTGGTAATCAACCTGGACCTCTATCATAGAGGGGACAGAGAATCATCTGTTGGAATAGACACATGTCCTGGGTATGGATATGTCTCCTGCCCATAATTCCTCTTGGAGCATTTCATCTGCAAACTCCTGAGTGCTTTACACACCATCATGACACTCCTCACAGCACTGCTTCTGATCAGGGCACCCATGTCACAGCAAGGGAAGTGCAGCCATTTACTCGTGCCTGTGGAATTAACTGGACTTACCACATACCTGAAGTGGCTGGACTCATTGAAAGGTGGAATGGCTACTGAGGACTCAGTTGTGGTGCCAGTTGGGAGATAACACTCTGAAAAGACAGTGTTCCCTCTTAAAGGATGCAGACCATGTTTTGAATTTGAGACCATTATCTGATGCTGTTCCCTGCACAGCTGGGACACCTGGGTTCAGGGGACAAGGGGTGGAAGTGGGAGCAGCTCCTCTCCCTGTGTTCACCTAATGACTCACTCGCAGAGTTTGCTCTCGTTCTGGCAATTTTGGATACTGCTGGCTTGGAGGGCTTAGTTCCCAAGGAAATAAAGCTTCCATCAGGAGGGACAACCATAGTTCCACTGAACTGGATGAGGAGATGGCCACCTGGCCATTGTGCGCTTACGCTGTTGAACCAACAGTCACAGAAAAGGCTAATGTACTATCTGGAATGATCAATCTTGATTGATTATCAAAGGAAAACTGGGTGGCTGCTCCCATGTGAGGGAAAGAGGGGAGGGGAATTCTGTTTGGGTCAGGGGATTCTGTGAGGTGCTCCTCACAGCTTCCATGCCCCTATGTGGGCTTAATGGAAAACTGCAGCAGCCACTTCTCTCAAAATAAAGGCAGGGTGATTGAGGACTCAGACTCTTCAGCAGTGAGGGTTCGGATCAATCCACCAGGTAGAAATTCCCAAACATCGGAGAATTTGCCTGAGCAGGGGATACGGCATGGGTGACGCAAGAGGGAAGCCGTAGATACTGATTTATAGCTTCATGACCATTTGGAAAACTGAGGATCACAGTTGCGTTGCATATTTTCAATTTGCTTACTACATTTCCATGTTTACTTATGTATGCTAGCCACTTTCTTCTTTCTCTTTTTTCTCATTTTAATTTTACATATAAGGGGTTGCAAGTTAATTTGGCAATTTAGTCTTTGGTAACAGCCTCGTCAATGAACTGTGACTGAATTTGAGGAGTAAATTACAGCTAGCAATGGATGCAATGAGTCTTGGGATTGTGAGCCTCCTCATTTTAGAGAACAATCTCATTCACTTGTAGGACACATAGCTGCCTCTGGTTGGGTGCAGACATGGAGTTCTTGGGCCGTCGTATGGGAATTCAGAGATATGTGCAAGTGTAAGTATGGAAGCAGAGTAGCGGAAGGGGTGGATCACGCTGTTACCAAGTTATTGCCTCTCAGCTCTGATTTACCCCTTGTGCCCTGATCTTGGAAATGGAATATGGGCATCCCTCTTATTTTCCCTTTTCCAGCTGGCATGATGTTAAACTTGGTCAGTAGGGGGCAGTGGAGAGACACTGCAGGAGGACGACGGTTTCCTTCCCAGTTCTGGCTACTCCCTCGCCCAGCAGACTGTTGCATCCTAAGGTGCATGTGGATGATGTGGTAGCAGGCAGCTGCTGGGACCCCTGAGGCATCCCCAGCACTCACATGCTGCAGCACCAGCTTCCTTAGCACCCACTCCTGCTGTGCAGGGGCTTCTCCAGGACCCGACCCTGCAGTGCGCAGTGCTCAGCAGCACCCAGCGGCTGGCAGTTTCCCCCGGCAACCCCCTGAAGTGGTTTCATGGCAGAGTGCATCCAGTGAGTCACGTCTCTACAAACAGCTTTCCCTGGCATCCTGAAAATTGGATTTCTGGCAAGTTCTGAAGGGAAAATTCCAGCAAGTTCTGTTTGTGTAACATCACAGTGACTTCCCTGCCACTCAGTGAAGCATGGCTGTGTCCTCTCCATTGGGGGCGGGCTGCATCTCAGCCCTGGGCCTCCTCCTTGGGTTCCCTCTCTGATCCCTAACGGTAGCGGCTGCCCCTTATGTTTGCTTTTCTGGATTCTTAATATTCTCTCCACTTCTTACTAGCTAATCCCCTGTTACTCTGATCCACACTTGCAGCCAAAATTCTCTTTGTCAAACCTTCCCTGTTCACATCCCTGTGTGCTTTCTGTCTCCTGGCGGGAGCCTCATGGCTGCACCTGGGCCGGTGGGCAGGCAGAGAGCCCTGCAGGGTGGCAACTCCGGGACATTGAAACCAGAGCCTGTTCAGCCTCCCGCAGAGCTGGGGAGGAAGGTGAAGGAGGGTCAGGGCTCAGAGGAGGGGACGCAGGGCCTGTTGCATCCCCTCCCAGGCCTGTTCTTCCTGTGGAAACAGCAGCAGCTCCAGGGCCACTTTGAGGATTGAGGGAGGCAGGCATGTGTGGGGATCCGGGAGGGGAAGGGGCTCCTGTTGGCCCTCCCGGGGGGCACGGCTTCCTGAGAGACCACTCAGCCACCATGCTCTCCACCCCCTCCCCTGCACATGGCTTACTACTGGGCTATTCCAACCAGGTGGTTCTGCAGCAGCCCGTGACATGGGCTCTTAACTCCCTCTGGGGCAGCGGGTCTTGGCGCTGCCAGCTGTGGGTGACTGCCCCCCTTCCGCATCTGTTCCAGCCACTGTGCCTTCTACGGTGTCTTCTCAACCCATGGCCCAGGCCCCTTCTAGGCCCTGGCCACACTGGCCACACGGTCTGCCTGGCCTCAGGGAGAATTCTAGATGAAAGGCTCTGGGCTGGCTGGGGATACCCTTGAATCATCCAGGTGAGCCCTCACTTCACAGAGGAGGAAACTGAGGCCAGTGTCTGGATATGCTCGCCACGGTGCCCTCGCCCGTTCTGTGAAGCACAGCACGCAATAGATGCCTAGTAAAGATCTATAGAATGGGTCTGTGAATTAATGAGTGACTGAGGATGGATCTGACTCAGCTGCTACGAGACAGAGCTGGGACTGGAACTGGGTCTCTCAACTCCCACCCGTCAGACGTCCCCGATATCCTGATGTGGGTATAGCGCCCAACAGTTTGCAAATCCTTTGTATCCTTTGCATCATTTTAAACCTTCATTTTATCTCAACCCTGAAAAAGTATCACTGAGCCCATTTTACAGACGAAGACAGGGAGGCTCAGAGAGGAAAGGGACTGACCCACTCAGCAGGGCCAAGGGGCACTGAGCCTATGAGAGGCACCCCCTTGAGCCCAGGGTGACATCCAGGCCAGCGGCCTCCCCTGACCCCACCACCGTTCAGGGAGTGGGGAGGGGCAGTTCCTGCAGCAGCCCCTGCTGTGTAAGAGCAGACTCAAACCTTGTAGGAGGCCCCCCTTAATCTCCTGCTCCAGCGTTTCCTCCCCACTGCACACGTTGCCTGCCCTAGGCTGTGTGTGTGTGTGTGTGTGTGTGTGTGTTTGGAGAGCTGTAGCAGCAGGCATCTGGCCCCACGAGCTGCAGATTGGAGGAACGTGGCTCTGGGAGGTGTGTGCGAGAGGGAACATTTAGCAGGGGCTCCATGGAACTGCTTGCAGCAGCAAAGTGCTGAGTCTCTCAGGAATATTACAGCAGAGAGACTGAGGTGAGGAAATGGGAAGAGCAGGGACTTGGAGAGAAGGAGAGCAAGAGGAGGAGGAACACACACCCAGAGTCATGGGAGTGAGCTACAGGGAGCTCTGTCTGGTTGCCTCCTCCAGCAAGTCCTCCCAGACCTCCCCTTTGGCTGGGCTCCTGGAGCCTTTATTCTACCCTCCCTTCTGACACCTTTGCTCTGTGCTCCGGTGGCTGTCTGGGCCCAGGTGTGTCTTCCCCACAGAGATGGGAGGCACTGTGGCATGTCTCCCTCCTAGTGGATGGGACTTCGAGTGGGCACCAAATGTCAGGGACATCTCTTCAGAGTGGAAGGTGGAGGGTCAGAGAGTCTGAGTGACCTGCTCATGGTCACACAGTGTCAAGAGCAGAATCCAGATTCAACCCAGGTTGGGCTGATCCTGAGGGCTCTGACCTATTCATAGTAACACCCATTGAACTGAATTAATCACTTTCAAAAGGGCAAGGGCTTCCTCTCACGGTGGCTGGGAAGGGGTCCTCCAGAGACAGGTGGGCTTCTTAGGATCCCAGCATATATACCCTGATTCAAAGCCAGGCCAACTCCTACTCATCCATTATAGCCCAGCTAGCTGAGGCCATGCCAGCTTCACCACTGCAGCTCCCAGGCCCAGCCTCGGCCTGGCACAGGGTGGCCTCCTGAGGGGTTTGTTATTCCTTCACCTACCCATTCATTCATTAATCAGAAGTTCTCACTGAGCACCTACTACATGCCAGCCCACATTCTAGGGGCTGCAGCATGGAGCCAGTCAGAGAAAGTCCCTTCCCTGAGGATTCTATTAAACAAACTCACAAATTAGTGTGTAATTATAACTTGTGTTAAGTGCTCTGAAAGAGAGGAAATGGATTTGATAGAGAATCTTAGGAGGAGAAGCCAATTTAGAATGGGGGATTGGTGATCAGAGAAGATTCTCTGAGGAGGGAGCTAAAGCAGAAAAAGCGTGAAGCGCGAGAAGGAGCCAAGCCAGCCAGGTAGGGGCCCAGAGGGCCGGTGGAGGCCAGGCCACCCCAGTCTTCGCAGTCATGAAGGGGAAGCGCTGAAGGCTCTGAGCCAGGAAGCGATGGGGCAACACTGCGTTTGAGGGCGTGACTCTGTGGATGACAGGAGGGGTGGGGTGGGGGGTAGGCATGGAAGTGGGGAGACCAGCAGGGCAGCTGTGGGAGTCACACAGACCTAAGGGGTGCTGGGCTGTGGTGGGAATCTGGGAGATGGAGGGGGTGAGACCGATGTCCAGGGCAGTGCTGGTTTGATTGACACGTGGCCATGGCAGAGGGGGTGATGGTGATGGTAGTGGGCGAGGGCTGCCCCCACCCCATCCCCCAGGACTGCTATCAGCCCAGCTCTGTGATCATCGGGGTCCCCACCCTCACGCCTGCAGGAGCCCAGCCCCATGTGTGGCCTGCATGATCCCCAACCCCGGATACTCCCCACATCACGTCTTCTCTCAGTTGCAGAAGGCCTGCCCTGGGGGTCTGGGGCTGGCCAGGAAGAGCCAGGTGTGGGGGGCAGGAGGCTGGTGTCCCCTGACTCTGCCCTGCTGGGCAAGACTCTCCTCCCTGACTCCCCTCAGGAGAACGGCTGCAAGAGGCAGAGGGTCTGGGTTGGGGACCCCCAGTGAGGCTCTGAGTGGGGGCTTCCAGGGGGGGCCCAGAGCCACCACCCTCCCTGCGGCCTTGATGAGGACAGAGGGTTAATGCCAGGGCTGCTCTGATTCTTCTGTGGGAGCCTGTCTGCCCCTCCTCACCCGTGATTAATTCAGTTTGGTAAGGCAGTATTTATGCTGGAAATTTAATCATCATTTCTGATGATAAAGGAATTGAAAAATAAATTGAAAGTGTCAGACGATGCATCAGGGTGGGTGATGGAGAGGGACTGGGGGCTGCCCACCTGGCCTCCCCATTGCATGATTTATGGACCCAAGAAATTAGCCAGATTGTGATCCCCCCACAACTGCAGGATCAAGAAGCATGGGCGATGGGGTAAGAAGGGGGACAGGGATACGGGGAGAGGAGGGAGATTCCAGCCTGCAGGTGGCCATGGCATTAGGTGTCACCTGGCCCAGCCCCAAGTTACAGATAAGGTCTGGAGGGGCAGGGACCTACCTGTCCATGATGACACAGGCTGTCGGCACACGATGAGGTGAGGGTGCAGACTCTCCCTCCCACCACCAGGCTGGGGGAGGATACTGCCGGGGCCTGTGTTCCTAGGGTGTGTCCCTAGCTCTGCTGGGGTGCCAGCACCTGGGCGGGTTGGCATTCTGCCTGCAATGTGCCCTGTGCCTTAAGCCTGGAGTTCAGGGTAAGAATGCCCACCTATGAGAGGGGCATAGGTGGCATCCTGTCATCCACTGATGGCCTCTGGTGGGACAGTGTGAGCCCATGCCTCTGTGAGTTTGCAGGGTCCCTCAGCAGCTCCTGGTCTCTCCCAGAGGGCTCTTGACCCCAGAGAGGATGAGGACTCCCCGAGACTGGAGGTTTCCAGCGGTAGGACCATCTCCTCCAGCACACTGGCATCTGCTTAGGACAGGCCTCTGACTCCCCATGAGACCGGGGGCTCCTTAGTGTAGGCCTGTGGACAAGTACCCCCTTCGGTCCTCGCCTCCCTTTCTCTGCCCGTGTTGCCTGGAACCCAGGGTGGATACCTTGGGGAAGTCCCAGGTGTTAGGTCAGCTGTATCCAGGCCTGGGAGACCTAGAGGAGGCACAGTGACACATGCATAGGTCTGTGCTGGGAGGACCAGGACCCAGGCGGTTCCTAGAAGACAGGCCCCACAGTGTCCTCCAGCCTGGGAGGGGGTAGGCAAGGTCAGGCCCAGTCCCAACCTGGCTTAAAACTCCTTCTTCCCCATAACTGTGGAAAAGGCAGAGCCCAGCACAGGGTGGGGGTGCAGAGCAGGAAGTCTGGGCTCCTGCCCATTCATTCATTCATCCATCTATTCATTCATTCACACATGTCTCTGTAGCACCTACTATATGCCTCATACCCTGCAGGGTCTGGGGCTCCAGGACGGCACAAACCAGACACAGCCCCTGCCCCGTGGAGCTTGCAACCTTGTTGGGAGACTGATATTAAACGTAGTCATGAACAAATAATCGAGATAATTCCCGGAGGTGCCAAATGCAGTGAAGGAAAAAAAGCAGGATGATAATAGTGGTGAAGGGTGCCTGGGGAGTGGGGGCCTTTCCCCAGGGAGTCTGGGAAGGCTTTGGTTTTAGGCTCATATCTGTGGATGTGATGGGCATCCCAAGCTCTAGGGACAATGAATACAGAAACCTCATCATCATTCAGGAGCGACCTGAAGGCCCGGGCAAACTTGCTGTGTAGCGTGAGGGACTATGAGACATGATGAGGGTGTAGAAGTGGCTGGAGAGAGCTTTCATTTCATGCACAACCTCATGGCTGTGGGGAGAACTCTGAAGGTGATTCTGGGAACAGCAGCAGCCCCTGGAGGGTTTTAAGCAAAAGAGTGGCACAGCTGGTGAAAAATATGTACTCCTAAGAAACTGTTTTGGCCTTTAAGCTTGGTTTAACCCAAACAAAGACCTAATGTATGGTCTGTGGGGCAAACATCGTGCATCTGCTTCATAGCTGGATGACGTCAAGAAATCATCTTATGCCTAGATAACGATCAAAGAAACTAAAATGCATATCCTGTAACATCAGCATAACCCGTGATTCCTGTATGTGCTAAACTGTAATCTAAAGGATGTAGGCCTGGCATAATGATAGATGTTCTTTGTTAGGAAATGTATACCTATCATCATGTAAATATATCATCATGTGAGAAAGCCTGTCTCACCAGAACATTCTTCTTCAGGAGCACCCCCACCCCGTGCTGGGCTCTGCCTTTTCCACAGTTATGGGGAAGGAGGAGTTTTAACGTGTTTTCTTTGCAGCTGTCCTAAACCCCTGCTCAAAGAGAACTCTAATAATTTCTCTCTGAAGTCTCTCCTCTTCTCCAGGCTTTTCTTTTACTCTTCTTTCGGTGTGGTCAGCAGAATATCAGAGTGACCACCTCAATTTGCCCAGGACTTGACTGCACCTGATGCTCGGTGCCAGCACAGGTGTTTTGGGTTGAGTTTGTTCTCCTTGGCTCTTGTCCCACTTGCAACAAAGAATTAAAAGACAGTAGCTAAGCTGAGGGAAAGTTTTATTTGTGTATATTCCAAGGGAGGGTGTTTTTATCATGACCTAGCCAGGAGACACTTCTTTGATGGACAGGGTGAGGTTATTTAATTGACAGTTCTAGTTATACGCCCATTCCTCTTGGTGCGCATGTCTTTTCCCAAAACGAACTCGGAAAAGACCCTGGGTTTTTTTTTTTTGGTGGGGAGAGCAAAACTGCAATTTTCTTTTAGTGAGATTATGATGAGGTGTAGTTTGGGAAGTTCTTAGTTTTGTTCGATTGTGCCTGTGTTGGGACCTGGTTGGGATGGTTTGGCCTGGTCCCAACAGGCAAGAAGTTACCTCCCTGCAAAGCCTTTGTTGTCTTGGCGCGGGACTCCCTGCCTGGGCAGTTTGGGCCATTTTTTCTTAGAGCCTTATCTTTCCCTTCCACAGCTGCTCATCTCTCTCTTTCAGCCTAACTCCTGCCCCTTGTGCCTTTCTGGCTTCTCAATGCCTTTCAGTGCACCAGGGAGTCCTCCTGATATCTGGACCTCCTTAATTTAAGTTGATGGTTCTGACTTGAGCTGGTAACATTTATACTTGTATGTTCTGGGCAGGTTGACCTAGGGAAAATGGAGACTGATGGGATTGGGTAAAATGTATTTGGTTAAATTGGATACTACTATTAAAGCCTGAGCAATATGGATAATCAAGTATATGAGACTGACAATTTCAGCTCTGAAGACAAGGGACACTTGCTCCTTCCTATTGTAAGGCAAGCTGTGTCAAAGGGCATCCCTTTGGTTGTGAAGTGGTCCCATAGGATTATCCTTAAATTATATATGAAATATAACTGACTTGTCTGGGAGTGCACGCGTAAGGGCTGATCATCCAGTGCTCTGAGTCACCCTACTAGGCTTATGTTATTAGGGGAAAAACTGAAATACGTAGAAGAGTGACTCACGGCCATTTGGAAGTGACAGTCCTACGCAGCACACTTCTATCCACTACACTTTTTCACTGGTCAGTTGTTTAGACTTTATTGCAAACTTAACTAAAGAAAACAGGAACCTCTCTTGTAAGACAGAACAAGTTCTGAATGCTCAACAGCCACGCACCAGCACGCTGGCACGATTTATGTATAATACTTAGAGTTTCTAGTTTCAAGTACTTAACAAATTGGGAGAAATTTAACTAAAGAAAACTGAAGTCTCACATGGCCAAAATGGGGATCACTGGTAATACCGAAACTGCTATTGTTGCGTGCACAATTAGAAAAAGCTGGCTATGGAACAAAACAACTTGAAGGGGATGCATATTTCAGTGGGTAAAAAGCCAAGTGAGAAAGGATGGAAGTTTGTTCAGGACTTAAAAGCTATTAACAACATTGTAATACTTGACATCCCATGGTCCCTATGCCTCAGACTTTATTCTCAATTACATCAGAGGACAATTGTTTTTCTGTAACAGATTTATGAGTGCCTTTTTTTAGCATCCTAATGGAAAAGGATAGTTAATATTTATTTGCTTTCACCTGGAGAATCGACAAGGATATACTGAAAGCCCAACTTATTTCGCCCAAATTCTTAAGGTCAGTTGAGCACATATAAAATTTCCTAATAATTCTACCCTAATTTTACATTGATGATCTTTCATGTTACACTTCTGAACTGAACCGTCAAATGTTGCCATCTACTTAGTGTCACAATCAGCCTCTAGGGGTTACAAAGTTTCTAAAGATAAACTACAATTCTAGTCCCCAACAGTCAAACATTTAGGCCACAGAATATCTAAGGATGGATTACATAACAGACCCTGAGAGACTTAAAGGAATCCTAGCTTTTCCATTTCCAAAAACAAAAATTATGTGGATTTCAGGGACTGGATACTATAGGAATTGGGCACCAAACTTTTCACTTATTGCCCAACCTTGTATATGTTGCTTAATTATTAAATGGAGCCAAGAAGCTAAGAAAGCTATTGAAATTTAAAATCTCTGTTAACCCAGGGGCCTGCCTTAGGGCATTCTAGCTATAAACTGCCCTCTTCCCTCCATATGCAAACATAATATAGGTAACGTTTTAGGAGTTTAAATCCCAAAATGTGGTGGTCGACCCTGGCCCACTGGAGATTCTAGTCAACAGCTTGATTCAGTAGCTAAAGGCCTCCCCTTGTGTGAGGGGCAATTTCTGCTTCTGCAATTTTTATGCAAAACCATTGAAGAGATCTCTTTTAGCTGTTTACGTTCCCCATTCTATAGAAAGTCTTCTAAATTCTCACCATACTCAACATTATTCTGCAAGCGGACTGGCATCTCCTGGGATACTTTGTTCTCTGTGTCTAATATAACTTTGGCTGGATGTAACCGTCTTATAACCCTGCTGCTTTACTTCCCACAGAACAAGATGATTCTGAACATGATTGCATTACTTTAACCGATTTTCTTCTTACTCCTAGAAATGATTTACAAGAAACTCCTATTGATAATGCTGATTTAATTTGGTTTACAGATGGCTCATATCTTAAGGATGCCAAAGGACATTACTGAGCTGGATATGCTCATTAACAGATGTCACTGAAAGTTCTTATTTACCTACTGTCAAATTCAGCACAAGCCAAATTGATTGCTTTAATTCAGGCCTGCCGATTAGTTAAAGATCAAGTAGCTTAACGTTTATACTGATAGTCGCTATGCTTTCGTGGTAGCCCATGATTTTAGTTACGGAAACAACAAGGATTTTTCACCTCCTCTGAGCAGCCCATAAAAAATGGCCAACAAGTAGCAGAATTGCTCTTTGCAGGTTAGCAACTGCACAGCTTGCCTTTGTTGAAATCCCTGGACATTCTAACTTCAATACCTTAGAAGCTGATGGGAACCATTCAGCCGCCTGGGGAACTAAATACGCAGTTCTATAGGGTCTTGAGAATGCCCTTTACTTTCCACAACTGACTCCCTAGAAGACCTTCTTTTACAGGCTCAAAGGGTGGCCACTGAAGAGGAGAAACAGATTTAGCAACAAACAGGGAATCTTTGATTCAATTACAAAATTTTGGTGTGGGCTTCAGACCAACCAATTGGGGCTCGAATGCCTATGCTCACTTATACCCACCAAATAAATCCCTGGGGACCAAAAAAAATGGTCCTATGGGGAAAACAATATTTTTGGAAACCTTCTTCTACTGTTACACATAAGGTTTATTCTTGTATTATTTGCCCTCAGATATAATCCTTGAATACCCCTCTATAGTCTTCAGGTGGCTTTCCTTTGCTCACAGGGCCTTTTGAGGTATAGCAACTGGATTTTATCCAGATGCCATCATCTCAAGGCTACAAATATGCTTTAGTGATGATTTACATGTTTGCACTTGGGTTGAAGCCTTTCCCTGTGGAAGAGCAATGGTTCTTACTGTAGGAAAATTGTCACTAGAAAAAATAATTCTCACTGGGGGAGTTCCATTTAAGATACACAGTGACCGAGGTTTTCATTTTACCAGCAAATAGTTAAATCTATTTGCAGGATTTGGCCACTAACGCAACAGTTCTGTTGTGCTTATCATCCCCAGTATTCTGGATTAGTAGAAAGAACTAATGGCATAATAAAAACCCAGTTGGCAGAATTTATAGATGCTTTTAATCTTTCTTGGCTAAAAGCTCTTCCACTAATATTATTAATCTGAGATCTATACTCTTTGGAAGATATCAACTTTCACTTTTTGAAATTGTAACTAGAAGACCTATGCAATTAGATGAAGGATTATATGAACTCCCACTATTAAAGGGGGGGTATAAACCATAGTTGTTCCGGTCTCATTAAGATACTTCAACAGAATGAAAAATTGGCTCCTAATTCCTTTTGTACCAGCCTCAAAGGGGATGAAAATTTCAAAGATCACGATTATAACCCTACTCTGTCTATTGGAAAAGACCCCCTCAAAAAAGCTTCCTTACAGTCTCACTGGAAAGGACCATATCAAGTATTACTAACTAAATTAGAAGGAGTGACCTCATGGATTCACGTTGCTCATACGAAAAGTTCCTGTACCTGAATGGACTTCAACTCCTGTTACTGATACATGACTTTAATTGACTAAGAAATTTCCACCTGACAAGGATGAGAAGCAGATGGTATCAGATTGGACTGCTTTCCCCAAGATTCCAGACCAGGCCTGTATACCTAAGTCCTCCTCTTTGGGTATTCCTGATTTTTCCTTTCCTTCTTTAACTATTGGAAATCAAAATACTGACACATTTTTATAGTGGGCACATTTGTTTGCATTAAGTACTTATCAATTCAATTGCTGGGTTTGCAGACAATTGCCTAAATCTGGTACTTCTGGGTTGCCATGGTGGGTTCTCCACTTCAAGGAAAGGATTGGTTAAATTTAAGATCTTATATATCCAAATATATTTACATACTGGTGTCACATTACAATCTGAAATAACCAACTGGAACCCTAATAAGTGGCCTTTCAATTTGTCATCCCTAGGTCATAGATTTAATTTTTCTTATAATGTCACCACTAAAGAGAGCCCCCCAAAATGGGCACTACTCCTTAAAAGTAAGCCAGTTAGAATAACCAGAGATGGAATCTTTCCACTATAGGATGGATTTGTATGGCTCACCCCTGTTTATGGGAAACTGAATAAACGTGTTCCTCTTTGCTGGGAGCAAAGAAATCACTCCAAGGACAATTTTCCAAATAGTATGAGAGAAATGAGTTGGATAACTTCCCAGACTGCAACTATACCATGAATTTGTTCACCATATCACTGATTGGTTTGCTGCCGATTTGGTAAGGAGGCCCAGTATCTATTGGGTATCGCCTAATGGAACCCAGTGGCTTTGTGGAAATAATCTTTAGCCCTAGCTCCCAATGGATGGCTAGAAAGGGTCACTTTAGGATTCTCCTGGTCTCAAGGAAAAATTAGACTTGCTATTTCTACTGTTACAAATTTGCCACTTTAAAAGCCTGATGGACCCGTGCTGTCTTTCAATGGTTTGATCATCTAGCAGCTATATTCGCTCCTTCTACAGGAACTGAAGATGCCATTATCCATACTGAGGCACTTACCAAATTTACTCAACAAACTGTTAATGAGAGTCAACAAAGTTTCTCTCTCCTTAATACAGAGGTAGTTTTAATGAGGAAAGCAGTTTTACAAAATCAGATGGATTTAGATATTTTAACAGCCTCCTAAAGGGGTACTTGTGCTATAATCCACACCAAATGCTGTGTTTTTATACCAGATAATTCTGAAAATATTATTCACTTTTAAAATCATATGAAAACCCAAATCACTGCATCAGGTAACCCATCCCTACTATTGATCTTTTTCTCAATGGTTTGGACCTTGGGGTTCTTGGATAAAAACCATATTTGTCATCATCTGTATTATAATAATGGTAATAATCGGCTGTCTTTTCCTCTGTAATTGTTATCCACACTATATAGTTCCTCTTGGTCCACAAAAATCTCAATGAAAGGATACATACAATCTTTGCACCACAATGTGATCCTATTGAAAATGCTTATCAATTTTAAATATTATACCAGCAATAGCCTTATTTAAACATTAAAGAGGCAAATAAGAAAAAGAATTTTAACCCCCATTCCCTGCTACTGACAATTTAACTTAAACATAATATGATATTGAGGGGCCGGGTGGACCCAAAGCAGATCAACTATCAACCTAGCATCAAGGGACTAATTTTTGACCACCAGTGTTTTCTACAGGAAGATTATTGATGAAAAGGGGGAAATGATGAAAAATATGTACTCCTAAGAAAATGTTTTGGTCTTTAAGCTTGGTTTAATTTAAACGAAGAGCTAATGTATGGTCTGTGGGGCACACATTGTGCCTCTGCTTCATAGTTGGATAACCTCAAGAAAACATTGTACACCTAGATAATGATCAAAGAAACTAAAATGGACATCCTATAACGTCAGCATAACCCGTGATTCCAGTATGTGCTAAACTGTAATCTAAAGGATGTGTACATACCCATCCTGTATGCGCATGATGTTCTTTGTTAGAAAATGTATATAGTCGTGAAAGAACCTTTTTCACTGGAATACTCTTCTTTGGGAGGACTGTGTTTTCCTCGCACCTGTCCTAAACCCTGGCTCAAATAAAACTCTGATTATTTCTTCTGTAGGTTTTTCATCAACACAGTCGTGTGGTTTTGCAAGGCCACACTGGCTGCTGTGGGTAATGGACTGTGGAGGGACAAGAAGGAGCAGGGGGCCTGGCAGGAGCTGCTGTGGGTGTCTAGGGAGCTGGTGGTCTGGACCAGGGTACAGACAGTGGAGATAGAAGCAGTGGAGGGAAACCAGATACATCCATGGCTCCCAGTTACCTGCATAATAAAGTCCGAAAGCATCAATCTGGAACTACAAGTTTTTATTGCCACTTCCCTCCCCACCACCCCCTCCTCATGTAGCAGGCAACTCATTAGCTTATCTCCTTTAGATAAATCTTCTCATTTCTCTGCTCAGGGTGGAATGAATGAAATGGGGGTGTGGACTCGATCATATAAATGCTGCCTTCTGATGCAATCCCCTCTTCTTAGAGTTGAGCTGCTGCCCCACTGTGAGCCTGGCTGGCTTGTCCCAGTCCACCTCCTCCCATCCTTACTGCTGTCTCTGCCCCTGAGGCACCGGCCCGCGTGGGGAAGCTGCAGCCTCACAGCCTCTGGAGTGATGAGCACAGAGGTCCTGCCCACAGAGGTGAGAACTAATTAGCGCTTAGGCTGGAAGGGAGATCAGACTGACAGTTGTCCCTCATTTCTAGAATTTAGGGTGTGGGGCTAAGGAAGGGGCAGGCAGGGCTCTGAGCCCTGGGTGGGGAAGGACTGTGCTGAGAGGGAGGTGGGGTTGGTGGGCAGTGCACAGGTCTGGGGAGAGCCAGCTCTGGGAGCGGTGGGGACAGTGACATTCCCTGAGCTTGTCCTGAACAAACTCACACGTACTACACTTTATTTCAACTGCTAGAGAAGTGCCATGTCTCATTAGCAGGTTTGCTTTTCATCAGACTCCCTCCTCATAATGAACTAGGACCATTCACTCTTGCACCAGGCCCTGATCTGTGTCTAACAACTGACCCTTGGCACCTCTAGAGATCTGGGACAACTTCATGACCATCTTCTCCATCTGACAGATGAGAACCCCAGAAGGCGAACCAACAGCTCGAGGCCATGCAGCTCGGGCCCACTAAGGGTGGAACTGGAACCCAGGCCCTAGGGCTCAGTGCCCCGTGCTTAACTACTACAGTGCACCTTCTCCGTGTAGCCCCTGTAGCCCCCCAGGGCGGGGATCCTTGTCCTCATCGGAAAGGTGAGTAAACCAAGACTAAGAGGTCACACTGCAAAGTCCCCGGTGGAATCCACACTCTGGATGGGGGGGGGGCCTCCCTTCCTCCTGCTTTCTCCCCACCCCCACCTTTAGAGGGAGCGGGCTCATGGGCTGCCCACAGGACCCAAGCAAATGGTCAAGGGAGGGACCCTGGGAGAGGAGCTGACCCTGTTCTCTAACAGACCCAGGCTCAGTCCCCATCCTGCCAGTGGCATGTGGCCCTGGGCCAGTCACTCAACTGCTCTGAGCATCAGTTTTCTTCTCTGTAAAATGGGGCAGCAGCAGCTTGTTGGGAGGATGGGGGTCTGAGGCAGGCACAGATGTTTAGCACATAGTGGGTGCTCAGGAATGGCCACGCCTTCTCATTCCTCTTGGGGCTGGAGCTCTGACATTGGGTCTGATGGTCCCCTCTATGGGGTGCTAAGCTCCTGCTGCTGGGGGGCACTAGGGGCAGGAAAAGAGGCTGGGCTGGTTTGGGCACAGCCTCCCTGTGGCCTTGGGGGAGCTCCATTACTGCCCACCCATGGCACAAGAGGGCGGCCCCGCAGCTGACTCAGAACTGATTGAGGTGTCTGGGGCCTAGCTGCCTTGGGAACCTTCCGCAGTGAGTTCCCACCCCATATGGGCGGACTCATGGTGGCCCCACTTGGGATGGATGGGGACTGCCTGGCCAGGCTGTAGCCTATAAACCGCTCCCTGGAGGATGGCAGCCAGCCCCCTGCCAAGTCAACTACCAGGGGGATAAAGGCTGTGCCCTGCTGCTGGACTCAGGACCTAAGTCATCATCACTCATGGTCACGCCTGTCCCCTGTGTGGGCATCACACTGTCCCTTGTTTTTCTATGCTTAGTAGATGAATACTGATAACTAACCCTGTCTGAACATTCACTCTGAGTACACAGCCCATTGCACTTAATTCTGACAGCTAATGGTCCTGTAAAGGAGGGACAGCCACCGTGCCCAGTTTGTGGTGAGAAAAAAGAGGCTTGGAGAAGGGAAATTAACAGCAAGAAAGTGGGGAACCTGCCGGCCTCCAGGGCCCCAGCTGCTCCCCCCAGGGACAGAACTGCACCTATACCCTGCCACCCTCCTCTCTCCGAACAGTAAACATTCCCACAAGGACATGTTCATACATGCACACACCTGCCCTCATGCACCAAGTCATGCGCCCTGATGCTCACATGCACACAGGCGTGGCCCTCACCCCCACATGTGTGTCTGCAGTCACACTCACCCCACAGACTCCTTGCTGCAACAATGTTCCCTGCCTAGTAACTCTTGTTTCCAGGTGTGCTATGAAATTCACCATCAGATTTAAAGCCAAGAGGAGAGATAGGCAAGGGGAAGCCAAATCTCATTTTAATTATCTGTGGCAGGAACCAATTTTTCAGGTGATAATTATAATAATTAAAAACTCTGTTATCAGCTCTGGTGCTGGAAGGCAGCGCCTACGCAGCCAGCTTCAGGATCGTGAGCACGCAGAGCTCTGATAACGGGCCCCAGCTCCAACCTCCCGGCTCTAGTCCTGTCCCAGGGTAATTCTGCTGGGTGTTCTGGAACTAGAGGGGGAGAACTGTGAGCTCAAAAAGAGGAAGCAGAGGGCTATTCTTCCAGGGGGCTGCACATGACCAGGCGCCCATCACCTATATGGCCTGAGCACCCTCGGCTGCGCCCGGTGTGACAAGGGAGCTTCCAGTCTCCACCGTGAGATGATGCTTGCCATGGGACCTGGCCTGGACATCCCTGCGCTAGGGGGTCACCTCCCTGGGTTATGCGTCAGGAAATCCACATGGTGTGTCTCATCACAGGGGTGTGTTAGGGGTCTGCTCTGCAACCAGCCTGGCCTGGGCTCTGTCACTGATCTACCCTGTGACTTTGGGTGAGTCACCCACTGCATCGCCTCTGCTCTTGGCCACTTACAAACGCCTTACTGGCCAGCTTCTCACTGCGGCCACCCAACAACCCACCGCGAGGGAATCTCAGAGAGCAGGGCCTCATCTCCACTGCCCGTCTCCGTGACCTCGGTGTCCAGACCCCACCTGGTCCAGGAAGCTCCCAATAAATACTGTTGAAGGACACAAGAATGTGTAAATACACAGGATAAGGCCATGAGGTGGGCGTTCTTATCCCCATTTAACAGTGGAGGAGACTGAGGCTCAGAGAGGTGAAGGGCTTGCTGGTGAGGGGCAGGGATTGGGAGGGGAGGGTCAGGGGTAGGGCTGGGGGAGCAGCACGGGTCCTGGGGAGAGTCAGCCCGAGCTGTCCTGCATTCAGGCAATAAATCAAATGTCTCACCAGGCTGCAGACATTCCCAGGGAAACTCACACGCCAGCATGTGTGAGACCCCAGTGATGGTGGCCTTAGGGGGAGGAGGACATGAGGGAGGGAGGGAGCAGCCTCGTTTGCATAAAGACCCCACCTCCTCCAGTCAGCTGGGGGCTCAGGGGCGGGAACACCAGGGCCTAGCCAATCACCAGGAGGCTGGGAGCAGAGGCAAGAGGAGCAGGGCCAGGCCCCTCCCGCAAGCTCATCTAGCCGGCTTTTTTCCCTCCTTAACCTTCTCCAGTCCTTCCAACAGTCCCGCATCCAGAGCAGGAATGACCATCTTCACTATGCAGATGAGGTAGCCGAGGCCCAGAGAGGCCATGTGACTTGCCCAAGGTCACACAGCCTGTCAGAGGCAGAACCAGAACTGACACAGGCGCTGACCCCCAGCCCAGGGTGCAGAGTCCTGCCCCTCTGGCTTCCTTCCTCCTGGCTGCCGTGGCCCAGGGCCCCAGCTGGGCACCCGCATCCCAGGCCTGTCCTCTGTGACCATCAGCCCCTCTTCCCACCAAACACCCCCACCCAGGGCTTAGCTCAGAGCTGCCGCTGACTCCCGAGCGCCCTCCCAGCCTCCATCCCTGAGCCCAGACCCTTTGCTCCAGCTGCCCCCAGACATGAGGTCAGGGACCCACAGAATATCAGGGCTGGCAGGGGCCCCAGGATCATCTGGTCTGTCTTCGGGGCACAGGTGGGAGCCGTGGTCCCTCAGCACCATGCTGTGCCTCTCCCTCCATCCCAGGAGACCCCCAGGGCTGACTTGGGGGCTGCTCTTCCCCCAGCCTTTCTCCCCCTGCTTCCTGCCTCACTTACCCGCTCCAGCAGATTCTGCAAACCCAGGTGTAGGGTTTGCTTTACAAATGTCCTGGGGAAAGAGGGGGAGCCTGCACCTGCAGGTGCTCAGAGACCCAGGATTTACTCTGCTGGGGAATGTTTGCTTCTCAGGAGGGACGTCTCAGCTGCTCCCCCTTAAAGGCTGGCTTTCCTGAGGCTTCCCTTTCCCAGGGAGCTGCCTGGTGGCTTTGGGGCAATAGAGGTGGAGGAGCCACGGGGACCCCCATGTGGTGAAGAGCAAATCTACACAGTGCAGTTGGGAGGGAGAAGATGGACTTGGGGCCACCAGGCGCCTGGGTTTGAATCCCTGCCCCACATGGCCAAGCTGTGTGGCCTTGGGCAGGCCACTTAATCTCTCTGGGCCCTGATTTCCTCATCTGCAAAATGGGTATAATCACAGTGGGGTTAGTGAACACATCTGCCTCCGAGGTAATGAGGCTCAGATGAGGGGGGGGGGTCTCACAGGTTCCACCTCCCTGCAGCTCAGGAACTAGGAGGATGAGGCCCCATTGACAGGACTGGCCCGGCTGTGTGCCAGGACACCAGATGCAGATAGTTCATCAGCCGAGAGATTGTCAGAGAGTCGCTGCTTCCCTGCTAATGAGTTCACCCATCTTCCCTCTGGAAAAGGCCCCTGGCAGTGAAAGGAACCTTTGGGGCCCAAAGTTCTGCTGTAGTCCAAAAGTTCAGCAGAATTCTTTAATGCATCTAACTTCTAATAAAACAAGGACAGATCAGGGCATGGGGGACACTGACCTAGTTAGCTCAGATGACCTGGGTCTGACTGGCTGGGTCAGGGCTGGGCCTGACCACCAGGGCAGACTGAGTGGGAGGTACTGTGATAGGCCCCAGGGACTCCAGCTGGCTCCAGTCTCTCCTGAAGGCATCTCCCCCAAATCTAATCAGAAATTTAAAAAAAAATCCTACTCTATTCTCAAAGTACAGTGTAAGGAAGGGAAGCTTTGTCGTCAGACCTGACAGACCACAGAAGACACCAGAGACCAGGGCTGGCCCTTGAGAAACGCCAGCAACCCTTGTGTCCCTCTGAGCCTCCATCTTCTCACTCGTAAAGTGGGAATGGTGATCTCTCTCTTACTCGGTTGTTATGAGGGTCAAGTGAACAGGGTTATGCCCTGCAAGGGTCCCAATACCTAGTAGGTACCCCCAAAAGACAGCTATGATTGCATTGAGGTAGACAGAATAATGACCCCCAAAGATGTCCGTGTCCTAATCCCTAGAACCTGTAGAGGTACGTGACTATATAGCAAAAGGGAATTAAGGTTGCAAATGGAATTAAAGTTGCTAATAACTGGCTTTAAATTTGGAGATTCTCCTGGATTATCCAAGTGGGTTCACTGTAGTCACCAGGGTCCTTCAAGTGGAAGGAGGCAGAAGAGGAGGTCAGAGCAACGTGATGTGAGAAGGATTTGACCTGCTGTTGTCAGCTTTGGAGATGGAGGGAGGGACCGCAGCCAAGGAACAGGTGGCCTCTGGATGCCAGAAAAGGCAGGGAAATGAATTTTCCCATGAAACCTTCAGAAAAGAACTCAGCTCTGTGGACATATTAATTTTAGCCCATGGAGATCCATTTTGGACTTTTGATCTTCAGAACTGTAAGATAATACATCTGCATTGTTTAAGTCACTATATTTGTGGTAATTTGTCACAGCGGCAATAGGAAACTAATACATAGGTGGAATCATGTCCTGCCTCCAGGAGGGGTACAGTTGGCACTTGTGCGGACTTGGGAGCCTGACTGCCGGTTCAATCCCTGCTTGGCCCATACCAGTGCTGTGGATTAAGGAAGGCAGCAAGCCTTTCTGTGCCTCAGTTTTCTCCTCTGTAAAATGGAATAGTACTAGTACTTCCCACATAGGGTCTTTGTGAGGATATAAAGTTCTAAAATACAGCTGGACACACAGAGGTCCTTTAATAAAAATCAGAATATTTGGAATGTGAGGACAGATTTTTTAAAACATCAGTACAAGTATTGGGACCCCTGCATGCTGTCCATTTGACTCAGAAGTGGTAGAGAGCAGCTTGAGGTTGAGGAGGTGGACCCAAGAGCAGAGCCTTAGTGCACCACATTCTGCCTTGTGGCTTTGGACATGGTACTAAATTCTCTGAGTCTCAGTCCTCATCTATAAAATGGGGGTAATAATGGTACCTACTCCAGAGAGGATTAAATGAGATAATCCAGGTAAATCACTAAGCCTGGTGCCCAGCACGCAGATGGTAGATTCTCATATCGTGGCCCCAGCCTTGCTTACTAGCTCCCAGCAGCACAGTGGTCAGTGGCTACCAGGAATGCTGAAACACTTCTCAGTCAGTTTCCCCCTTGTGATCACAGAAGCACACACAGAATCAAACAGACCTCTGGGATGTGCCAGGCCGATTCTCCCATGGACAGAGTGCTTGGTGTGCAGGTAAATTCAGGGGCCCCTTGCCAAAGCACTTGCAGGAGTTCTGGAGGCCTAGGCTGGGAACCTGGGCTGCAGCTCTGGCCCAAGCCCCTGGGGATTCCTGCCATTCACAGGCCTGGTGATGGCACAGTAACAGCCAGACTCCCCTCTGCCCTCCTGCACCTGCCAGAGCCACGGCGCAGGGCAGCCTCGGACCTTCCCCAAGTGGGGCCTCCTCCCCCTATGCACCCCTCCAACCCAGGCGCTTGGGTTTGCAGTTGTCTTTCTTCCTGTTGAATACATAATTGCCTCACAGGATGAGCCACAGTGCCAACTGTAATAAACCCAGTTCATTACATCTGTCTGCACAGAGCTGCTTAATGAGCAGGCACCGGTGCTCTGTGGCCCTTCTGCACTAACTGCAAATGAAGTGCATTCCATGGCATCATTTCATTAGCTTCTGAGGGTGGAGAGAGATGGGTGTTGGGGGGTGATGTTATGGGATAGAGGCAGAGAAAGAGAAGAGGATGAGGGAGAGGAAAGAGACAGTGAACAAGGAAGGGGGAAGAAGAGAGACAGGGTTATTTTTTTTGTATTTGACTCTTCAAATTACCCTTGAAGGGAGAGAAGGGCTCTGCAGCCTCATTCTTCCCATTGGAAAAGTATGGACACCAAGTCTACTCTTGATGGGTGCTGGGAATACCATAATGGATGAGACAGACAGGGTCCTGCCTCCAAGGGGTTCACAATCGAGTGTAGAAGGTGGGCATTGGGCAACTATTTACTCAAATGAGTCCTGTGAGTGATTGTGTGGGTACACATATGTGACCTTGCATATATGTAAGTGTGTGAAGACTGGGATATAAGCATGTTTATAAGAATGCATGCATGTGCTGTGTGAATGCATGTGTGAGCATATGTGTTTATGTGACAATATATATGACTGCTATGTGTGCATTTGTCATGCAAGAATGTGTGTACAGGTATAAGTGTCTGTATAAGAATATTATGCATGTGCAAGTATATGTGTGTGAATGCATGAGTTTTTATTTGAGTGCATGTGTGCACAGGTGAATGAAGGAATATGTGTCTGATTGTATTTCCATGAGTGCATACAAATGTGTATTTGTATGTATGTTTTCATGTACCTGCAACAGTGTGTGACAGTGTGCATATGCAAGTGAACGCACATATGTGTACATGTGAATGTGTTGATGTATGTGTGTATATGTGAGTATGTCTGAATGCATTTATGAGCATGTGTTAGTGTGTGTTTATATAAGTGTGCATGTCTAAGTGAGTGTAAAGTCATGACTGTGCATGTAATATGCTTAGAAAGAAAGTGGTTTAGAGAAAAGTGTGGGCTGAAAAGTGAGTGACCACATGAATTAGAATACTACCTCTGCCATCTCCTGGCTGTGCACCCTTGGGAAAGTTGCTTAACCTCTCTAGACCTCCATTTACTTGTCTATATAATTGATATTAAAACATACCTACCTTATAGGGATGTTAGGAGAATTATATTCACTAATAGGTCTAAGACACTTAATAGATACTTAGTACTCATTTAGTGCATATTTAGCACTACATTTTAGCTGTGAGAATAGTAACAGCTGAAAAGCAAAGGAAAAGGATTGGTGGGTCCTGACATGTCAAGAGTCAGGGGAGTCGTTTCTGAAGAAGAGCCACTTATGCTGAGATCAAGAATGAGTCAAGAAGAGTGTGTAGTGGGTTTCTACGCCCTTCCGGCCCCACATCCATCCCTCCTTTTCTGGTAAGACTACCCTCAATTTCCCTTTGAAAACAACTCCCTGACCACTCTCAGTCCATCCAGCTGGGCTGACCCGTCCTGGCTCTTGCCACCCAGGGATGGCCATTCAGTTAACTTCACCCCTTGGCTACAGTAGTTGTTTCAGGAGTGGGCCATGACTCAATCCAGGCCAATGAGAATCATACCAGAGACTGTTAAAACTATCAGAAACGAGGAGTATGTAGC
Source organism: Manis javanica (assembly GCF_040802235.1). NCBI lineage: Eukaryota > Metazoa > Chordata > Mammalia > Pholidota > Manidae > Manis > Manis javanica. The sequence continues at coordinate 22,741,981 of NC_133159.1, read as the reverse complement.
CAGTGTGACAAAGCCTGACACTACCAGTATTCATTATATAAGGGGAAATATACCAGTATTCTTTCACCTGAAGGGGAAAGAGAGTCTGTAAATGATGGCAATAAAGAGATGATATTCTGACCAAAATGGTATCGTTTGCATCTCTGGATCCAGCCATGCCTGTAGCTATCAACTCCTGGATTTGTCGGGTGACTGAACCAACTAATCCCTCTTTTTATTCTTTTTATTTATTGTGTTTCAAAAAACTGGCTTCAGTTGTTTTTTTTTTCACTTCAGTTGTAAGACTGAATGATATGGCATATCCTGGCAAAGGGTGCAGCGTGTGAGAAGGTTCTGTGGAGAGAAGGGCTGTGGTCAAGTCAAGAAGCTGAAACAATGCCAGCACGGCCAAAGCAATGTGAAAGGGTGGGGAGCGCCTGCGTATCAGGGCTCAGAGGGGCCAAAGCGAGAGCCTGAGCATAAGTCGGGCAGGTGTGGGGGCTGCATAATATAAGAGCTACAAGTCTTGAGATGCTCAATGCATTCCTTTTGACCATTCTTTAGAGTTGGGGCTCTCTCCCAGCCCATCCGTGATGCCATCCTCACTTTCTCCACTCATTTAACCTCCACGCCTGACTCTGTCTATCCCTAAGTCCTGAATCCAAGACCCAGAACAGAGATAGGGCTTATAGGAACCATAAATGTCATGTAGCCCAATATCTTTTAAAATCTAACTTATTGTTTTATTGTCTCATTTATTTCACCAAGTGATGTATGAATACATTCTTTTAGTAAAGAGATAAAATCCAATACTGTGGGAAAAGCAAATAGCTTCATTTTACAGAATGGGAATGGAGGCTAGTAAATTATATAGCTTATCTAAAGTCATACAACAAGTTTGTCAAGACATCTGGGGTCATGGAAGCCTTCTGGATCCTTTCCAACTTACGTAAAAATAAAGCCTTTAGGGATAATAATGCTAATGAGACAATTATACTAGCTAACATTTTAGTACTTACCATGTGTCAGTCATTACATTAAACTCTTTATCTTCCTTATTTTGATCCAGTCTTCACTATAATCCTATGAGGTCACTACCATCATTTCCCTCATTTGACAGACAAGGCAGCCATGGCACAGAGGTTAGATGAATTGTGACTTCCCCGAAGTCACACAGCTTGTGGGATGCAGCCAGGACTTGAACTCAGGTAGTCTGGTTCCAGAGCCCATGCCCTTGCTTCTGGCAACAATGTACAGTTTCCAAGAGTGAGTTTCCTTTAATAAGTAGATAATTCCACCTAGAAGACAGAGGAGTATATGAGTGGTCCCAGGATTCTGGAGAGGAGGGCCCTGCAGCTGTCATCAGAACTCTCCGAGGTGCTGAAAATCAGTCACATGCTATACTAGCTGATCCAGAATGTTGCTCTTTCCAGTCCATTTCTCAGCCTGAGTTCCCTAGCCCAGCTCCTCACCACTTGGTCCCATGACAATCTCATCTCCATCCCACCTGAGCGAAACCTGAATGAGGCTGCAAGTTATTCTCCATCTATACACAGACACAGACACAGACACACAGACACAGACATAGACACAGATACAGATACAGATACACACACACATACACACACACACATATCTTGTAACACCCTTATCTTTACAGAATTTTGATTCTATTTAGGAAGAAGTTAGTTGGAATGGAATACAGGGAAGTCTATAAGGAATATTGGGGCCAAAACTACCTTTGGTAATAATCTGCTCCAGCCCTTATATCTTTTTTCGTTTATCATATTAAAATATAACTTGCATTTTGTAAAATGCACAAATCTTAACTGTACATTTGGTAGATTGTAAAAATAACCATAAATTATTTCCCTCTCTGTATCCACACTCTTGTGATGTAGCGTTTCAGATTCTCCCATCAAGAATGGAAGTCTGTTTCTTCATCTCTTCAACCTGCATTGGTCAATGGATTCGTTTTGGCCAATGGGAGCACCAGCAGGCAGTAAACAGAGGCCTAAAAATATTTGCTCATAGGGGCATTCGCTCTCTTCCTGTACTTGGAGACATGGGAATGAATCTGAGTTAGCCTTCTGGAATATAAGAGCCTAGATAGAGGAGAATGGAGGACTCCATCTGATAGCTTGCCCTCCACCAGATGTAGATGTATGAGCGAAGCCATTCTAGATCAGTTAGCTGCTATCCACAATACTAGCCAACCTCAGACCCGTGAGAGTCAGAATCAGAGAAAAGTTGAGCTAGCTTAGACCTGATCAATTGCACAGAGAACCAATAAAACTGTGAGCTAGATACATGGTTGTTAGATACATACCACCTAATTTGTAATTTTCTGCACAGCAAAAGTTGGTAGAGATAATCTCTATGAATTTTTGTAAGTGTATACACCCATGGAACCACCACCCAGACTGAGATGTGGAACTTCAATGGTACCCAGAAAGTTTCTTTGTTCCTTTTTCTAGTTAATGTCCCAACCCCAAGAGATATCTCTTGTTTTGACTTCTATACTATAGATTAATTCATATTAATGATATCATGAGGTTTTTTGTCTGTTTTTCCTGACCATGTCTGTAATACTGTGTATATTAGTAGTTTGTTCATTTTTTAAAAATGCTGCCAAGTTCTATTTTTATTAGTCTACCGCATTTCTCTGTCATGCTCTCACAGATGGACATTTGGGTTATTTTCTTTTTTGATTATTACAAATAGAGTTTCTATGAACACTTACAGATAAGTGATTTGCAGATATATGCACTAAATTCTCTTGGATACATACTGTTATGGGTTGAATTGCATCTTCTTTTGACCCTGCCAATTCATATGTTGAGGTCCTAACCCCCAGTCCTCAGAATATGACTGTATTTGGCGATAGGATCTTTAAAGAGATAACTAGGTTAAAATGAGGTCATAAAGGTGGGCCCTGATCTGATATGACTGGTGTCCTTATGAGAAGAGGAGATTAGGACACACACATGCAGGTGAAAGACTATATGGAGACACCAAGGGAAGGTGACTGCTTATAAGCCAAGCAAGGAAAGAAGCCTCAGAAGAAATAAAATCTGTTGAATTTTGATCTTGGAGTTCTAGCCTCCAGAAAGGTGTGAAAATAAATTTCTATTGTTTAAGCCATCCAGCCATCCGGGCTGTGGTAGTTTGCTATGGCAGCCCTAGCAGAGGAATATGGCCCTTAATGCATATTAAATACCCATCAAGTCCTAGGGTTTAGGCTAAGGGCTTTATATATCTTCCTGGATCCACACAGCACTCCATGAGAAAGAAGCCACGAGGGTCTCCGTGGCACAGGTGAGGAAGCTGAGGCTCCAGGAGGTTCATCAAGTTACCAGGGTGGCCTAGTTAGTGGTATTAGACTTCTGCACGATCACCTTATCACAATTCATCACTTGGGTGATGACTTGTTTAAAGTCGGCCTCTTGCTTGTATGGTGGGCCCCATGGGGGTGAGAACTGCCACCCCCTCCCATCCCTCTGCTTGTCCCTGCACCCCCAGGCATATGTTGACAGCTGACTTGTATTCTGAGGTCCCAACCCCTCCCACATCCTGCCACCTTCTGTAATTTCAGGGTTTTGTGATGGAGGGTGGGGAAGGGGGCTGCTAGGCAGGCTGAATGCCTCTCTACAGACAATTTGGGGAAGATGGTTTCCAGAAAGAGCAGCTGTGATTAACTCAAATGAACTGTAAAATTGTTTCTGGTTTAAAGGCTTTGCTACTGAGGAATGGGGTGGAAGGAGGGGAGGGCGTGAGAAGGAGGAGTCCCCAGCAGCCAGTGGGGCTGTTGCCCTCCACTCCTTGAGCAGCAGGCCCTGGCCAAGCATCTACCACATACTGGTCCCAGGCTGGGTCTGGGGATCAGCTGAGACCCTGGGTGGCCACTGGGAGCTCATAGCCAAGACCCAGTGGGAAATGGGGAAGCAGGCAAGTGCTTGTACAGGGGATCACAAAGTGTGAGGAGGGGCCCCTAGCCTGGGGACAGCGTGGGTGGGACTGGGGGAGTGGACATGGTGCAAATTACCAGGCAATTACTCAATCCCCATTCTACCATTTTCCAGTCTGGTGACATTGACCAGGTGCTGCATGTCTCTGAGCCTCAATTTCCTCTTCTGCAAAATGGGTGTAAGAATTATCCCCACAGGGCTGTTGGGAGATTAAATGAGATTCTCATATAGCACCTATAGTCTGGAACAAATGAATGCTCAGAACCCACCAGCCGTGTGTAGTGACCACTGAGCAAAGCTGTGAAGAAAGCATGTGTCAGCAGCAGGAGAGCTGGAAAGGGCCTTCCGGTAAGATGCACCAACTCCAGAAGGGCCTGCACACAGCTGGGTCTGGGGGTCTGTGTGATCGGGAGAGACGGGCTGTGGGGCTGGGGAGGTCCCTGTGGCCAGTTCTCGGGGGCCCTGTAGTCTATTGAATTTTGGGATTTTAGTCCTCAGAGCCATGGGGAGCCATGGAAGGTCTTTGAGAGGGGGCCTGGGATGTTCATATGAGCTGTGGCCTTTGCACTGGAGGGGGCCTGGGTCTAGGACACCAGGGAGGCTGTACAGTGTTTGAGGAGGGATGGTGCTATGGATCAGGTGGGGACACTGTGGACAGGGGACAGAGGCAGGGGAGTGACAGCAAGGGGGGCAGGGGTGGGAGACCCCCAGGACAGGGGCTGCAGGGAGGCAGCAGCCCAGGGCTGGCCCAGCTTTCCAGCTCAGGCAACAGAAGGGAGTGGGGTCCTGACCTGGGGCCAGGACTCGGGGAAGGAGCAGGGCCCAGGGCCAGAGAATCTCTGCCACAGGCCCCAGAGGGTGCAGTGCCCTGCCTGGGCCCTGGGAGAAGGGGACGGCCAGACCCTGCAGCCACCCTCTGCCCCAACACACTGGCCCTGCCGCCCCAGAATTGCCCAGACCCTGTTCTTCCAGCCAGAGCCTCCCTGAGCCCCGCAGACCACCCTCTGTGGGCGCTCAGGCTGACAACCAGCTACAGGAGCCCCACACCTCAACCCCCAGCTGCCCTGGAGGGCGACCTTGAGCAAATCACATCATGCCTCTCTCCCCCTCTTCCCAGGGAAGGAAGCTCACTTCCCAGTGACGTGGGGGAAGCCCAGCTCATCTGCTGGCAGAGAGAAGGGGGCCCGGGAGGCTGGTCCCCACAGTCAGAACACATCTGGGACCACAGAAGCCCAAACCGGGAGAGAGCTGTGGACAGAAGTGGAGACGGAGACACTGAGAGGGGCTGGGTGACAGAAAGGGCCAGTGACAAGGAGAGGGACACAGAGAGTGGGGGCCAGAGGGAGGCTAGGACGGCCCCTCCTCCCAGGCACGGCCCTGGGAGGGATTGTTGGGGCCAGGGGGCCACTGGGCCCCCACTGGTGCCCCCTCTCTGTAGTTTGTATTCTCAGAGAAAAGAAATCACTCTCCAGTCAATTAATCGAATTAGATGCAATCAAGTAATAGAGATGTGTGCAGCAGGGTGAGTGATTAGGAAAAATTACCTCCCTGCAAACAGTTTAAATTTAATATTTGTTTCATAATCTAGAGACAAAATAGAAGCAATTGATGCCACCAGACAAGAACCAGAAATTCTGTGGGGTGGGTGGGGTGTGGGCATTGGCAGGGGCAAAGGGTCACACTTCAGCCAGGATGGGCTGGGCATACAGTGGACCTGAGACTGGCACCCATGTGATCTGTCCTCACTCTCAGTGAGAGCCACCATTCCCATCAGGCCTTGTCACACATAGGCACACATACTCAGGACAAAGGCACACATATGTCTTTGTGACCTTCACATGTGTGCCCTGAGACTGGTAAACACACAATGTAAGACAGTCACATACACACCTAATAAGGCCTACTGTACACATGGGTGGGCATGTGTGCACAACACACACACACACACACACACACACACACACACACACACACACACAGATATACTGATGGTCAGGAGTCCTAGTTAGTACCAACTCTTGCACTAACTTGCTGTATGAACACCAGACTCCTTCTCAGAGCCTCAGTTTCCCTGCCTATAACAGTAAGAGTTCTAACTGATCTGGGTGGGTGGGTGGGGGCACCTTTGTCTGTTGCAGCTTGGAATTTTCTCTCTCTCAGCCTCTCCCTCCTTTCAAATCTAGGCTGACTGAGAATAGGATGTCTGCGGAGGCAGCCCAGGGGAGGCCATGAGGTGCCGCTCCTCATCATGGAGGCCTCCCTCAGCAAACCGGGAACTCCCCCCAGCTGCCCTGCTCTGCCCCAGGGCGCAGGTCCAGGGCCCGGAGCACTGAGGGCTGTACCACCCCCATGCACTGACGCTCATGCACCCACCTTCCATGCTGGGCACGTCGTCACCAGCTCCACGGGAAGGGATTTACTGCCCAGCGCCAGTCCCAGGGCCGGGCTTCGCCCCCTCACTGCCCAGGACCAGCAGCCACCATCTGTTCCTTGAATATTACTCAGAATTTAGCTGGAGAGGGAAGCAGAGAGAAGAACATCTGGAGCCAGTAGCTAAAGGTGGGTTGATGCATGCCCTGAGGCTTCCCAGCTAGAGCTGGGCCCTGGGGACAGGGCAGGGAAGTGGGTGGCAGAGGGGCCTCTGTCCCTGGGGGGAGGTCAGCCTGGAGGCTGGGTTTAGAGTAAACAGAGGTGGTGAGCAGGTCATTGAGGGGTGACATAAGCATCTTGTGTGTCACTGAGGGGTGAGGGGTGGAGGGCCTCTGTGTCACTGATGGGTACAGAGCCCTCCATGTCCCTGGGGTGACCTAAGGACCCTGCCTGTCACTGAGGGGTGTCATCAGGGCATTGTGTGTCACACGTATAACCTAAGGGCCCTGCATGTTCCTGATGGGTGACACATGGTCCCTGTCTTGCTGTGCTCTGTCCCACCCCTCCCTGCACAGCTATGGTTACCTGAGCCCCTCTTGCATGACCACAAGGCTCCAGGCTAAAGGACCAGTCCCCAGCTGAGGGGCCTTGAGGAGTTCCCAGGCAGGGAGTGGGAAGGCGGGTGGATTTGGAGTCTGGCCCAACTTGAGTCCCAGCCACAGACTCACTGCGGGACCTGACAGCTTCCTCCTGTCTCTGGGCCTCAGGTTCCTTATCCTCCCAACAGGTGAGGAGCCTCTCAGGGACCCTACCTGGGCTCCCAGCAGACACAGGGAGGGGCATGGGCAGGTGCTCAGTGGGCATTTGTTCCCATCCTGTCTGTGGCCTCCACAGCGCCTGGCTCCCAGTCAGTGCCCAGTAAGTATTGATTAACCTGGTGAGATAATGAAATGAGCTCATGCTCATGGCAGCAAAATCTAAAACTGCGGTGGGAAATTGAACAACCAGAGGGCCAGCTGGGTGGAGCCACTGGGGGTCTGGCTGTCGGACATCAGGGACGACTTCCTGGAGGAGGCAGGGCTTGGACTGGGTAGGATTTGGATAGAGGAGGGGAGGGAAGGCATGGGAGGAAGGGGGACTGCATGTGCAAAAGCAGGGCAGTGGGAAGGGGTGGATCAGGTGAGCCCACACCCTTGTGCTGGGAGGCTGGCTCCAGTACTGTGCATGTGTGCGTGTATGCGTGCGTGCGTGTGTGTGCAGCCCCAGCACAGTGCTGGGCTCCCAGCGTTGCTCAGTAATAGGGTTCCTCTCTCTACAGCACCTTAATGAGAGCCTCAGGGATCTCTCTTCTCCTTTCTCCTCCCTCTGCCCTCAGGCTGAGGAGAGCCTGCAAAGGGGGCCCAGCACTCCCTCCCTGGAGTCCAGACCAGGGATCTGTAGACCCAGGCGGCTGAGGCCGGGCGGTGCTGGGAAGGGGAGGGTTAAGCCCTGAGCAGCTCTCCTGGTTAGTATTTAACTTGCAGTTTCTAAAGGCCATCAGGAGCTCCATGGAGCAAACATTTTGCCTCTTAATGACACTGCAGCAGATTAAGGAGTGGCCCAAATCTTAAGACAGCATTAAAGAGAAGCCATCCATTTCCAAGGATGGTCTGGCATGGCAGTTGGAATAACTTTCTCAGAGACATGCCTGGGGAGGCAGCGATTCTTCTGGCCCTGTTATCAGCAGACCTGGCCTGGTTCCTTTGGCCAGGGCTTTGAGTGGTGAGGGTGGATGCCCAGATACCAGGCTGAGAGGACACTGACACAGGCTGGGGGTTTAGCTCAACATGAGGAAGATCTCCCAGACCTAGTGGACCACAAACTGATAGCCATTCACCTTTACTAGCTGTATTATTCTTAAAGTTGGTTCAGATGGGGGACCCTGTAGCCTTTGGGTTCATAGCAGGGCACGCTTCTAGGGACCCAGCAATGATAACCCCATGCACAGACTAATTCCAAACCTCCCTCCTCAGTTCAGGCAAGTGGTTCAAATGCAGGCGGTGCCCAGAATATGCATTTGACTTGTGGTCAGGTGATGAGCATTCAATTCTGGCTCTGTGAGCTTGACAAGTGACTTTCCTTAGAGTGACCACAAATACTGTTTAGGTAACAACTGTGTGTCTACATCATACCAGACACTTTCCAATTGCCCTCCTGTTTCATCCTATCCTCTGAGGCAGGTGTCTCTATCCCATATCGCCATAGAAGAAGATTGAGGCTCATGAGATGGTCAAGCTTACCCAGCACCAGCTGTGTCTGCTCATGTCCTTTTACTATACAACATATGCCCTCTGAGCCTCAGTTTCTTCATCTGTAAAATTGGAATGACAATACACACCCTGGGTAGCTTGCAAGACAGTTTGAGTGAAATGGTAGCTGAGAAATGTGCCATGCACATGGGTGAGGTGTTGTACACATATGTGCATTCTATGCACACACACACACACACACACACGCACACACACCACTACTGTCCACCCAAGAAGCACTAGTCAGTTATTATCCAGGGATGAGAAGCTGTACAAAGGCCTTTTCTATAATGAGCTTATTTCTTTATCCACCACACTGATTAAATTAGCAGTTCAAAGGCCCTGATACCCAGCTTGTAAGTATACAGTGTAAATTTCACAACATGTGTGAAAAGAAATCTTCAAATGACCACACGTTCAAGCCAGCAATTCTACCATCAGGAAACATAATCAGGGCTTAGCATTCAGCTCACATGCAAGGATGCTGACTCCAGTGTTTGGAAATGGATTGTCCAGTAGGGGATAGTGATGTGAAATAGTTTGTCCACATGATGGAATATTATGCAGCCAGCAAAGCCATGCTTGTGAAGCACACTTTGTGACACAGGAATTTCATGACACAGGACCAACCCTTGCATGTACCACATGACCCCAAGGAGGCACCTCTCTGAGTGAGAGGAGGGATGATTTCTATTTCTTCTGCTTACTTCCCTGCAGGGAAGCAATCTATTTTTAAAATAAATGAATAAAATGTGCCTTGCATTCCCCTATTTCTAGAATGGGAACCATGGAGCATAATTTAAACTCTGCTCTGTGCCTCACCATCACCCTACACAGCCTAGCCTCAGGGGGTCCCCTGAAATCTTTCACCCCACACTCAGGGCTCAGCTTTTGCATCTATTTGCTTTCTAGTGTTTTCATCTCCTGGCTGCCAGATGTTTTTTCTTGTGGTGTCAGCGTTTTTGCTTCCAACAGTCTCCGCACCCCTCCCAGTGTCCTGCCTGGGACCCGCAGTGCATAAGGAATCAGATGAGCGGGCACGTTAGAACCATGTCTGGGACAGGAGTCCTGGTCTTTGAGTGAGGGCACAGAGGGAATGCCTTCTAAAAGACAGAGAGCGTGTGCTTTCCGATGTGGCCCGGGTAACTTGTTTTTGGTAATTCCAGGGCTTTTTGAGTTTCTGGTTTCATTCCAGAGAGCTGAAGCTACCAGATGCTGGACTCCTGGACAAGGGAGGTGTGGCTGAGCATGAATATGCTGCTTTTGCATATTTGCTTATTCCATCAGCTAATACTTATTGGAGCCCTGTACCAGGAGTTCCTGTGGCAGGAAGAGGTCCTGGAGATACAGAGTGGAAATGACTGACTGAGACCTGCGTGAGGAAAGACAATAAATGAGTGAACAGATGAAACAATCAGATGTTTCAGGTGGTGATAATGATTCTGAAGGAACGGAACAGTGATGTAGCAGAGAAGGGCCAGCACTGTTGGAGGCAGGCAGGCTCCAGAAGGCCAGTCCCGTTGCGTTAGCATTCCCAGCCTGCCCGGTGGCATGCTCCGTGCCTGTGCAGGCAGCTGGCAGTGGCGGCGGCACGGGCTCTGGGTACAGCCGCAGCTGGGTCTGCTCCCTGTGAGGTCAGCCACTGCGGTGGGAAGAGCCTCCCATTCGCAGGTACTGTAGTGCAAGTCCCAGGGCTGATGCTCGTTCGCTCGGATTGGTCCAGCTTGGGTCACATGACCCCCCTAAACTGATCCCAGAAACCAGGGAGTGAGTGGGACGACCTCATGCGGACCATTTGAACTGAGGGTGGGGGAGGGCTGGCTCCCCAGTAGGAAATTGGCGTTCTGGGACAGAAGCCTCAGACAGGTGAGGTGACTCAAGAATGTAGTTCCAGCAGCTCCCTCTCTGCGCTATCAGATACTCCCTTTTATATTTAATCAGCCATTGGCGTACAAAGAAGCACAAACATTCCTGCCAACATTCCTGCCATTTAAAAGAGGAAGAAACCTCTCTAATCCTCCTCCTTTTCCAGTCATTCCAGTTGCCCCCCTCTCCTCTCTTGAACTTGATTTGGCTTGTGTCCACACTTGTTCACTTAAACTGGCTCTTGTTATGGTCACAGTGACCTGCTTCTCAGCAAGACCGCCACAGTCCCTTCTGCATTAAGTGTGGCTGCTCTGGCCTCTGGCCTTCCAGAACCTTCCAGGATACCGCACTCTTTCAGGTTTCCTCCTACCTCAGTGGCCTCTACTTCTGTTTCCTGTGCCTGCTGATTCCTCCTCTCCTCCCAGGTTCTAAATGTTGTATGTGTTGTGGGGGGGGGGGGGGGGGTCTTAAAACCCACAAGCTCTGAGCCTCCTGAGCCCATTAGCCCAGTCCTCCCACTCTCAGGCTGTGCTCCAGCCACTCTGTGCTGCTCACGTTCTTCCCCTAACAGGCCAGGCACACTCCCACCTCAGGGCTTTTGCGTTTGTTGTTCCCTTTGACTAGACTATTTCCCCCCAAATACCTACGTGGTTCAGTCTTTTCAATCTGGGTTCACAATGTCCCCTTCCCTGAACTCACGATCTTAAACTGAGGGCTCCTCATGCTATCTTTCCTCCTTGCTTTTTGTCCTCATATTATCACCATTTTGCATATTATGTATTTGGTCTGTTGGTATAATGTCTGCCGCCCCCCCACACCCCCCGGATGTAATCAGAGGAGGGGTATCCTCTGTTCGCTGCGGACTCTCAGCACTGCTCCGTGCTCAGAACATAGTAGGTGTCCAGTAGTATTAGTCGAATGAAGACAAGAATAGTTATCTTCCTTTTCAAGGAGTTAGAAATGCGGAACTGAGGACAAGCAGGGCTACAAGCAGGTCTGATTCCCAGAGGGGCGGCCTGGGGATGGGATAGTCTGGGTGTAGAGACCAGAAGCCAGGAAGAACCAGACATGACTGGGAGAGGCAGGCAGGGGAGCGACGGAGCTGCGCTACATTCCCTGCGCAAGGTGTGGTGTGCAGGTGATGGCTCCGAGGGGGAAGGAAGAGAGTCACATTTGCTGAGCACCTACTGTGTGTCATGCTCCTTAGCTTTCACCACAAACCTGTGAGGTGGGTGAGTAGATGGAGGCTCAGAGATAGAAAGCAACAAAATGGGCAGACAACCTCTTGGTTTAAACCTTTACATTAATTTATTCTTACCTTGTCTTAATTCAGACAGGTTTAAGTTGGTTATCAAAATTACATATTAAGTTTATGAATATTGACATGGGCAGAATAGCTTCTATTGGACAAATTATAAACTCTAGACAAAATTTTTAAAAAATGCAAAGTCTACTGTTTGAAGGAAATGGAGAACAACCAAAACTTGGCAGAAACTGACCCTTGCTGGAAGAGACCCACACTGGGTAAGATGCACAGTTAAATTTTTTTACCCCCTGAGGGCACTCCATTGTCCATGAAAGAAAGTTGTATTCTCAGTGGTTTAAAGAGTTAGAAGACAGAGTTTGGGACTGCTAAGTGGCTGGGAATTGAGAAGAAAATTCCAGAAAGGAAGGGCCACAGAGGGGGATCTCCAAACTCTATGTATAATCTCCCTTCAAATCCTTAGGTAACTCCAGAACTGGCATGTGCAGGCAAGACCTCTAAGAACCCAAAGGGAAACCAACAGCTAGAAAGACGGAATTGCTAAATTTCAGAATCCACTCAATGCAGGGGAAACAGAATTTGGGGTCTGAGTTCTACATGAGTGAGGACATCCCCCCAAAATCCCCAGAATGGCCACACTTTAGGAACAAAGAGATTCATGATAGAGGGATTCATCCTTAGATCAGGAACAAAACTGAACTAGACCTGCCCAGAAAAAAAGCATAAAACCAAGAAGCCACAAGTTAAAGATTATGCAACAATAATTTAACTGCTGGCCAAACCAAACTTATTATTCTATGTGGAGATAAGAACACCAAATCTCTAGAAAGTGTTATCAAAGTGTCTAGTATACAATAAAAAATGACTAGGCACGTGAATAAAAGAGGAAAAAGTAACCCATAGTCAAGAGAAAAATCTGCCGGTGATAAAGATCCATAGATGACTTAGTGTTGGAATTAATGGACAAGGACTTTGTAGTAACTATAATAAATATGCTAGCCTATATAGATGGCTAGTTTAAAAAGATGGCCAAAGCTTGAAAAATTAGAACAAAATAAATAAAGTCATGTTGGATTATAACCCAAGGTATAAGATAAATATCCATGAATCCATACTTATACAAATAAATGATTGAACAAATTAATAAATTTTAGAGAAGAGGCAAATCTCTCGGGCAGAAGAATTCCACATAATTTATGTATATACTCTCCAACCTCACGGAGGTGGCACATAGCTCCTCACTTCTAAAGTGTGGGCTGCTCACAGTGGCTTCCTCCCAAAGAGGATAGTATGGAAAGGGAGGGGGTGAGTAAATTCATAGTGGAGAAACCTAGCAAACACTACCTCAGCGAGGTGATGAAGGTTAACATCAATACTCACAAATAAATGTTGATAGTTATAACCCTTGATATAATATGAGTGGCACTTTACCTCTGTGATCTTCCTCTCCCAAACTGACACCCCCAACTTTAATCATTAGAAAAAAGCAGCAGACAAATTCTGATAGAAAGCCGTACAACAATATAAGCTGGCCAATACTCCTCAAATTGTCAAGGTTGTTAAAAACAAGGAAAGTCTGAGAAACTGACATAATCAAGTAGAGACCGATGACAATGTCATTTTAATGACAGCTCTGTGTAATGTATTCTGGATGGGGTCTTGGAACAGCAAAGGAACATTACATAAAAGCTAAGGAAATCTGAATAAGCCATGGACCTTACTTAATAATTATGTATCATTACTAGATTATTAGTTATAACAAATGTACCGTGTTAATGTAAGATGTTAATAATAGGGGAGGCTGTGTGTGTGAGAAAAACACACAAAGTCTCATTGACTTTTGGGAGGTCAGAAAGAATGGGACAGAAAAGCAAATATTTGAGGAAATATTAAAAAAATCATTTCAAAAGTTCATAAAAGACAATGACCATTAAGATCAGGAAGCTCAGTGAATCCCCAGCAGGATAGTTACAAAGAAAATCGTTAAGTCGACACATCATAGTCAAGTTGTGCAATCCATCCAAAGATTAAGAAAAGATTATAAAGGTAGGCAGAGGGGAGGGGAGGAATAATATTAATACAGGGGAAAAGGATGACAATGAAAGCTTTTATATTTTATACCAGATGAATTTTATAATTTCATATCACATAAATGGAATCCTCAAGACAATGTAACATTTTTAAAGTTCTGGAAGAAAAAAATGAACTTTTAATCTACCATTTTTGTTTTTATCTAACCAAAACTTGAAAAAAAAAAGACTAAAGTGAATTAAAAGCACTCTTGGGTAAATGAAAGTTGGTAATGGTAATATTTGTGGCCAGTAGACCCACACTATAAAAAATCCTAAATGAAATTCTTCAGTCTAAAGGGAAAAAACATCAGATGAAGTTTCAGATCTGCAGAAAATAAGGAGAAACCCTGGGAATAGTAAATATAAAAATAATATTTATTCAATTCTGTACAAGTTAGCTAATGTCTTAGAGAATAAATAATAATAATGTAGAGTTTACAGCACAGGCAGAAATAAAATATATGACAATAACAGTTAATGAATGACAGTGAGTGTAAGCAGAGTTATATTGTTTATAAATTTCTTATAAATAAAGCAATATAGTATTAATTTAAGTTAGACTGAGATAAGTTAAGGATGCATACTGACAGCAGAACCGGTATGGGGAAATAAAACTTCAATGAACCCAAAGAGAAAACAATATTGTAATTACTAGAGAAAATACTAGGAATAACATAACGAAGAATAATTAAAACACCAATAAAAGAGTTAGATTAGAATAGTAAAAAATATTCAGTTAACCCAAAAGAAGACGGGAAAGGAGAAACAAAAAAACTAAGAACAAATGGGGCCCATACATGGCAGATAGAAAGGTGATATAGTCAGCACAGACAGGGTACTTGAAATAAAAGTCAGAAATTCTCAGATTACCTTAAAGAGCAAGACCCAACTGTATGATCATGATAAAACAGACACGCCAAGCACAAATATACATATAGGTTGATAGCAAAAAATGGAAAGAAGGTATGTTAAGCATAAGAAAGCTAATGTGGCTATAATAATGTCAGAGAAAGTAGACTTCAAGACTATGAGCCTGTAGGAGACAAAGAAGAATGTATCCAAAGGGTAAATTTATCAAGAAGACATGTGCTGTGGACTGTGTTGTGTCCCTCCAAATATATATGTTGAAACCCTGACCCCTGATTGGAGATAGGGCCTCAACAGGGTAATTGGGGTTAAATGAGGCCACAAAGGTGGGGTCCTGAATCAAGGGTTCCTGTCCTTGTAGGAGACACCAAAGAGCTCACTCTCTCTGCCTGTTGTGTGAGGACACAGTGAGCAGGTGGCCATCTGCGAGCAAGGACTAGAGCTTTCACTAGAGCCAACTTGGCCGATGCCCCGATCTCGGGCTTCCTAGGCTCCAGAACTGCGGGAACTAAATTTCTGTTGCTTAAACGACCCAGTATATGGGGTTTTGTTTTGGTATCCTGAGCTGGCTAAGGAAAAATAAGAAAAATGAAAGAAAACATGAAGTATCAGTATCAGGAATGGTAGAGGGGATAATACTATGGATTGTGCAGATATTAAAATGGTAATAAGGGAATAATATGAACTTTATGCCAATAAATTGAACAACTTAGACAAACTCATAAAGATGCTTTGAAATATACAGCTTGACAAAACTAACAGAAAAAGACCTAGAAACTCTGAATAGCCCTAAAGCTAATATTTAAACTGAATTCATAATTAAAAGTCTTTTCCACAAAGAAAGCTCCAAATGGTGGACTCTAACACTTATGAAATAAGTACTATTAATATTCCACAAATTCCTTCAGATAATAGAAGAGGAGGGGTGTTTCACAATTCATTTTGAGACCAGCATAACCTTGACGTCAAACACTAATGCGGATGTATGAAAGAAAATTAACTCAAGAAAACAGATGTAAAGCCAATAAAAAATATTAACACATAAAGTCCAGAAATACATAAAAAGGATAATACATTATGACCAAGGAGAAATTATTCCAAGAATGCAAGGTTGGTTCAGCTTCTGAAAATCAATCAAAGTAACTCAAAACAGTACCATAACAAAGTAGAAAAGCCATATGACTACCTTAATACATGCCATGAATGCATCTAACAAAATCAATATCCATTCATGACAAAACCTCTCAGTAAACTAGAGATTGAAGGAAATTGCATTACTCTTATAAAGGACTTATAATACCTACAGCTAACATTGGGTATAAAAGTGAAAAAGTAAAGACATTCCCCCCATCAGGAACAAGTCAAGTTTTATATTGTCATCATTTCTATTCAACATTGTACTAGAAGTTCTAGTTAGTTTAATAGAGCAAGAAAAAGAAATAACAGGCTTGAAGTTTGGAAAGGATGAATTAAAACTTTTATTATCCACAGATGACATGAGTATTTTATACAAAATCCTAAGGAATCTACAAAATACTAGTGAACTTAACAAATTGCAGGATGCAACCATAAACAAAAATAACAAACTATAAATGGATTTAACAAATTGCTGATAGGACTGAAAATATAAAAGTCAATTGATTTTTCTACACCAGAGGTTGGCATAGCTCAATCTGGTCTGCCATCTGTTTTTTATGAGTTAAGAATACTTCTTAAAATTTTTAAATAGTTGAAAACAGTTAAAAAAAATAGCAATATTTTGTGACATGTAAAATTATAAAAAAATCAAGTGTCAGTGTCCATAAATAAACTTTTATTGGAACACACCCAAAGCCCATTTGTTTCCATATTCTCTATGGCTACTTCCATGCTGCAATAGTGGAGTCAAATAGTTGTGACAGAAAGTTCCTGATTTGCAAAGCCTACCATATTTGTTCTCTGGATCTTTACAGAAAAAATTTACTGAATCCTGCTTTATACTTAAAATGAACACTTGTTTAAAAATATTAAAACACAATACTATTTCAATAACATCAAAAACATAATATTTAAGGATATTTTTTATGTGTGCAAGACCTCTATACTGAAGACTATAAATCATTTCACAGGAAAATTAGGGAAGACTTAAAATAATAAAAGATCATGTTCATGGATTAGAAGATTCAATATTTTTAAGATGTCAGTTTTTCCCCAGTTGCTTCTGAGATTTAACACACACACACACACACACACACACACACACACACACACACACACACAAAAGCAAGTTTGTTTGAGTCCCGTTTTGTAGAAATTAATAAGCTATTCGTAAAATTATAGACAAATACAACAAAACTGCACTGCACTGGTCAAAAATTTTAAAAGAACTTGAAGGGCATATGATATATTGATAAAGGTTTATCAATTTTGTTCATCTTTCAAAAGAACCAGCTCTTCCTTTCATTGACTTTTTTCTATTGTTTTCTAGTCTCTATTTCATTTGTTTCCACTCTGATCTTTATTATTGTAACAACATGGATGGACCTAGAGGATATTATGCTAAGTGAAATTAGAGAGAAAAATAAATACTTGTGATTTCACTTATATGTGGAATCTAAAAGACAAAACAAATAAATAAATAAAACAAAGCAGAAACAGACTTATATATAAAGAGAACAAACTGGTGGTTGCCAGAGGGGAGGAAGGTGGGGGAGTGAACAAAATAGGCTAGGGGATTAAAAGATATAAACTTCCAATTGTAAAGTAAAATCACGGGGATATAAAGTATGGCATAGAGAATATAGTCAATAATATTATAATAACTATGTATGGTAAAAGATTGTAACTAGACTTATTGTGGCAATCATTTCATAATGTATATAAATGTTGGATCACTACATTGTACACCCAAAGCTAGTACAATATTGTATGTCAACTCTAGTTAATTATAAAAAATATAAGAAAATGCAAACTACAAATTGGGAAAAATAACCACAATACACATATTTGACAAAGGACTTAGAATATATAAAGAACTCATATAAATCAATCATGAAAAGAAAAACCCAATAAAAATGGGCAAAAGACAGTGGAACAGAATAGAGACTCCAGATATTAACTCAAACATATATGGTCAATTAATATACAATAAAGGAGCCATGGATATACAATGGGGAAATGACAGCCTCTTCAACAGCTGGTGTTGGTAAAACTGGAGAGCTACATGTAAGAGAATGAAACTGGATCATTGTCTAACCTCATACACAAAAGTAAATTAGAAATGGATCAAAGACCTGAATGTAAGTCACAAAACCATAAAACTCTTAGGAAAAAACAGAGGCAAAAATCTCTTGGACATAAATATGAACGACTTCTTCATGAACATATCTCCCCAGGTAAGGGAAACAAAAGCAAAAATGAACAAGTGGGACTATATCAAGCTGAAAAGCTTCTGTACAGCAAAGAACACCATCAATAGAACAAAAAGTCATCCTACAGTATGGGAGAATATATTCATAAATGACAGATCTGATAAAGGGTTGACATCCAAAATATATAAAGAGCTCATGCACCTCAACAAACAAAAAGCCAATAATCCAATTAAAAAAATGGGCAGAGGAGCTGAACAGACAGTTCTCTAAAGAAGAAATTCAAATGGCCAACAGGCACATGAAAAGATGCTCCACATTGCTAATCATCAGAGAAATGCAAATTAAAACCACAATGAGATATCACTTCACACCAGTAAGGATCGCCACCATCCAAAAGACAACAACAAATGTTGGCGAGGATGTGGAGAAAGGGGAACCCTCCTACACTGCTGGTGGGAATGTAAATTAGTTCAGCCATTGTGAAAAGCAGTATGGAGGTTCCTCAAAAAGCTCAAAATAGAAATATCATTTGACCCAGGAATTCCACTTCTAGGAATTTACCCTAAGAATGCAGCAGCCCAGTTTGAAAAAGACAGATGCACCCCTATGTTTATCGTTGCACTATTTACAATAGCCAAGAAATGGAAGCAACCTAAGTGTCCATCAGTAGATGAATGGATAAAGAAGATGTGGTACATATACACAATGGAATATTATTCAGCCATAAGGAGAAAACAAATCCTACCATTTGCAACAACATGGATAAACCTAGAGGGTACTATGCTCAGTGAAATAAAACAGGTGGAGAAAGACAAATACCAAATGATTTCACTCATCTGTGGAGTATCAGAACAAAGAAAAAACTGAGGGAACAAAACAACAGCAGAATCACAGAACCCAAGAATGGACTAACAGTTACCAAAGGGAAAGGGACTGGGGAGGATGGGAGGGAAGTGAGGGATAAGGGGGAAAAAGGGGCATTATAACTATCAGACATAATGTAGAGGGGGTACACAGGGAGGGCTGTACAGCACAGAGAAGACAAGTAGTGACTCTATAGCATCTTACTACGCTGAAGGACAGTGACTGTAACGGGATATGTAGGGGGACTTGGTGATGGGGGGGTGTAATAACCATAATGTTGCTCATGTAATTGTAGATTAATGATACCAAAAAAAAGTAATAACTATAAAAAAATGGGCAACAGACTTACACATAGACTAAACTCGATAAAAATGGGCAAAAGACATAAATTTCACATTGGATGACTTACCCATGGCCAAAACACCTATGAAAAAAATGCTCTATGTTATTAGTTATCAAGAATCTGCATTCATCAGTAAGATTAAAAAGACTGACAATATCAAGTATTCATGAGGGATGTGGAACAAACAGAAATCCTATGCATTTCTGTAGGGGATGCACAATGATATGGTTAGTTTGGAAAATAGCTAGTCAGTTTGCTATAATGTAAATATACACCCACTCTATGACCCAGGAATTCTACTTTTCAGTGCCCAAAAGTAATGAAAACTTTGGTCTCTAAATAGGTGATGTATGTATCATAATACCACTTTTATTCATAATAGCCCAAACTGGAATTAACTCAATTGTCTATCCATGGGTTAAAGGGTAAACAAATTGTAATATAACAGATTAACATAAAGCAATATGGACAACTATGAACTGCTGATAAATGCAAGCAGATTAATCTCAAAAACATTATATTGAACAAAAGACCTTAGATACCTACCAGGAGAGTCCATTCATTTGAAGTTATAGAGCATGCAAAATTAATCGACATGGCAGAAAGGAGGTGGGTGGGGGAGGATTGACTGAAAGTGAGCCCAGGAGAGATTACTGAGATCAAGGAAATGGTGTATCTTAATGGAGTGTTAGATGGATGTTTGGGAAATATTTCTAAATTCAGACACACAAACACAAAACCACACACACACACACACACACACACACACACACACACACACACACACATTAGGGAAAGGTGTGCCATCACCTGCTGACCAGTCTAGCTCTAGCTGACCTCTCCCTCCTCCTGTCCACCACCATCCTGCCCTCCATCCTGAGTACCTCTCAGTCCCTCCCCTCTGTCCATCCTGCTGCTGCTCTGGAGTACCCAGTGCTGTCAGAGTTTGGGGTCCCCTAAGAGTGCAGGTGGTGTGTGTGGACGCTGACCCCAGGAGGCCCAGTGAGAAGGGATTGGGCCGGAGGGAGAAAAGCCCTAAAGGCTGAATCAGAGAGCAGGTCGCACTGTGGGCTCAGTCCTGCTGGGAACTCTCTGAGGAAGTGTGGGGATGTGACTCAGACTTGTTCCTCAGAGGGAAGCTGGGTATTTATTTATCCACCTCTCCCATTCCTCACTGAGGGGTATAAGATCCACGCACTTCTGGGGTGCCCTGCCCATGGCTGGTTAAGCCCCCAGAGCACTGGAGAACCACCCAGGTGGAGAAGCAGAGACAGCAGGGCCTGAAGGGCAGAGGGGCAGTGTGCTGGGAGCCACCGGCCCAGGTAAAGGAGAGCAGAGTACAGGAGAGCAGAGCTGGCTCAAGGGACATGGGGCAGGGTAGCCAGAGGTCCTGCCACAGCCATCATCCCTCACTTGGGAGACTACATCCGCACCCCTCATTTGCCTTTTATTCTCATCCATCCCCCAAAGGCAGTTAGAGGACTTCCCAGCAGGTAAGTCCGGCCTAAATCCCTTCAACAGCTCCTTTTGGGAGAAGAACCAAAATTCGTACCCCTGCCTTGGAGATTGGACCTGGTGTGACTTGTGCCCCAAGCCCATCTGTACAGCCACCTGTACAGCAGCCATATGCAAGCCTTTCAGTTCTGCAGATATGCCAGGATTCGTTCCCTGGTGTATCCAGTAAACCACACAGCCACTGACCTCCTCCTTCCCTCTCCCAGTCCTCTGGGACACCTGGCTGGGGCACTGGTGCAATTCCAGAGCTCCGAGACCCTGAGGCTGTCACCTGGTAGTAACACCTCCCTGAGAGGGGACCTGCAGCTGCCTGCTCAGCTTGCTGTTACTGCTGGCTCCATCATACACATCCAACCCCTATCTTCACTGCAACCAGTAGAGCAACCCCAACTTCAAGCTAAGTGCATACTTTATTGTTAATTAGATTTAATGGACTAGAGTAATTATGTTGAATTTTAAAAATACCTAGCAATAAATACTTGCTTATATATCTCAGAATATAAAGTTTTCCCATTGTTTTCCAAGGGAGACTGGAGAGGGGAGGCTCAGGCACAAGCAGAAGGTGTCAGAAACCTGTTAGAGGATGGTCTTAGACCCCATGTGTGGAGTAAAACCCAGGCTAGCCTTCCAGGAGGTCAACTTCAGAATGTATATAAAAAGCCTTAAAAATGTCCATGCCCTTTGACCCAATGAGGCCAGAAATCTCCCATAAGGAAATAATCAGAGATGGACACGAAGATCTATGTATGAGGTAAGTCATCCTTGTATCATTTATAATAGCCAAATTTAGATGGAAATTATCTAACTGCATAACAATGGCGGATTAGCTACATCGGTTACAGAACAGCCCACATGCTGGACTGTTGTGTGACCATTAAAAATAAGACCTTCAAAATGTAATTCATGATGGGAAACTGCTTATAAAAATACAGGCAGGAATACAGGCAGCATGTAAAACAGGATATAAAGAAAATTCCTAATTTGGCTAATAGAAGCATAGGAAAAATGGAACCTAGAAGGATATATGTGAAAATTCCAGCAGACGTTATCTCTGTGTGGGGGATTTTTATTAAGAGTTTTGATTTTCCTTATTTTTTCATGTTTAACATCTTTTTCTGATAAACATCTATTGATAAAATATTATTTTTAATTTGTTTTAAAAGGGATGCCAGTATGAAAGGATCTCTACATCCCATTTCCCACAAAGAGACTTCTTGTATTCAGCCCTGGGGTCAGAGCTCTAATCTCAGAATCTCTAGGTCCTTGTTTAAATCGTGTTGCTGGGTAGGGCCCAGGTTGCAGGTTGTCACTCAGAATCCTGTCTCCTCTTTTTTAGTAACAGAATACCAGTATTGCTAGGGATGGATATGTAACCTCCTACAAAGCTTTATTTACTATTCCTAATTCTTCCCCTTTCAGAGAAGGATGGCCAGTGGAATTTGGATAGAAGTGTTAAGTGTTGCTTCCAGAAAAGCTGGAACATAGCATCTGGTAGAACTCTCTTTTCTCCTTTGTTCTCTCCTTTCCTTTTTCTTCCTGTTTGGAAAGCTACAGTCATTTGCAGAACTCCAGCAGCCATCATATGACCAATAGTCAATCTTTTGGATGAGGTCACACACTATGAATGTTAAAGCAAAAATAAAGGAGACTGGGACATTGACAAAATATGTCGCATTAACAGAGCATGCTGGGACTTTCTATGTCCAAAATTCTCTTACATGAAAGAAAAAAAATCTTCAGTTTGTTTAAGCCACTGTTGTTCAGATGCCTGTTATTAATAGCTGGATGCAATTCCTAAAAGATACACTGGGGGACAGTCAAGGATGGCAAAGATAAGGCAAACTCTAGCCAATCCACAGAAATCCCGATGAAATTGTTAAGAAAACAGCAACTTCTGTTAGAGTAAGGGACTGTGGCCTGGGGTAAGATGAGCTGAGGAGAAAAGTCTCTAAGTAGAACTAATGCTTAGTGGGATCAAGTAGGCCTAGGTTTCCAGGCTATGTGCCTGTAAATGTGGGTCTGCCTCATGTGGCAAGAAGGGACCAAGAGGATTGGTGTTGATTCCTTATAAGAACATAGAGTAAATAATTATAGTGTGGTGAAGTAGACAGTCAAACTAGAAATCAGGAGACCTGATCTTCGCTTGTAATTTTAAGAAAGTCATTCTCCCTTTCTGGACTGTTTCTCCTCTGTTAATGGGGATGGCTGGATCAGAGCATCTAAGGTTTTTCACGACTCCAAGGATCTCTCACCATAACCTGAGCTGGACAATTGTAATATCTGGGAGGGTGGAAAACTCTAGACACAGTTCTTTGTTCCACCCATATAGGCCCCACCCCAACTTGCCATCAGTCTCCTTTCTGGCTTCCAGAGCTACCCAGGGTGTGGAAGGCACAGGGTTTAGCCTAGGTTGGGTCAGTCCAGAAGAATTCACCAACCCAGTGAATCTTCTACTGCTCCTTTTGGGCTAATGAATTCCCAGGGAGGAGTCACTAAAGGGAATGATGATGGCAATAGAGTGAGTCCTGCCTGACAATGATGAGCCACCTCATGGAGGATTTTCTAGAGCGTTTAGCATTGGAAGATACTTTGGTAATCTTCTAGTCCATCCCTTCCCTGATGCTTGAATTCCTTCTTCAACAAGCACTAGCAAAACCCATACATAATGTCTCATCACCATCATCAATACCATCATCACCATCATCACCCTCATCACCATCTCCGTCTCCATCACCACCAGCACCATCGTCACTATCACCATCGTCACTATCATCACCATCATTATCACCCTCATCACCCTCATCACCATTATCATCACCCTCATCACCCTCATCACTATCATCACCCTCATCACCCTCATCACCATTACCATCATCCTCATCCTCATCCCCCTCATCACCTTCATCATTCTCATCCCCATCATCCCCCCCCATCATCCCCATTACCATCATCCTCATCATCGCCATCACCATCGTCACTATCATTGCATTAATCAAATACCTCCTTTGTACAGGCATTGGGTATGTTATGTACCTGATTGCACTAAATTCTCACAATACATCTAGGTAGGAACTTAAAGGTGAGGAAACCAAACTCAGAAAAATGAAGTGGCTCAAGGCAGCACAGATAATAAGCAGAAGAAGGAGGACTGGGATTCAGATCTATCTGATCACAGAGGCTGATCTCAACTCTACCCCACAGCCTGAGAGCTGACCTCTGCTTTGTACAGTGGTACAAAGTGGTAGGATGTTGTCCCCACCAGAAAGCATGCTGTGTCTTGGGTGAGCATCCCTTATCCAAGGAAAAATCAGCTTTTCTCTGGCTTTACCCATTAGTCCTGGTTCTGACCTTCTGGGTATGTAGAAAGGGTCTGACCCATGGTCCATCTGACAGTCCTTCCGATATTTGAAGGCAGTTTTTATGCTCAGTTTTGCCTCTTCTTTCTTAGGATAAGCACTGGATTCCTTCAATACCTTGGTGAATGTCTACCTCTCAAAACTCTTCTCTGGCTCCCCTTGGTCTACCTGGACTTGTGCCATCTCTCCTCCCTGGTCTCTGCTTTCACTCTTGCCCCTTCTTCCTCTTCATCCAGAAGTCAAAGTGATCTTCTTAGGATAGATCAGATCATGTCACTCTCAAATTCAAAACTCTGCAATGAATCCTATCAATTTAAAAAATCAAATCCAAAATTTACTATGGCCTATAGACCCTAAATGATTTGCCTCCTACTGGCCCTTCACACCTCATCTCCTGCCCAGCTCCCCACTGCTCACTTTGTGCCAGACAAATTGGCCTTTGTGCTATTCCTTGAGTACATCACTCTCATTCCTACCTCAGGGCTTTTGCATCTGCTGTTCCCTGTGATCAGAGCATTCTTTTGGCAATTATCAATGAGCTTCACCCCTTCACTTTACTCAGGTCTCTGCTCGAATGTCACCACCTCTCATTCCTACTCCCTCTCCACTCACTATTTTTATACACCTATTTGTATATATATTGTGTGTGTGTGTGTATATATATATATATATATACCTATATTTAAATTGTAAATATAGTATAGTATAAATATACTGTATATATTTAAATATACTATTTGTATTTTTATATAGCCCTGACTCATCCCTTAGTCCCTTTCCATTCACTATTTTTCTTCATAGAACTTATCACTTCCTGGTACATACTTAACTTTTCTATCTGTCTTCTGACCTAGAATGTGAATTCCATGAGAACAAGGATGCTGTCAATATACTTCACTTCTCTATCTCCAGGGCACAGAATAGAGCCTAGAACACAGTAGGGTTCTAATAAAAATGTTGAATTAATGAACTGATTAATCCATGTGACCTAGTTCCCATGCCCCCCCTCAGGCTGGAGGCCTTGCTTATAGACAAGCTCCAGCTCATTTATGACCTTCTAATTTGTTCTTCTGAATGGCAGAATAGTCTGAGCCTCCTATTTGAATAGGATTCTCACTTCTCTTTTTCTAGACTCTATACCTCTATTAACCTGGGCTAAAATTTAGACAGCAAGATATGCATAAGAGTGGTTGCTTTGGAGTCAGATAGACTGAAGTTCACATCTCAGCTCTGCTACTTACTAGGTCATATTATTTAGCTTTCCTAAGCTTCAATTTCTTCTTGTGTAAAATGGTGCTAATAATACCAACCTTGCAAGCTTGTGAAGATTATGCGAGGACATAGTGCAGAGTGAGCATTCAGTAGGTGTTCAGAAGCAAGTGTTCAGAAGCAAATATAATTTTATCTGTTGATAAAATTATTTTCATTATGACCAGTATTACTGTTGTTGTTCTTATTAAGCTAGCCAGCTTTGGGGACTCTCCACCTCATCGGAAGAGCCTCTGGGAATGGACGGATGGGAGGTGGGAGGAGGAGTGAAGGGATAGGTGAGTTGAGAGACGTGTCACCTCATGGACTCACCCTGAGCTCCCTGCCAGCTCCCATGCCAAGGCCTGTCTCTCTTTGTACTGAGCTGTTGACTTATTTTCCTCAGCTCAGAACTTTGCGCTGCCTGAGGAAGCCGCCTTTCCCTGGGAGACCCCACCCTGTGCGCCTGCTCTGCTGGGGGCTCCAGCCTGTGGGGATTTTCTTCCTGCCCTGCTTCTGCATCCATCGCTCGCCCTTCCTCCAGGAACCTGTCCTCTGAGTCTGAAGAGCCCGTCTCCCCCGCAGAGTGAACTCTCATAAAGCTGTGGGCCTCTCTCCTCCCGGTGGATGGAAGATTCCGGGTGGCAGGAATTGTAGCTGACGTTTGGCAGAGCCCCTCCCAGAGCCTGAAGACATGCCAGGACTGTGGGCTGGTGGAAAGTGAGGGCAGCAAAGGAAGGGGCAGAGCGGGGAGGGCAGGGCTGGCTGAGGAGGAGCCCCCATCAGCCCGGCCTCAGGCACTGGCCTCACGTGGACTGGGGCCAAGTCCCAGCTCTGCATTTGCAGCAGCTGATGACTCAGGGCGAATGCCCTCTCCTCTCTGAGACTCGGTCTCCTCACCTGTCAAATGGAGATGATATTCCCCATCCCAGACGCTGTGGGCGGTGAAGGGGACAGTGCAGGTGGCTGTGCTGTGTAGGGGCTGGCAGGACTCACCATCTGTGAAGCCGGTGATGGTACAGGCGAGGTCTGGGTGGCCTGGAGGTCAGGCGGTGCTGTGGAGCAGGTCAGAGTACGGGCTCTGGAGCAGACCCAGTTTGAATCCTGGCTATACTACCTCTGGCTGTGTGATAGAGGCAAACTGCTCACCCTCTCTGAGCCTCCTCTGTGCCCTCATCTCCCTTTCAGAGGGCTGTTGAGAGCATTGCTTTACAATGACAATGTGCCTGCCCAGGTAGAGGCTCCGTCACTGTCAGCTGTCCGCTCCTGCCCCTTCCCTGGGAACATATCCCTGATGGGGCGGCCTGGGCAGGGGAGGTCAGGGGAGCAGAGGAGGCAGCAGGGATGTGCCCAGGTGCATGTGTGCATGGAGCCACAGGGGTGCCTGCTTCTCTGACAGGTGCCCATAGGTGCTGACTAGCAGACAGGCATCCCCCTGCCTCGTCGTGAACATTAAATTCTTTAGTGCTGGGATAGCATTTGCTCCTGAGCAGTCAAGACACCTGAACTCATTGACTCAGTGGAATGGCTGGCTTGAAATGTCATGCATTCTTGCCCCATTCCTGCCTCTGTTCTGTTTTCCTGAGCCATGGAAGGTCGTGGCAGAGGTCATGGCCTCCACTGCCCTGCCTGTGGGGAGGACTGTCACCCCAACCCACCCGGGACACGGATCCAGGGCTTACCCATCATTGCCCTTATGACCTGTACACTCTGGGTCCCTGCACAGGAACAGATTTGCACCAGACCCTCCACATTCTTGCTGGGACTGTGTCTGTGACACATGCCTGAGACATCAAAGGAGGCTTAGAGGTTGACAAGGGAGGGGAGGGGTTAGTCTGTGGCCTGGCCAGTGGGTTCAGACTGTTGAATAAATTCCTGACTCAGGTTAAGTGATACAGGCTTATAAGATTGTTTAGAATGGGTCTTATACTTTGGCCAAAGGAGAAACGTAGAGAGTCCTAGAGAGTCAGCCAGTGTGTGAATAGAACCAGAACATTACAGAGCTGGAAGATTGCTGCCAAACCAACTTCATGTGTGGAAACCAATGCTCAGAAGCAGGAAGTGCCTAACCCGGGATCAAATAGCAAGTCTGGGACAGAGCCAGGAGGGACTTGGCTCCCTGCCAGCCAGCCCCCTCCCTCTCCCACTCCACCTGACTGGGGAAGCCTGGGGCTGGGAGTGGGCTGGGCTGGGACACTGGACCATCCCAGCGGGGGTGTGTCCCATCTCTGCTGTGTGTTTATAAATGGAATCCTTTCAGCTTTGCCTCGCACAACACAAGGAACTTAATCACGACCTTATCTGATCCTAACAGGATCGTCTCTATTTTACAGATAGGAAATGGAGGCCCAGAGGGGGCAGCTGACTCTCCCAGGGTCTCCCAGCTGGTGGGGCCTGTCCGCCTGATACCAAAGCCTGAGCCTCCCATGCTCTCCCTGACCCAGGCTCCCAGGGGTGAGAGGCAGCTCAGTGGCCCTTCGGGCCTCAGGATAAAGCCCTGCCTGAGGAGGTGCATCTCGGAAGGTCTGGGGACTCTGCTGGGGTGTTCTTGTTCTTCCCCTACTTTCCCCCAGTGGCCTCAAAGCCAGCGCTCCCCCTCAGGTATTAGTGCATGGGTGGGGGTGGGGCTCTGGGTGGTGGGATTCAGGTAGAGGGCTCCAGGAGCAGGCCCAGCAGAGCCTGGGGTAGAATATGATTTTGGGTTTTGGCTGGGGAGGCCAGAATAACAGAGAGGGGTCAGGACTTGAGGCCTGATGCCTGGAGCTGGGGGAGCTCGTCCTGGGTCTGCTGAGGGGTCAGAGCCTGCTCCAGGACCAAACCTGGAACGGTGACTTGCTCCTTGGTCCCATCCTGACTATGGTCTGAAGGCACAAGAGTCATTTAAAAGCCCCTCTCCCTGCCCCCATCTTAGGAGGCTCTGCCACCTTTACTGGGTGTTGCAAGTAGAGCAGAGGGTGGTTGGCCTGGCTGCTGGCCACAGCCCTCTGGAGGTGCAGGTGGAGGAATATGGTGGTCCCCTAAAGAGGAAGACCTTGGCTTCCAGATAGGAGCTGGAGGTAGTAGGGGGGTGGGAAGGGCAGCCTCGGGCACTGAAGAGGGACGAGGAGAGGTGGTATGGAAGGGAGGGGAAGGAGCCACCCATCACTGTCCCTGGGTTTGGTAGGATGGGTATATGTGAGGGGCAAATTCTTATCTAGGCGCACCCAGGTCTGCTAAGGTCTCAGGGGTCCAGGAAAGGGGGCATGGGCTGCTGGGAAAAGTACTGGGCTGAAACTTGGGCATCTGTGACATTTCTCCCAGCCCATTTGTTGGCCTCCGTGTACACGGGGGCAACATGGGGGGCTAGGCAGGAGGCTCTCTGAGGGTCCTTCCAGCCCTGTGTGTCTCTGAGCTGGGTCACCCTGGGGCCTGGCGTGTGGCCTCAGAGACTTGTCTTGGAGTGGGAAGGGACTGGAGAGACCATTCACATACTCAAAAAATAGTGATTGGGTTGTTTCTAGGTTTTTGTTATTGCAAACGAACTGCTGTGAATTCTTGTACCGTTTCCAACGCACATGTACAGGAGATTCTCTAGGGCATATTCTCCAAGTAGAACTGCTGAATTAGAAGGTATGTGCATGCTCAACTCTACGAGACAGTGCCAAATTGATTTTCAAAGAGGCTGTATCATTTCCACTCCCAGCTGTGGAGTGGGAGAGGGTTCATTGTCCCCCACCTAGACTACAAGTTCATTTCTGCCCAACTAGCAGGTGTAAGATGGGACTTCTCAGTGTTTTATGATTTGCATTTCCCTGATTACTAATGAGATTGCTTATACTTTCAAGTGATCATTAGCCATTCAGGTTTCTTCTTGAAATACCTATTCATGTCTTAATTTTCTATTGGATTTTTTTATGGGTTCCTTTGTCTTTTTAGGAATCTTTGTATATTTCGGATAGGATTATATATCGCTTATGTGTTATAATGTGTGGTCCCATATGTGGCTTATCTTTTCAGTCTGTTTATAGTGACATTGGATGAACAGAAACTCCTTAATTAAATTGAATCAAATTTATTGATTATTTCCTTTATGCTTGATGTTTTTCATATGTTGGTAAATACCTCCTTTTCTACCCAACGTCATAAAAATAGTCTGTATTTTCTTCCAAAAGCATAAAACAAGAAAACATACAAGGCTGGACAGTGATTCTCTCTTGAGAAGCATGGGGGGTGCAGTTGGTGGGGGGCTTCTGTGCTATTGGTAATGTTCTAAATCTCACTGTGCTTGTGGGTGCCTGCTGGGCACTGACAGTTCACTGCATATATACATAGGGGGATAGGTAGACAGATGTGTAATACAGCTGTTGTACAGACAGAAAATTATATGATAAAAAAAGAGATTTAACAAAGTGATATATGAAAAGCTCCTAGCACAGTGCCCAGCACATACACATACGGCCACTTAGGAATGCCTACACTCTTTCTGGAGTCAGGCATAGCACTGGTTGATTTACGCACAGTCTCAATAAGTCTTCACAGTGGCCCTACAATATATACCTTATTTTACAGATGAGGAAGCAGACACCCAGAGAGGGTAAGTGACTGGCCCCAGGTCACACAGCTAAGGGAACCTGACAGGCGAGACAAGGTCTGTGTAACTCCTGGTCAGTCCCTGTTGGCCACTGATGGCCTGCCTCTCACACAGCCGCTGTTTAATAAATGATGAGGCTGCTCTGGCCTCCTCTGTTCACACAGCAGCACTTCCGCCTCCCCAGCCCCACCCACAGGCTCTGGGCAGGGCCCTCACTGAGGCCCAGGGAAGAGCCAGGGAGCCCTTAGGGGGCAGGAGAGGGATGTCTGTGGCTGCGACCTTGACCATCAACAGGAGACAAGGTGGAGGCTGAAGGAGGGGAGGAAAGGACGGTGTGGGGTGAGAGAGAGAACTAGGAGGGCATGGAGGAGGAGGGGGAGGGGAGGAGAGGGGAGGGGAGGGGTGGGAGAGAGAACTAGGAGGCGGAGGAGGGGGAGGGGAGGGGAGGAGAGGTGAGGGGAGGGGTGGGAGAGAGAACTTGGAGGAGGAGGAGGGGGGAGGAGAGAGGGCAAAGGACAATGACAAGGACAATGACAAGGACAAACGTGGGGAAGGGGACAGAGAGGGGATGGGGTCAGACACAGCACACCACAGGGAGGACGGACAGAGGGCCAGGGACAGAGGACAGCCGGGCAGGCTGGCTGCACAGTGCTGCCCAGCAGGGCCGCCACGAGGGGACGCTGGCCTAGAGGCAGTCCCAGCGGTGAGCCCCTGGGCTCTGTCCCCGCCCAGGCCTCTGGCCCACCTGGAAGGAGAACCAGACACTGGCCGACCAGACCCACAGGCCCCAGACCCGGAGGGACCCGCAACACCGCCGGCCTCCCGGACCTCGGGGGGAGGTGACGCAGGCGGCATGAGCCACGGGCCCCCGGAAGCTCCGCATTCAGGCTCAGAAGTTCCCTGCACAGGCAGAGGTGGGGGAGAAGCACCTTGCAGGCGATTCCTGTAAAAGCAGAGCTGGAGGCTCCGCGGGAGCTGACGGGGGTTTGGTTGCTGGAAAAGCCCGTGTGGCACTGGGTGACAGGGAAGACAGAGGCAGAAGACAGAGCAGCACCCGGAGGCCATGGGGTCAGGTGGGCCTGGGTGGTAACCCCAGCTCTGGCGCTTCTTATGACTCTAAGTCCCTTACCTCTCTGAGCCTCAGTTTCCCCACCAGCAGAAAGGGAGCCATCACAGACCCTGCTGCTCAGGGTTTGGGGGAGGACTCTGTGTGAAGGTCTGAGCCCAGAGGAAGTGCCCAGGAGACGGTGGGTCTGAAGAGCCTGGGGCTGCCCGGCTGCACATCGTGACCTGAGAGCCACGTGCACAGCGGGGAGAGCTGCCGGGTGGGGACAGGTGTGCCCCCCACATGCACACACGCACACCCTAGACCCCAGAGCCGGAGGAGTGGGAGGGCCCTCCTGGGCGTGGACTGTGGTCTGAAGGCAGGAACACAAAGGGTGTCCTCAGGGACCAGGGGACAGGGAAGCTCAGGGAGGGTAAGTGACTTACGTGGGGCGACTCAGCAGAGCTGGGTCAAAGCCAGCGCTTGTGACCTCAGGTGAGGAGGGCGACACCATCCTTACGGGCAGAGCAGGATGGAGCGTCCATGCTGGCCTGTGCTCATTTCTGACAGTTCCCCAGCTTGGGTCTCTTCCTTCCTTCAACCCTGGCTTGAATGGGGAGCCTCCCTCTCCCAGTAGCTCATCAGTTGGTTTTGTCCAGGCTCAGCCAGTCCATCTGGCTAATCCGGATTCTCACTGCCACCCTGGGAGGTAGGAAGGGTGACCCCATTAGGCAGGTAAGGAAACTGGGGGCAGAGAGGTGGAGGGGAGGGTGTGAACAAGTCAGGGGCGGTTGATGGCAGCAGGGCAACATGCTTCCTCTCTGGGGCCACCCGGGAGCCCTGGCCTTCCTCCCTGCCTACCACGTAAGGGCTGTAAACCCCACCAGTGTGGGAAAAGGGGCCCCTTGGAGGGTCTCAGCTCCAGCAAGAACTAGCTGTGGGCCATGAACAAGTCCCTTCTCCAGGCGTCAGTTTCCTGCAGTGGAAGATAAGGGTAATGACACCCACCCCAGAAGGCTCCACGAGTTTGAAATAGCTCCACCCGTGAGCAACACTGGGTCACAGGGGCCTCAGTGACCTCTGTCCTTCACCCAGAGGGGCAATGACTCTTCATACTCAGCTGGGCTCATGGTGCAGGCGTGCTCAGGCTTGTATATATGAGCACACACATCCCGTATGCCCCCGTCGCCCCCAGCACACACACACAGGGCTGTCCTGAGTGATGAGGCCATTGGGCTCCTGGGGCCCCTGTCACTTGAGGAAGATCATGTCCTCCAGTGGCATGAAGGTCAGGGAACTGGCCGTGATCCCGCCAGGCACGGAGGAGGAGAGGCCGCATGGGGCAGGGAAAAGCGGGCTCTGGAGCCAGGTACCTGGTCCAAACGCCAGCCTTGCCATTTCCCAGCTGGTATGCTTGGACTGCTCAGCCTCTCTGAGCCTCGGTTTCCTCATCTGTGAAATGGGATGATAACCCCTCCTTCCAGTGGGTGGGGGTCCTCAGTGCTCTGGTGTATCTCAGGTGGGCAGTAAGTTCCCAGTTCAAATTCTCCCCAGCTGGAGAGGAGCAGAAGGGCTGTGGAGGGGTGGGAGGAAGATGTCATGGATGTGTGACAAATGGCATGACAGGGTGCCTGCTCCAGGGACAGAAGGGAGGGAGACTGGTCCTGCCTCCTCTCCTACCATGAGCTCAGTAAGAGCCCAGGCAGAGCGGCGCAGCACCCCAAGTTCTAGAAGCCTTTGAGATGAGGGTCCAGAGAGGGGAAATAGTTTCCCTATGTCACACAACAAATGACCAGCAGATCTAGGACTAGAATTCAGTCTGAGCTGGGTCTTGATCTCATCAGCCTGCTTGTTTCTTGTGGCCAGAAACCAGTCTCCTCCACACTATCAACTCAGCCTCAGCCCGCACTGACCCCAGGGCTCTAGGGGTGAGAGGAAAGGAGATTCAGCTTCTGGGGAGCCACGGACACACTCCTGGGAGGCCGGGGCTTCCCCAGAAGACCCTAATTCCATCCCAGTGTGGGAGGAGTGGGGTCTGTGGGTAAGGAAGACAGAGGAGTGTGACTTTGGGCAAGTACCTCGACCTCTCTATGCCTCAGTTTCTCTGTCTGTAAACTGGGGTAGTAATGGTCCTTCCCCTTAGGGTTGTTGGAAGCTCTGTACTGCAGGTAAGGGTGCTGGCACACAGGAGCTCAGTAAGTGTGGGCTGCTGGTGTAGCCCTGGGCTTGCTTCCTCAAGCCCTGGGTCCTTGACCCCCCTCTGCACCCATATCCACAGCCTAAAATGGGGACATTCTAATAAAGGCCCAGTGCCACAGGTTACTGTGATGACCAAATGGGACTGTGGGTGATAAAAAAAAAAACTCCCGGTGTGTCTGTACACTGCTCTGAATACAGCAGAGTCGGCGTAAAGCGCTGCACAGATGTTCCTCATTGCCTGGGCCCTGCTGCTCCCCCTCCCAGGCAGCCCTGTCCAGTCCTCCAGCCCTTCCAGCTGCTGGCTAATGAGCCGCAGGCTTCAGTAATGAGGCTGCTTCATCAATTAATGTGCTGGAACAGCCCCGGAGGGGGCAGACAGTGGGGAAGAAGATGGAGGGGAGGGTGCCAGAGTTGCCCAGAGAATCCTCCCTAGTCTTCCATGTCCACTATGAGGAAGTGGGGGGGACTCCCCTGCAGCAATTCCTCCAGAAGCCTCCAGCAGGATGGTGGCCATGGAAGTTGGAGTTCCCTTCCAAATGTGTAACAACTCACCTGCAGAATCAACTAGCTTTGCAAAGTAGAGGAGTTTGAATCCTGAGTGGTTTGAATGCCAGGCCTTTACTAACAAGCCCAGTGGGCCTGTGCCTGTGGTAATGACTGCCAAGCCCTGGGCCCATGGTAATGCCTCTCTTCCCAGCAGCTAGCAGGCTCAGAGATGGGCAGAGATCTTGGTCGTGGGGCAGCATCCAGCTTGAAGCTGGGCCAGTCCCGTCCTGAGGGCAGAGGGACAAGACCGGACCTTCAGGAAGGGTTGGTGAGGGCCAGGCAGGGAGCAAGGCCTACCAGGCAGGACAGGGTCAGAGGAAGGCACGGTGGTGGAAGGATATAGGCCTGGGCAGAGGAACATGATCAGAGCCCAGTGCCAGGGAGGGGGTCAAGGGGCAAGGGCTGGAGGAGGCCACAGCTCAGAGGCTTACAGTTGTGGGCCTGAGCCTGCTGTCCTGTTCCCGGACCTGGCCAGGCTTGGCTGGGGTCCCAGACTGGCCTGAGATGTGCAGGGTTGGGGGTCTAGGGGCCTTTTAGGCCCAGCCTCAGGATTTTCCCTGAAAGCAACAAATGCTGGGTTGCATAAGCCTGGGACAAAGTTATGTGTGGGTGTGGAGGCAAAGGTGGAGATTCGCTGCCCCAGGAGTCCCAGGGCACAAAGGAGAGCAGGATGGGGCTAGTGGGAGAAGCAGCCCAGGAGGCTGGACCACAGGCATCCTGGTCAGGGCGGGGGCGAGTTAGGGCTCTTGGTCGCAAGTGACAGAAACTCCAGGCCGACCAGTTTCAGCCCAGAAGGAAGTTGATGAGTCTAGCGACTGGTGGTGCTGGGGGAGGCTCTGGGCCCAGCAATGTCATCGGGCCTCCATCTCTCTCCACGGGTGGCTCTGGTCTCCACCACGATGGCCCCACACATATGCAGGCCCTCTCCAGCGGGCCTCCGCAGCTCCGCACGCACACCCTGCCAGCTCCAAGTGTGCAGACATCCCTATAATTCAGTCCCATGGGCTCAGATTGGGTCTTCCCTGAGTCCGTCGCTGTGTGAGGGGGAGGCGAGGTTCTAATTGGCCAGGCCTGTGGCTCAGCCCCCTCCTCTCTCTGGGGATGGAATGCCTTCTGCAGGACCCCAAGGACTGGCAAGGCTGAGCAGTGGTTCCGCAAGGAAAATGAGGGAGGCTGTTCCCAAGGTGGGTTTCAGATGTTAGATGAGCAGAACCGCCAGATGGTAGTGAGGGAATTTGGGCCCCACCCAGATGCACTTCACCGGATCAGCACATCCAGCCTCCAGCTGCGATGAGCGTGGGTGGCTAACAGCTCAAAGCTGGACCCTTTTCAGATACTTGTCCTCAGCTGAAGGGAGCTAACCGCTGACTAGCTGGAAATGCCTAGAAGGTTTCACTCCCACTGGGGGCCACCCGCAACCAAGGACCAGCTGACACAGGTACCAAAGGCGGGCTCTGCTCTGAGGGGCCTACATCCCTCGGCTTCTCTGCTTCCCTCACCGTCCCACTCACAACAAGGGCGCTCTCTGTCACCACTTCCCACAGGTCCCCATCTCACTCTGCTTCTAGGGAGCCCCACCCTGCCTGAAACAGCCTCACCCACACGGGGCCCTCCTGGGAACCATATTCTCCCTGTGGGGGGCCGAGTCTAAAAGGTCCCTGAGCAAGGTGGCTCTTGGAGTCCTTCAAACCCAGCTCCTGCCACAGACTCATCCCGGTTCCCCGCACGTCTGCCCCGGTGCTCATGCAGTCCACCCTCTCCATGTACTTCCCACGTCTCTTGGATCTAGGTTTGATTAACAAGGTTATAAGCAAGTCCCAGAAAAAATGAAAGCCAGCGCATCTCCCCAGGGCAGCCATGGTCTACTGACAGATGGCAAATTGCTTTGCAACCAGTAAATTTTTGTTTTTCACTCTTGTATAGATAGACAGGATTAAATTAATTAGGATTTTTTTCTTTCTTTCCTCAGGTCTTGGGCCACAGTGGGAGCCTGTTGCCCCAGAATGAGTTAGTTACCAGGAGTCAGTAAGGGATTTATCTTTGCAATTACAGTTCATTAATAGATTTACGAGAGAGGGAAGATGAGGTGGCCGCAGTTCCAGTAGGAGGATTTTTTTGCATTTCTCTTCTTTTAATTGTATTGAGTATCTCTTGGACTAACACTGTGAAAAATGGGGAGAAAGACACGTAAGTGTTCCATCTGTTCCAATGCAAGTGCAGTTAATATGGGAGGAGACAGGTGTGGGGAAGGGGCTTCTGTGCCGGGAGGACATGCCTCCCTCCTTTTCAGAGCAGCCTCATGGGTGGGAGGCTCTGGGACCTGAGCCTCGTGACATCAGGTGAGTTGTCCTGGGCAGGGGCCGCTCTGCCCATGAGGACATGCTGTCTGGGGACTGGGGTCAGAGCAGCCTGGGTCCTTGCGGAGCTACTGTTTCTTGGGTACCTACTATGCTCCAGGGACTTTACATGATTTTCTAATTGGATTTTCCAGCAATCCATTTTACACACCCTTTGTACCAACAGAGGAATGAAGGGGACACATGTGTGCAGGGCACTGGGCTTGGTGCAGAGAAGACAGGTGAATGGTTTATAGGTGTTGACGGAGGCTCAGAGACATGCAGGGGTTCCCAAGGCACTTGACTTGGAGCTGGAATTGGAAGCCAGGCCTGTTGTCTCAAAAGTTCCTGCTATCTCTACTCTGTCTTTGCTGTCATCAGGTGAGCCTGAGGCTCAGTTTCCCCATCTATGAAATGGGCCCTGGAGATTCAGTGAAATGAGCTTGAGGGCCATCTTGGGCTGTGTTCTGAGGAAGTGGAAGCCTGGAAGGGCAGGCGTGGAGTGGGGGGCTCCATCCTGGTCCAGGAAGAAGGGGCCTCTTGTTCCCAGCACTGGAAGTAGGGTGCCTGTGGGATCAGAGATGGCTGCTTTCATCCCTGTCACTTAGGCACATGGACAGACAGAGTCGATCCCTTCAGAGGACCTCTGGAATCTGGAGGAGATGGTGACTCCCTTTTCCACGGGGCCCCCCTCCTGATCCTTCACTGTGGAATGTCTGTGTGACGGTCCCCAGGTAGCATCTCAGCTCTACCTGGCCTCAAACTGTGTGGAGGCTTTGCCACACCAGGGGGGTGGCAGCCCAGCCCTGACTGTTGAGGGCGGGGTGGGGACTGAGCAGGAATACTCTGAGGACTAACCTTCTGCTCCCCACCTCCTCTAGGTTCTGTTTGCAAATAGACAAGTTTCAGTCCTCAAATCAGGTAGTAAATGTGTCCAAGCCAAATTGTCAGGGGAAAATCTCCAACCTCATAGGGATGGGAATGTGCAACAGCCTGGCAGGTGAGCTAGGCTGGCTGTTTCACTTGCTACAACTCCTTAGGTGCTGCAAGGAGATGAGACTCTAGAGCCATGGGGCTGAAGACCCTCAGCACAGCCAAGAGCAAGGGCCGCACCGGAGAAGCATCGAGTCCCGGTGGGGTCTGTGCACGTAGCTGAGGATCCCAGGGCCAAGGGCTCAGCGCTGCTTGTAGCAAGCATCAAGGCAGCCAGGCTCCCTCCCCTGGGGAGCAAAGAGTCACCTGCAGTTACCCTGTGGCCATGTTAACCTGCGTGGAATATGTGACCAGCCAGAGGACCTGCTCAGATCAGGGGGTGGTCTGGCCTCACAGTTTGCACACTCAGCAAGGATATGCAGGGATGCCCAGGGCCTGCCTCTCCCAACGCAGATACAACCACCACCAGGGTAGGGTGTGGGTGGGGTGGGGAAGCCCAAGCAGAGTGACTGAGGAGCCCCAAAAATAGGTGCCTGTAAAGAGCAAGGTCTCCACAATCCAAAGAGCTGGGGGAAGTCCCAGAGCTGTCCCTGATAATGCTGTGTGACACGGGACATGTGGCTGCCCCTCTGGGCCTCAGTGATCCCCTAGGAAATGGGGAGAACAGTTCCCACTTCACTGGGATGCACAGACTGAAATGAGACCACGTGGAAGTGCCAGGTGAGGGACAGGTGCCAGGTGCTCAGATGGAAACAGCATCTCCTCGGGTTTAGACCCAGGGTTGGTATCCTGGGTCCCAGGTCACCCACCAGGGCTTCCAGGAGGAGGCAGCATCTCTCCCAGATCAGGACTGTCCTCTCCCCACTCATGGAAAACCTACAACACGTCAGAATGAGTCCCCTCCCACTCCCCCTCAGGTTCTCAGGGCCTGACATGGCTCTTTCCTGCTTGTTCCCCACCCCCCTCCACCCCACTGTAAAGTGCAAGCAGCTGTCCTACTCAGTGATGGGGCGGGGAGCATGCAGTCTGCAGGGATATGGTCTGGTCTGTAGGGTGCACAGGGCAGATGGCTGGGAGGATGTGCTTGACCCCCAGACCCGGGCAGGAGAACAGCTGGGGGTGCTCAAGAGAAATGAGTGTCCTGAATATTCGTGAGTCACCTTGTGGCCAGTCCACGGTGCTGGACCTGACAGCTGGCTTGACACTGGGTGCTGGATTTTCAGACTCCGGGAAGGTCAAGGTTAGAGAACACCCTGGAGGTCACCCAGCTGACCAGTTCCAGGGGCTCCCTAGTGTGGGCTCTGCTGCCCCCAAATCTCCTGGAGTTCCAAAGCCCCAGCCCAGGATCTTAACTCTTCAAATGGGTGGGGTCCCTGGAACCTGCATATCAGAGACCCTGAGGGGATTCCAAGCAGCCACTCAGCCTCTGCCCAGGCCTGAGTGGGAGACCTGCCCCAGCACAGCAGATGTTGGGCTAGGCCCTTCCCTTCTCTGAGCCTCCTTGTCCCTCTGTGGGTGGGGCTAATGCTTCAGGCTTCTGCTGAAGACTCCATGAGTGGAGCTGCCTCAGCTCTAATCAGCACACAGTAGGGACTTATCAGTGGAGACATCCCTGAAGCTCCAGCCTCAGCATGGGCCCTTTCTAAGGTGCCCCACTGGGAGAGTGGCATGCAGGTAAATTACTTTCCACTTCGAATTCAGCTCTGCTTCTCAGATGGGTCCCAGGTCTGCCCTAGCACCCAGCTCAGTTTCTGGTTCAAAACACAGGCTCAGTAAGTACACACCTGTTGAGTAAATAAATTAATGAATGATATCTGGGGCTGCACGTAACATACTTCTCCCTTTTCCCCCACAGACCATGAGCAGGAAAAATGTGATAGCTGACACATACTGAGTGTTTCTCATGTGCTAAGCATTGTTATTCTTCACAACTTTGGGACACAGGTTCTTGCCTCTGCCATTTTACAGATGGGGAACAATGAGGCCCAGAGAGTAGAAAGGAACTGCAGTAGTAAGAGGAGGAGTTGGGACTTGAACCCAGGCCTGTCTGCCCCATGTGGCCCCTATGCTTCGCTTTCCTGGTGAGAAACCTCTTGTTACCCCTACCCTTTGGGGGAATTGGATGGGGATCCCTTCCCCAGCTGGTGCTGCATCTAGACTTCCTCCAGCTTGACCACACCCCTCTAGTGTGGGCCACAGCACCCCATCTCAGCCCGTTTTTCCCACCCCAGAGCTCCCACTCCAGCCTGGAGCTTTTCTGGCTGTTTCCCACCCCACCATAGTTGCCGCGGCTGGTTGGGGATATGGCTGCCTTTTGGAAGGTTCTGTTCCCTTCCCTTGTCAGATTTTCCTTTGCAGGTTCTTGTCTTCATTTCTGCCATGGCCCTTTACACATGAATAGGAGGCACCTCCTGCTTCTCTCTCTGGGGTGGGGCAGAGCTGGGAATTCTGCTCCTCTGGGAGGAAGTAGGGGCATGTGGTGGGCACCTCCATATGCATCCCATTTTCAGGGGCCACTGGGGCCATCACAGCCTTATAGTCCCTTAAGGGGCCTGTAGTCAGCCAGACCCCCCACCCCCCACCCTCCATTCCCACTCTGGCTGCTGTGATGTTTTCTTTGTGAAGACGCAGCCTGGAGGCCACAGGTGAGGGTGGGCCTCCCCAGGGGAAAGACTGCTGCTGTTCTGGGCTGGGCTGGGCTGGGAGAGGTGAGGCCCCCTCCAGCCACCCAGCTGGCCCCTCCTCCTCCTCCTGCCTCTCCAGCAGCCAGAGCCTCTCAGGGAGGAGGACACACTCGAGGGGGTTTGAGAGGTGACAACAGGTCATATGAATAAATTTTATATTTTACAGTTATGTGTTTATTTTAATGAGTATCAGAAAAAACCCAACAGCACTTAGTGCATCAAGCCCTAATTTCATGGATATTACTGCTCAGGGTGAGGCAGATTGGGAAACGGAGGCCATTTCAGGTCAGTGTAAAGGGCCTGATTGACTCAAACTGCTGTGCAGGTGCGGCAGGTGGGAGGCGGGGTGGGGAGATGGCGAAAGGCTTGCTGGGCCAGGACACGACCTGCACGTGGGAGATGCTGAACAGGCCCGTGGGCCCCTGCTGGGGATCCTGGGGACCAGCCTGGCTCTCCTGGGGCCTTGGGGCCTCGGGCGGGTCACTGCCCTTCCGGGAACCCCAGTTTCCTCCTCTGTGAGGTGGGGATGAGCAGGAGCAGCTCGCAGGGCCGTGTGGAGGGGTAACTGAGACGAGAAAGCAGGGAGAGTGGGCGTGGGGCTCGGGCAGGGTCAGCACCCAGCTGGGGCAGCGGGGGTGGGTGGTTTGATTATCATTAGCATTAGTGTCGTGTTATCCTCAGGGGTTTATTCTGGCTGAGGTGACTGATGGCTTCCAGCTGGGAAGAGAGCTTGGCACCGTCACCCAATCCTCAGCTCAGCTGCGTGTGACTTGCCCCAGGGTGTCGTCCTCACATTTGAGCAGGACACTGGGTGGGGTGGGGAAGAGCCCAGCTCTGGGCCAGGCAAGCCTGGATGTGTGTCCCACTGGGCCCCCACTAGGGGCTGACCCAGCTTCGTGCAGCTGCCATGACTTTGGCTGTAGGCTGACCAAGTGACCCGCCTCACAGAGGCGAGACTGAGGAGCAGCAAGGAGAGGCAGGTCACATCCCCAGGTGGGTAGGGCTTCGTCCTGCGTGAAACTGTGTCCTCCTGTGGGGCTGAGAGCTGCTGGTTGGTCAGGGACGGTCTGGGGCAATCTTGTGTGTGAGTTGTGGGGTCTGAAGCAGCTCTGAGTGTTAGCTGTCATGCCTGACATGCTCATCTCTCCATCTATGATCCATCCATCCATCATCCATCCATCCATCCATCCATCATCCATCCATCCATCCATCCATCATCCATCCATCCATCCATCCATCATCCATCCATCCATCCATCCATCCATCTATCCATCTACCCATCATCCATCCATCATCTATCTATCCATCCATCCATCCACCCATCATCCATCCATCCATCCATCCATCCATCCATCCATCCATCATCCATCCATCCATCCACCCACCCATCCATCCACCCATCCATCCATCCATCCATCCATCCATCCACCTATCATCCATCCATCCATCCATCCATCCATCCATCATCCATCCATCCATCCATCCACCCATCCATCCATCCATCCATCATCCATCATCCATCCATCCTTCCATCATCCATCCATCCATCCATCCCTCCATCCATCCATTCATTCACCCATCATCCATCCCTCCATCCATCCCTCCATCCATCCATCATCCATCCATCCATCCATCCATCCATCCATCCATGCATCCATCATTCATCCATCCACCCATCCATCATCCATCCATCCATGCATCATCCATCCATCCATCCACCCATCCATCCATCATCCATCCACCCACCCATCCATCATCCATCCATCCATCCACCCATCCATCATCCATCCATCCATCATCCATCCATCCATCCATCCATCCACCCACCCATCCATCATCCATCCATCCCTCCATCCATCCATCCATCATCCATCCATCCATCCATCCATCCATCCATCCATCCATCATCCATCCATCCATCCATCCACCCACCCATCCATCATCCACCCATCCATCCATCCATCCATTCACCCATCCATCCATCCATCCATCCATCCATCCATCCATCCATCCACCCATCCATCCATCCACCCATCCATCATCCACCCATCATCCATCCATCCATCCATCCATCCACCCCTCCATTCATCCATCCAGCATCCATCCATCCATCCATTCATCATCCATCCAGTAAGTGTTGACTGAGCACTGACTATGTGACAGGTGCCCTGGTGCAGACAGTGCTGAGCCAGATAGCTGAGGTCCCAGCTTCATGGAGCTTCAGCTGAGCTGAGGAACCTGTGCTGCGCACATGTCACCATGCAGTGTGAGGTGGCCGTGGCGGGAGAGCACGGGCTGCTCTCCCCTGTGAGGTGCCCCCTGCCAGAGTCAGGGAGGCAGTGCAGGAAGGGCCGTCTGAGCGGGACTGCAGGACAAGAGGAGTGCCCCGGTGAAGGTGGGGGAGTGGGGACGACCAGGCAGTGACCAGCCTCCCAGGGGGGTGAGCAGACCACCAGTGGGAGGGCCCAGGAGAGAAACACGGCTGCTGTGGGTGGGATGGGCCGGGGGTGGTGAGGGCCGTGGCTGTGGGAGCCCCACTGGGGACTTGGGGTGTTTTCCTGAATGCTGGTGTGAGCAGGGGAGGGAGCCAAGCAGATCTGGGTCTGGAGGTTCTCTGGCCCCTGTGTGGGTGAGGACAGGGCTGAAGGGAGAGGAGGCCAGTCAGGAGCCAGTGGCCGCAGTGCAGGCCGGAGGCGACGGGGGCTTCATCTCAGCCCCAGTAATGAAGGGAGGGAGCCCAGCCTGGTGGCTGATTGGGTGACCCTCACGGGGATCCCTGGGTGAAGGAGCAGTTTTGAGGTCGGGGGAGATGCTGGGTGTGGCCATGTCCAGGGACTTGGGCACCTGTGGGTGTCTGGGGCAGGTGGGAGGCCAGTCCCACTGCAGGATGAGGTTTGAGGTCATCAGCAAACATGCAGGTGACCAAAGCCTCAGGGACTGATGCACTCCGGTGGGGAGTGGGGAGCAGAGCGCAGGGAGGAGGGCCTGGGACAGAGCCCGGAACATCTATGCTTGAGGGGCAGGAAGCAGAGGCAGTGAGGGAAGCCGAGGAACGGCCGGAGGGGCCAGAGGGAGCTGAGGAGGTCCCGGGGCCAGGAGGGGGCACGGTCTGGAGGAAGAAATGGGCACAGCCTGGGTGGGGCCCTGAGGCCTAATCGGGGCTGAAGGACGCCCATTGGCTGAGCCAGTGGAGGTCAGACATCAAGGCAGTGTCTCTGCTCCCAGGGCTCCCAGCCAGCTCTGGGACAACTTCCAGACAGGCTCCTTAGGCGCAGAGAGGGGGGTGGCTTGTCCTAATCCCCAGGCCAAGTCTGCAGGCTCTGCCCCAGGTGCCCAAGGCCCCAGCCTTCCTGAGGCCCCGCCCTGGGACATCCTGGGGGACCACCGACTGTGATCCCGCCTCCAGATTTCCAGCCCCTCCCTTCCTGTCTCCCATTTCTCCCCTCCCAGGACCCAGTTCCTTTCCAGGGAAACCACACTGAATGTGGTGGAATAGTCTGGTTTGCTCAGAGCCACTGAGCACCTGGGGGACATGGGAGGAGACCTCCATGGTGGAGCAGGGCGAGTGGATCAGGAGAAAAGACACAACTGAGAGGAGGGTGGGCTCCCGCTTCCACCCCCATTCTGCTTACACCCTGGGAGATGCACCAGGAGATTCTTCTGCTCAGCAGAGGTGGCATCCCTGCCACGTGCCTGGTGGTTAATGCAGCAGGAAACAGCAGTGGGCAGCAGTGTTCTTGGGGCTTGTCTGCTGGGACAGTGGCCTTGTGGGCTGTCACCTGGGGCTTCGGGACCCATTTAACACACTCAGCATGAGGGGACTGGGAGGGTGGGGTGGGCAGAGGAGGTGGGTGTGGGCCAGGGGCTCCAGGCCACATGTTCCTGCTGAGAGGAGCCTGCAGGCCTTTGGGTGTCCTTATCTGCAGTCTCTAGAATGTGGGTGAGGGGCTGAGAACCTTCTTACAGGACCAAGGGCTTTCAGGTCTGTCAGTACTTTCATGGCATCTGTGACACAAGGCTCTTGGATTAGAGCATCTTTCATAGACTCAAAGATGCTTTCACGGAATCTTTGAATCACATCTGGTCTCTTTCACAGAATCCTAGAATTCTAGAATCACGGAATCATTCGTGGACCCATGGGCCTATAGGTTGCAGAATTAGGGAATCTCTGGAAAAGACCTGGAACCTTGTCCACAGCTTATTGAATGTAGAATCATAGAATGTAAGGTGAATGCAGCCCCTGCCCTGGAGATGCATGGAGCACTATGGCAGCTGGCTTCCTCTGGACAGCCTAGCTCTCTCTTCTGCCTCCAGACTCCCTGTGCACCTGAACCCAGGTCTGTCTTAGTGCAGTGTTTACTTGGAGTCCAGGGAACAAACAGCTCCATGCCATAGAGATTCAGAGACAGAGGACTGAGACTGTGGAGGGGGGGCCTCAGCTGGAGGTCATGCACATTGTCAGAGCTACAAGTCAAATCCATTAACTAATTAGTTAGTTCATGTGGCAAATGTTAACTGAGGTCTTACTATGTGCTGGATCCTGGAACTCCCCATATTTGGTAAAACCCAGTACCACTGAAGGACAGAGAACAGCACAGATGTCAGTCCCCATCACCTTGGTGCTGGGCCACTTCTGGCTTCCTGCAGAGCCAGAATTTCACTGCAGCCCTCAAGAGCGGGCCCAGCCCTGGACTGCAGGTCTGCTGGTAGGCAACAGGTGAGCACAAGCTGGGGAGGGAAAGAGGCTACGGGCTGGGATGTACAGGAGGTGAAGGGGGACGTAAAGTGCCGACACCTCTGCCCCTGTGCTCCCACTGCCTGTGAGTCTGGGTGGTCACCGAGGGCT
This sequence comes from Manis javanica, assembly GCF_040802235.1. Taxonomy (NCBI): domain Eukaryota; kingdom Metazoa; phylum Chordata; class Mammalia; order Pholidota; family Manidae; genus Manis; species Manis javanica. Next base: position 22,697,472 of record NC_133159.1, on the reverse strand, counting down.
GTCACTTCTGCCTCAGAAACATCACTTGAGCCATTCTGGGTCTGGACATGGCACTGCCTCACAGGAGTGACCTCGAACATGTCTCTGTGTCCACCTGCCCATCTGAGATGGCCTGACCGAGCTGTGGAGGAGTGGGCATGAGTGCACAGTGGGGGCTCATTCGGTCTTCCTCCCCTCCCCCTGCTGCAGTACCCCACCTGTGTACTCCCCCTGCTGCCTGGGGGTGCAGACTGTCTCCTGCTTGCAGCCCTGAGTCCAGGCCACTGTTACCTGCCACCCAACCAGTGCAGCATCCTTGTACCTGGTCCCCTGCCTCAGGCTCCACTCCTACCATCCCTACTGAGTGCCACCTGCAGCACTGGCCCATCCCTCCTTGTCCTCCACTGCAAGGAAAACACACACGCACACACACACATGACCCCAAGCCCTCCACGGCTCCTCTTGCTTTCAGGTTAAACCCAAGCTCCTAGGCTGGGCATCCGACGTCCGTCCAAGTTAGCCTCCACTGCTCCTCTATCCCAGCAAGTGCCCTCCTACTCCAGCCGCTAGGATCCTTCCTCGGCACATCTGGGATGGAAGAAATCATCTAATCAAAGTAGGGCTGGTTAGAGGATGTGGGCAGAATGGCAAGGTCAGAACTAGAAAGCTGGGAAAGGGCCCCTCCATCTCTCCAAGGCCCAGAGTGCCCAGGCGCCCTGGCAGCGGGGGCCAGGCCGGCTCCAGCCCTGGTCCTGGGGCCCCCTAACCCCGCCCTCAGCCCTCCTTTCCTCTGGATTCCTGTTTGCCTGGTGGGATATCTGCTCATCCATGGGCTGGCCTCCCAGCCTCTCCCAGGCTAAAGCTCCTTAAATAGGAATCCACACCCTGGAATAATTCCTGTTTTCCAGAGAGCCCGGAAGTAGTAATCACCACCAGCCCCTTCCTGTCTTCTTGCAAACCTTCATCTCTGAGCTCTGTGAGAAAGGAATTAGGTCCTGATGAAATGAAGACAACACCATTCTGAGATCACAGTTCCCTGTCCTCAGGGATGAGGCACAGAGAGGGGAGATGAGGAAAAGCAGAGAGAAGGTGGGTGGAGGGGAGAAGGAGAGACAAGAAAACAAGGGGAAGCCCCAGGCTGTGCTGGGTGGGAGCACAGGGCCCTGCAGGCACAGCCAGGCCTCCGCGGAGCCCCGGGAAGGGCAGCAGGCAAGTGTGGGTTAGACCATTCAACCTGCGGACCTGGCTATTCATTTCTCCTTCTCTGGTGTCTGGACACACTGAAATCTCCACGCTGCCAGCCTGTGGTAGAAAATTGATTTCTCTGAAGAAAATAAAATTTCCGGCCATGCTCTCTGTCATGTCCCAGGTGCAAATCTGGGAAGGCAGCCCGGAGTGGGGCACCCAGCCACCATCATGCCCACTCTCGCCTCTGAGAGCCCTGAGGCTGGAGATGTGGTGATGGCACCAGGGCTGGAGGTACTGGGCCTTTCAACCCAAACGGACCAGTATTAGGCCTCCTAGTGGGGGACAGCTGCGAGGATCCTGGGGGCAGTGTGCACCACAGGCTGGGTGGCTGCAGGCTCTGACTGTCCCTGGTCTCACCAGCTGTGGATGGAGATGGGGGCATCTCACAGGTTAAATTGGATCTGGCCACCTCTGCATCTCCTCCCCCAGCATGAGGGTCCCCTGGGTGTCTCAGGTGGGCTCTAACCCAGCCCCAGACAGCTGCAGTCACCAGGGAGAGGCGCTCTGGGCCACCTGCCCTGCTGTCACTGATGCCTACTTGGGAAGCCTCTGGAGGTGCCTGGGCTTCCCTGTTGGCTGCGCCCCTGTGGGAACGGTGACACCAGTGTCCATGCCAAGGGAGCTGGGCTCCTCCTGCTCCCTGAGCTGCCCGTCCTAGTCCCTGGAGCAGGGATGGGTTCCACGGATGCAGAGAAAATTTCTCCTTCCTAACCCCATGATGCACTTCGTCCCCTGATCCCTGTGCCAGCCCCTACTGACGATGACACTTTAGAAGTCAGGGTCCTTGGCCTGCCCTTCAGGCGTACCACCTCTCCCGGGACACGGGCTGAGGGCCAGGGGAGTGTCTGCAGCACAGACACAGCTGCTCCCAGGAATGAGAGTGAGAGACCAGGCCAGGCCTGGCGCAGAGATGGCCACACTCAGGCTCTCAGAGCAGGGTCGGAGGCCTGGGGCTGGGGCCAGTCCCTCTAGCCAGTGTTGGTCCCTGAGCCCAGGGAGGGACACAGCTTGAGGGGGCACTGGGGAGCAGGCAGCCTGGCCCTCAGTCCAGCTCAGGGGGTTTCTGCCCCTCTGGGACCCTTTCTCCAGGGCCTTCCCGGCTCTGCCCCTCTGAGCTGAAGGTAGGGCTCACCTGCCAGCACAGCGACCCTGCCTGGCATGAGGACAGCCTCCCTGTGGTGCGTGAAATCCCCGTTAGCACATTACCCTCTCCAGCGCCCCTGGGAGGGGGCCCCCAGACCTCTCCCAGTGCTGGCTGTGAGCCCCTCTGCGGCTCCTGCCTCCCCACTTGGGACACACGTCTGCCCTGGAAACTGGTGCTCCTCTTTCAGCCCAGCACCAAGTAAGAAGGGGGTGTTGGGCTTTCAGTGCCCCAGTGAGGAGCGCCAGGATGGAGAGCCACCTTTCCTTTTGGTGCCAAGTCAGAGAAGAGGTGAGAAGCAGAGAAGGGAAGGAAAGGGGACAGAGGGGGCATTTGGGGACACATTTCCCCTTGGTGTTTACAGAAATGCAAGGCTTCTACCTAAAGGAGGCCTTGCAGCCCTGACAGGTGGTGTGGACCCAGTGAGTGCTTGGAGCGGTGGAGCCAGGGGCCTGGAACAGCAGGGGGAGGAGGGAACCCGCAACTTCCTAGCACCTGCCAGGAGCAGCCCTTCTGGGCTGTCGCCACCATGAATCCTCATGCCAGCCCCATGGCTGTCATCGGTATTATTGCTGTGTTTGTTGTCACTACTCCCTGCAGGGATGCAGTGTAGAATCCTGGCTCCTCCACTGACCAGTTATGCGACCCCAGGGCAAGGTAGGTGCTTAACATTTCGGAACCTCAGTTCCTGCATCTGTAAAATGGGGATGATAACCACCTGCCTCATCTGGTTGTCTGAGGATTGAATGAGTTAATGCCTGTATAGGGCTTAGGTTGATGTCTGGCACCTTAGCACGCTCTAGGTTTTGGCCACTGTCTGATACTCTTTGTGGGCAAAGGAGCCTCCCAGAACTCAGGTGAATTGTGAAGTCAAAGCTTCCAATTGCTTCTTTTGGTTAAAAGGCTGCTGATTTCCTTTTGGGGAGTCCTGCCACCCAAAGTCAGCTCTCATGATCCGGATGGGGCAACCCAGGTCCAAGCCGAATAGGACATCCCATTGCCATGGCCACAGGGATCAGTTCCAAGAGGTATGTGACCTGAGAGTGTGAGCCTTGAGCTGGGCACCTAGGAGAAGATCCCCCCCCCCCCCACAGCAGGGGCTCTGTGCCCTGGAAACTGGTGCTCCTCTTTCCCTCTGTACAGGGCCTGTCTGAGGACGCACAGCCTGCAGAATTCAGGAGTGAGAGATGGAGGAGAGAGAAGCCGGGTCCTGCGTAGGTCGTGGGGACCCCTGGGTGAAGCCAGATCAGAAACTGGAACTCCCTGTGGATTTGTCAGTTATAGCAGCCAGTAAATTCCCGTTTTAGCTCAGTTTGGGTGGGTCTTCTGTCATCTGCAGGACTCTCCGACTTGCTGCATCTGCAGGGGGAAGATGTGGACCGTGCCCAGAGACAGGGGCTCTACGTCTCTTCCCACTTTATCATACCACGTCCTCCTCCCCTGCTGCACCCCTTAGAATTGACCTTCCCCATTCTACACACCAGGCCACTGAGGCCAATGGATGCAAGGGTATTTCCTCAAGGACCCAGCCTGAGCAGTTTTCTGACTGGGCTAAGTTCTCAGTCCCTGGGGTGTCAGAGGCCACAGCCGGGCTCTGGCAGCCCCACCCCCTCCAGCCCAGCCAGAGGGTGCTGGTGTGTCAGGGCCCCAGCCTGGAGTAGGGGCTGAAGGGTAGGGAGGGTGAGTATGTGATGTGGGGCTGAAATCTGAATCCTGGAGAAAGACAGATTTAGACACTTAGAATTTAAGAATAACAATCATTTAAAAGAAATCCATTAAGTTGATGAGCTGTTAGAACTATTCAAAGAAAACACACACTGAACTTAATGGCTAAGTTCTCAGCTGCATCTAAAAGGCCATTATCCTCTTTCTCCCCTCCTCACTCCTGTGTAGCTGCTCTTCCCTTCTCCTGCCCCCTCCTCCCCCTTCCAGAGCTGCGGTCCTGCGGGTCTGTGTCCACTGGGACTGCATAGCCAGACCGCAAAGGCCCTGCTGAGCCCCAGCCGGCAGCATGGTGAGGGCACTCCCCTGCCTTCACTCCCCATGAGCAGTGACCCTGCGGGAAGGTGCTGGCAGGGCTGGAGGAGGGTGTCAGGGGCTGAGCAGGGCCTCCCAGGCGAGGACACAGCTGAGATGGCACAGGTGGGGTTGGGTTCCTTGCCCCATCCCTCCAGTTACGGGGCCTCTGGTAATGCCCACCATGCCCTGGCCTCCGGTAGCCATGCAGATCCCCGGGCAGCCCTCCCCTGCTGGGGCTGGCAGGGGGGAGAGGGACACTGAGGCTACATCCAGAATTTCTTATTGAGAAGGAAAACAAGAGGCCACTACTCATCACAGCTGGCACTGACCACGTGCCACTGTGTGCCGGGAGGGTGGGCATCAGGCCACGGAGCCGGAGGTGGCAAAGCCAGAATCAAACCCAGGTCTGTCCCCTCATGGTCCTGCTTTTCCCATGGGTGGGGGTGGGGGACTCTGAGGCTTTGCTGCTCACAGCCCCCTTCCTCAGCAAACATGCCTGAGGACCACTAGGAGCCCACCCTTGGGAGGTGGCAGAGAAATCATGGGGCCCAGAGGGGCTCAGAGGAGCCCCTCTTTTACTTTCACTTGAGCTTTTGCTTAATTTCTCTGTGAAAAATGTCACGTAATCCGTGGTAGCCTCCTTGACTGTCCTGTATCAAGCTGCAGCTCAATGTCTCCAACTTCTGACACTTCATAAGCCTTTTACACTGGGAATTGAACATATTTTCCCCATAGCATTTATCATTGTCGGATATATATTTACGTCTATATTTATTATCAGTCTCCCTCCTCAGAATGTAAATTTCAAGGGAGCAATGACAGCTGTATTTCCAGTACGGGCGTCCCTTCCACAGGTTATGTCACGTGGGGAACGTGTCCTTCTTCAGCCTGTTTCATCTTCTTTAAGATCAGGAGGATAGTTACGTTGTTTTGTCAAGCGGCTGTGAGGCATAACAGAGAACCCAGAGAGGGAGCTCTCTGCACCCAGCTGGTGCACAGAGAGCACAAAGGATTGTTATTTACGATTTTCATCACCAGGATGCTTGTCCGCAGAGCAAGACCCTGCGCTAGCCGGGCACACAGTGGGTGCTCAGAATCCACTGCCAGTGGCCTGGTCTCCTCTGCTTAGCTGGTTGGAGGCTCCCTGACAGCCCTTATGCCAAAGGGACAGCAGCAGAGTCATGACTCTCAAAGGAGCACTTTCGTGGAATTCTCCGCCTCTGTTCCCCTGCAGCCCTGATCCGCTTCCTTACTGACTTCAGCGGCTTCCATGCCAGCTTGTCTCTGGCACAGCTGGCTGCAGAATGACAGGGAGCAAGGTCCCAGCGCCCTTTGCTCTGGCTTTTATGTGCCTGATTTCATGTGGCTGGAGCCATGGCCGCCACTCAGCTGGAGAAATGTCAAAACTAAATCACAGGATGCAGGCAGGTGACAGGTGTCACCCATCTCAGCTGGTCATTCCCCAGCCCTTCCCGTTAATCACTCTTGTGGCCTGGCTGTGATTTTTCTCAAGATGAGAGTGGGCACACTCAAGCACCAGCTGGTCCAGCAGCCTTCCACCCAGACAGTGCCCAGCATAGAGCCTAGCAGAACAGACACTGCAGGCAGCTGCTGCACCAAGGCTATTTTCCCCTCTTTTAATCATTCTTAGTTCTTTTTTAAATTTAAATTTTGAGAGTGATTAGTCTGCTTGGGCTGCCATAACAAATAGCATAGATTGGGCAACTTACACAATAGATTTATTTCTCACAGTGCTGGAGGCTGGGAAGTCTAAGATTAGGGTGCCATGGTGGCTGGGTTCTGGCGAGGGCTCTTTCTGGCTTGCCAACAGCCACCTATTCACTGTGTTCTCTTAAGGTGGAGGGAAAGCAAGAAAGAGGAGAGAGAGAATGAGAGACAGAAAGGGCAGGCACGTGTGCAAATGCAAGCCCTGTGGTGTCTTTTCTTATAAGGCCCCACCCTCGTGACCTCTTTGAAATCGAATTATCTCCCCCAAGCTTCATCTTCAAATACCATGACACTGGGGATTAGAGCTTTAACACATTTGGGAGGACATAATTCCATCCATGGCAGAGAAAACACAATCTCGCTGTTAAATATTCAAAAACCATAGGCGTGTATAAAGAGTAAAAGTGCTGTCTCCTCTGGTCCCCACCTTCACCCCAAATCTACTTGATAGACACTAGAAACAAGAACAATAGTCATAGTAGTAATAATAAGCTTGCTGCCTTGGGTCCTCTGGGATAAGCCTTTTGGACACATTAGCTGAAAGAAACCTCCCATCAGCCCCATAGGGTAGGCACTGTTATTCTTGTTTTAAGAAGGAGAGAGCTGAGGCTTAGAGCAGTGAAGTGGCCCCCACAATACTTCATTGATAGCTGTCAGAGAGAACCAAGTCCAGGTCTGTGTGATTCCAAAGCCCCCCTCTCTTTTCACTATGGATTATATTTTCCTACACATATTCTAAATTTTCCTTCTTTTACAAAACAGAAATACATAGCACACACTAATTCGTAATTGGCTCTTCTTTTGAGCATATTTACCCATGTAAATCTGGGCTGTTTTTCAATGGCTGCCTGGTGTCCTGTTGTAAGACGCACTATCATTTAGTTCAGTCCATTCCCTCTAGATGGAGTTTTGTGTTGAGGTGGCTTTTTTTTTTTGCTATTATGGGCAACACTGCCTGCCATTTTAATTTCTTTCATTTATTTCTAATTATCCAAGGGCCACATGCAGGCAGCCTTATTGTTTTATATTCAAGCAGGTCATGTAAAGAAAAAAAATACCTTTATGCTCCCCTCCCCTCCCTGTCCTCATAATAATTACTGACAACAGGGTGGTACCAATGCCTATAGACCTTTATGTGTGCATTTACACACACGTATGCCTTGTTTTAAACAGATAAAAGGTGTTATATGTATTTGTGCATCTGGCTTTTTAATCATTTAGCAATACCACAGCCATCCTTCTATGTCAGTACATATAGAAGGACTTCAAAGGTTTTAATGAAGTGATTTATCTCAGATGCTTGGATATTTCTCCTTTCTTCCCTCTTTCCCCTCCCCCACTCTCTTCCTCTCTCTCTCTTGCCCTTGTTTTTCTCTCTCTCTCCCTTGCTTTCTTCCTTCCTTTCACCAGCCCCATTTCCCTACGAATAGGTACTGAGGTTGTTTCCAGTTTGTTCTCTGCATGAACAGCCTCATGCTGCAGTGAACATCCTTGCGCACACCTCACGGTGTTGACACAGGGAGTTTGCCTCCAGCATTGATACCTAGACTTGGAATTGCTGAGCAGTGAGTTTACCAGGACAGGGCTCGTCTGAGACCCAAGAGGCTAGGGCAGATCTGGGCTGAGGGTGCCAGGTGGCTGCCTGCTGCAGGCAGCATGAGGTGAGAAAGGGCGGGATCTGCCCTTTATTGGATAGTTGGCTAAGGCCGTGGTCTTGGGCAGCTCCTGGGGACTTTGCCAGCTCCTGGGGTGTAGGTTTGTTTTTATAAAAAAGATAGTATAGCCATTGGACAGCAAACCCCCCATAAGCTCTTTGGCTCCCTCCCTGGAATTTTCTCCTGCAGCTGTTGGGGAAAGCTCCCTTTTGTCTTTGGGATCGTGGGGTTGGCAACAGCTGGGGGTTACTGTTCTGTCCTCATGGGGCATGCCCCAGGTGCAATGGGAAAAACTGAGGCCAATTTGCAGAAAGAAGCAGAGACAAGCAGAGATAAAAGATGGGTATAGAAGAGAGTCCTGGAAGCATGGAGACCCCGATTCTGGCTGTTTTCTTTAGTCTAAGAGCTCCTGAGCCTCTTCTCCAGCCCTGGGGCCAGCAATCCCCCTATAGAGGCCTCACCTGCTGGACTGGGGTCTGCCGCTGTAGACCAGAGCCCTCGTGGATACTGGGAGTGGACTCATGAGGCCATGTGGGCTCTGGATAGGAAGGGACTGGGTCCTCTGGGCTCATACAAGGGTCTCTTCTGACCCAACCCAGCTTGTTGGCTTCAGGGTCTCTTCTGAGGTCTTACCTTACAATCTGCCCACACTGTCTTCTAAAGCTCTCTAACTTCAGGCTTTGTCATGCTACTGCTTACCCCTCAGTAGCTGCCCCTGCTCTTAGAGGCAAGGTCATATTCCTAGCCTGGAGTTTGGGGCCCTGGAAGGGCTGGCTCCTGAGTGCCTCACTTCTTACTCCTCATGTCTGCACACTTAATCCTCAGTCTGGACCAAATTTCTATCTGTTCCATGGCGGCCATTCTCTTTCCTCCCAGCCTTGGCACATGATGTCTCCTTGGCTCAAACACCTTTCTTTCTGATTTCTACCTCACCCCTGCCCTGATTTCTGGATTACTCATCTTTCAGGCTTGGCATTAAACACCCCTTCCTCCAGGAAGCCTGCTTGGCCCCCTCCTCTGCACTCAGCATCTTATGTAGCCCAGCGCCATCCACTTGTGTGAAGATCTGGATCCTGCAGTAAAGCTGGAGCTTCATGAAGACATGTGCCATGGCCACTGTGCACATTGCTGTACCCCTTGCTCCTGGCACAAAGTACCCCGCCAGTTACTCAGTGAATAAGCCAGGTCACCAAGTGCAGGGCAGGGTGAAAACCACAGCTATGGAAATAAAACAGACCTGGGACCAAAATCTGCCACCAAACTTCCCGTGTCTTGCAGGTCACTTTCCTCTAGTGCAGATGCAAACATTATGACCCCCTTCTCTTGGGGAAAGATAATGAGGGTGTGGCAGTTTTTGGCAAATGCATCATGCAAAGTTTAATCTTGAAAGTAACACAGGGTAGTTAAGACTCAATGTGCACAACTTGTTCTGACAAATCTGATTGTGCTTCCTTAGGATGAAAATGCAAACATCTCAGGTATTGGGGAGCGGAGGGAGGCAGAAGCACACGTTAATAAAATGCTACAATGTACCAAGCTCATATCAGGCAGATCCAAATACTAGTTTTTTACCTAAAGAGCTTCATAATTTTGGTTAGGCTTATTATTTGTCTTAGAAACTTCGTTATTTTTTTTCCTACTGTAAATGGCACCTTTATCTGTGTATATTGATTTTGAATTGAGCAAACATGTTAAACACTCTTATTATCTGTGAGGGTTTTTTTGGGGGGGGGTTTCCAAAGAGGCAAACACAGTAAATGCAAATAATGGCAGTTTTTCCTCTTCCCTTGCAATCTGTGTACTTTTCATTTCCTTTTGTTGTTAAGTGCTTAGGAAAGACCTCCCATGTTGAATAGTAATGATGTTGGCAGCCAGCCTTGTCTTGTTCCTGATCTTAATGGGAATGCTTTCAAAATTTCACCACAAAATATGATGTTTGCTGTAGGCTTTTTTAATAGAATCTCTTTTATCCCTTTCATTCCTAGTTGGCAGAGTTTTATCATGAGTGGATGCCAACTTTTAGCAAATGCTTTATTTTTTTGTATCTATTTGGATGATCATATGCTTTTAAAAGATTTCCTAATGTGATGAATTATGTTAATTCATATACTAAGTAAACTAACATAATATTCCTAGGAAAAACCAAACTTGGCCATCATAATATATTATCTAATTTATTCACTGCTGGAATTTTCTTGCTAAATTTTTAAAAGGCTTTTTGCATTTGCATTTTTGAGTGAATGTGCTCTGCAATTTTCCATTTTTGGTCTGACTTTGGATTCCAGGTTTTGTTAGTCTCCTAAGTGGAAGTTAGTATAAGACTGGAATAATCTCCATCTTAAATGTTTGAGAGAACTCACAAAACCATGCAGATATACTGCTTTATTTGATGGGAAGATTTCTCCTATTGGTTCAATTTAATGGTTTCAAAATTTGGGGAATTTAAAAAACTTATCTTTGGGTCAGTTTTCCTAGTTATATTTTTCTAAGAATATATTCAATTAGTCTAAAATTTCCCATTTATTTGCGTATAGCTGCTCATATAATTTTCTATGTATTTCAGCTCTACAATTTTTATGGCTGTTTCCCTTTTCCATTGCTTATGTAGCTTCTTTGTGTTCTCTTGATCTTTCTTTTTATTCAGTTTTATCAGATTATCTTTGTTTTTCAATTTTTTCTGAGAGCAAACTTGTGGCTTTATTGACCTTCTGTCATATGTGGGGATTAACCTTCCGGCGCCTCAGTTTCCTCTGAGATGCAGTCATCTAGGTAAACATGCTTGGAGAATTCAGGTCAGAAATTGGTTGGAGGTTGGCCATGTCTGTACACCAGGGCAGCAATGGATGAGGAGGCAGGAAAGGCAGCTGTGTTCCCAGCTGGTGAGCAGAGGTGAGGGGAATTTCTGTGGACCGTGTTGCTATGGACTGAACATTTGTGTCCCCCTAAATTCATGTGTTGGAACTTAATCCCTGATGTGATGGTTTTAGGAGATGGGGGTTTTTGGGAGGTGATTAGGTTATAAGGGTGGAGCCCTCATGCATGGGATTAGTGCCCTTATAAAAGAGACTCCAGAGAGCTCCCTCAGCCCTCTACTGCAGGAGCACACAGCAAGAAGACTGCTGGCTGTGAACCAGGGTGTGGGTTCTCATCAGATGCTCTGCCGGCACTTCAGCGTCAGACTTCCAGGCTTCAGAACTGTGAGAGATAAACCTCTGTTATTTACCAGCTAGCCAGTCTCTGCTATTTTTGTTGTAGCAACCCTAATGGACTAAGACACACAAAGAGGTCACAGACGTTCACTGAGAGTTGAGCAATCTTACTGAGAGTCCTTCTTATGAGGAAGGAATCCCAGCAGTTGGGTGGCCCAAACAAGGATGACTTTTGGGATTGGAGTGGGGCATAGAAGGTCAGCCAAAGACAACATGCCCTTTGTCAAGGAACTGTGTGCAGGAAAGAGCTGGCACGTACATGTCCATTGTGACCAGGATTGCCACAGCAGGGGGAGACTTACAGCAGGAGCCAAGTAAAAAATGGCTCCCCCTTCCCTTAAAGGTCTCCTTCCTCCTTTGGGAGTATTGAGAATATTCTTTTTTGTTTTTTAGTTTTAACTAATTTTTCCTTTTTAGAAAACAGGATCACAGAGGGGAAGGAGGAGGGTGTGAATGGACTGTGCACCACACCTCTCGCACCCTCTCTTAGTTAGGGCTCTTGAACCCTGGTGAGACCTGAGTTGGGGAGAGGGAACCCAACTGGACCTTTTAATGCTGCAAGGGGGCAGAACTAACTCCACAAGATGCTGTTGCAGGAAAGTAGGAGTAAGGCTAAAACAACTGCCCTTGATGTTCTTTAGGGTAATTAGGGGCTCGGGTGAGCTTATTTCAAGGCTAGTTTTGGAGACGAATTGATGCCATTCCTTTTTGCCCCATCAGATTCTGCCCATTCAGTGAATTAGTAACATATTTATTGTGTGTTTTTGAGAAAAAAATAATAAGGCTTGGGGACTCCCATCTATCCCTCTCGAAACGCTTTAGGCTCTAGGGTTTCTTATAATAATAAAAATCAGAATAGCCCAATCAACCCCACAGGAAGGACTTGGTTAACTAAACTCAAGATCATACACTTGACCAAATGTTTCATCATGAAGAAAAACAGTGATTACTCTCATAAAGACATGGTAATAGTTAAATACCATAATGTTAAGTCATGGAACACAAAAACAAAACACCCCAAGAAACTTAATTTTACCTACAAATTGATAAGAACTATGTCCCAAAAGGCAAAAGGCAGGCAATTGACAAGGTTGGGAGCCAAATTTCTCATAACTGGCAAAAGTCAAGGACACTGACTGTCTGCTTTGGATTATATTGGAGGAATGAAATTGAAGTCAGAAATAGTTGTTTTGGGAGTATTGAGAATATTCTTTTTTGTTTTTTAGTTTTAACTAATTTTTCCTTTTTAGAAAACAGACTTTATTGTTTAGAACAGTTTTAGATTTACTGAAAAACTGAGAGGAGCATACAGAGACTCACCATATGTCCTGCACTCCATTTCTGCTGCGATTAGCATCTTACATCCTGGTGTATTTGTTACAGTTAATAAGCCCATATTGGCACATTATTATCAACTGAAGTCCATACTTTATTCAGATTTTCTTGGTTTTTCCCTGATGCCCTTTTTCTATTCCTGAATCCCACCGAGGAGTTCACACAGTGTTTAGTCACCATGTGTCCTTAGGTTTCCCTCGGCTCTCACAGTTTTCCAGACTTCCTGTAATGTTGGACGCCACTCTGGTGGAATTTGCCTGATGGTTCCCTCATCCTTAGGCTGCGGTTATGGGTTTTTGGAGGGAAGTCCACAGAGTTAAGTCTCCTTTTCATCGCTCTTCATCAGGGTGAGTATTACCAACGTGATTGTCACCGTTGATGTTGACCTTGATCACCTGGCTAAGGGGACGTCTGCCAGGCTTCTCCACTGTAAAGTTCTCTCCCTCCTGCTTCCTTTTCCATACTGTACTCTTTGCAAGGAAATCACTACAGGCAGCCCACCCTTGGTGGGGAGTTATGCTGCCCCTCCAATAGGGCAGAATATCTACATAAATCATTTGGAATTCTTCTTCAGGGGCTATTTGTCTCTTCTCCCCCATTTGTCAATGTATTCACTCAGTCAGGTCAGTGTGGACTGAGGGATTTGACCGTATGCTCTGCGTTATATTCTAATACTCCTTTGTTCAGTTTGTTGCTCATGTGGTCCCGTGTCTGGCCACTGGGAGCTCTTCCGGATGGCTCCTGCAGGCCTTTGTCATGCCTCCGCCAGTGTGATCTCTGCCGTTATTATGGTGGTTTTGGGGGCGCTTCCTTATTTTCTGGTGCTGTGGTATGCTTCAGGATCATTTTGTAGATTTCCTGCCCTCATCCTAAGGAATCAGCCATTTCTTTAAGGCACGCTGGTTTCTTCTATTGGAGAAACCAAGACCTGGCTGTGAGTGGTGCTTATTGCTCCTTTCAACTAATCGAGCAAGGAGGTGTATGCATGTATGCTACCAATTTATATACATATGTCCATAAATATTTCTATATACGGCTGTCAGGATCTATATTCAGCGAAACTGAGTTCATGCTGATGTCTCCCACTCTCATCCACTACCTCATGGAGCACCCCAGCCTCTTCCCATTGCTTACCGTTAAACTCCCACTCCCATTATGAGAAATTTGGCTCCCACCATCCATTTACTTAATTGTTCAATTCCACTGTGTACATGCATAGTGGTATCAGAATTGTTCATCGGTACCCCCATGGTAAACAACTTTATCAATTAGCGTAGAGTTCTGAAGTGTAGTTTCCTTTTCTTTAGTCTTACAGACTCCTCTCATTTCCAAAGCTACTTAGGTCAGCACTTTCCCTCTCTACTCCCTTTACTAAGGTTGCCTCATACATTTGTAATACGATTAGATTCTTGTCATAGTCTGCTTTCCATCCTGGGATCCTGGGATCACGTAAATGACTTTTAAAAAATCTACATGCACTAAGATTTACTCTTCATGCTCTAAAGTCCTACGGATTTTGACAAATGCCTAATGTCATGTATCCACCAATTTTATATTATACAGAATAGTTTCAGCCCCCTAAAAGATCCCCTGTCCATCATCTATTCAACCTGTGGCACCCACAAGATTATCTTTTATTGTCTTAATGGCTTTGCCTTTTCCAGAATGTCACATAATTACAATCACATTATATAGCCTTTCTGGCTTCTTTCACTTAGCAATATGCATTGAAGTTTCATCCATATTGTATTTTATGGCTTGATAGTTCATTTTCTTAAATTACTGAATAATATTCTATTAGGTGGATGTACCATAGTTTGTTTACTCATTTCTCTGTTTAAGGACATCTTGATTGTTTCCGGTTTTTGGTGATTGTGAATAAAGGTGCTATAAATATTCATGTGCTGATTTTTGTGTGGACATAAACTTTAACATCATTTGGGTAAATACCTCGGAGCATGATTGCTGGATCATCTGGTAAGACTGTGTTTAGCTTTGTAAGAAACTGTCAAGCTGTCATCCAGGGTGGCCGGGCCATTCTGCATTCCCACCAGCAAAGACTGAGAATGCCTGCTGCTCTGCATCCTACTAGCATTTGGTATGGTCAGTTTTTGGATTTTAGCCTTTCTAATAGAGGGGTTGGGTCGTACCCTATAGCCTCCATTAGTTTCTCACTCTCTAGCTAATCCTCACTGAGCCTCCAGCAATTCCTCAAAATCACCATCAAGTGTTCCTACTGGCTTATGGCTCTAGCTGCTTCTGAGGAGAGTTACCTCAACAAACTATTTGCAAAGGTGAGGTCAGGGTAAAGGAACACCACAAGGTTGGGTTGATGGACCAGCCGCACACACCATGAACAGGGCTTGAGCTCTGTTTATTCTCCAACTGCTGTAAGTTCCTTCTTTGGTAGAGCACAGTGGCATTTTGAATCCCCATGTATTAATGTCAATTCAGATTCGGTCTAGGAATCTCCTGAGAATGCCCTTTTCCAGTGCCCAGTTACTCTAATAAATGGCTGCAGGTCCCTTTGGAGAGGGACCCTTGGGGGAAGATTGATGGTATGTGCTCGCAGAGATGGTACAGAGCCCTTCTGCAAAGGTGTCATGGCTCCTTCCACTGAGGGCACTTGCATCTGTGATTAAGGTCTTGAAACTGAGTAAGAGGCTCTGACCTTCTACTGTGGTGACTAAAGTTAATGGCTATCAGATACAGGGTTTTGTTTTTCTTTTTGTTTTTCAGTTAGACCAGGAAATACTGTAGTAGATTGTTCCTCTATTTCTTTTCTAGAGATACTGTGGTCAGTTAGTCACCACCAAGGATCCCTGTAGGACAAGGCATTCCAATTACCTTTATCTCCCTGCTGTCCTCTTCAGTAGATGCTCCCGCTTTAATTTTGGCCTCGGTTCCTCTAGTATCCCATCAGACCCACTGAGATTTGAGCCCACCTTAACAGCAGGTTTCACCCAAGGTCATATCTGTGTTACAAAGGAGAGCAACCACAGAGCTTTCAAAGATGGCTTCTATTAATCATGACGCCACTGTGTGCCATGGGTCACTAGTATCCCATTTCCCACTGGCAGGGAGCTCAGCACTGTGGATGACCCAGGGGCATGAAAAAGTGATCCCTAAACTCTCATTTTCTTGGGTCTGTAACCTGGGATCACAACTAGTACCAACTCTTCATCAAGCGGGGTCCAAACAGGAGACAGAAACTATGTTGGATTTGGACAGGGAAAGTTTAATATGAATAATTATAACTGTAACTAAGGCTTGTCTACCAGGGGAAAACAGACCTGAGAAGAATGCAGGAATAGCAGATATAAAAAGCAGCCACTACATCTAGGATTCCATGCAAGGAAGGGACAGATCTGGAAGAGCCTCCCCGCCACTCGTCACAATGACCAAGGTCCAGACCTAGTCAGAGAGAGGGCCTGTAACTGGCTGGACAGTGGGGAAACTTGCTGGGGTGGCAGGCCAGTGGAACTGCTGGGGTACAGGTAAAGCCATCCACAGGGATGGGTCACCCCCAGGAACTTGCTGGCAGTGGCTCACTGGGGTGAGGCACCACACCACCGGGAATCCCGCAGTGCCGGCCTATGCACCCTCAGGAACAATCAAAGACATGCAAACCACGACCAGGAAAGAAAACGTGTTTTGTCCCCCTTATTCCCCTCATTGCCAATGACTGACAATGCTTAATATCATAATAGCCAGCAAGGGAGACATGTTCCAGTATCACAAGCAGGAATGAATGATTTGGAGCTAAGAAGCAATAGATAAATGATACATTGTGTGACCTTGGGCAAGTCATTTCTATTATCCGAGCCTTGGCTTCCTCATCTGTAAAGGGGGAGAGTCACCACCTTCCTGCTGGGTTGCTGTGAGGACTCAGATAAACATGTCCAATGCTCCACATGCAGTTGGTGCTTACTGAGAAGGGAGCACATGTTGGCAATCGGCCCCACTCTACATGTTAGGGTCTGGCCTCTGGACCTCTCCTCCAGTGGGGGTCTTCCTGCTCTCCCAGGGCTCCTCCCTGGGCTCTGGACAGTAGCTGGAGGAAGGGAGGCAACAGAACACAATCAGAGGTCAGGCAGTCCTGGATCCAACTCCCTCTTTCCTCTACTTAACTCACTGTGACTCTTCGGCAAGTTACCTACCCTCTCTGAGCCTCAGTTTCCTCCTTCATCACCTGCCAGATCCTCCCCTCCCAGCCAACCCCATAACCTCGACCCTGTTCTTAGTCAAGCATGCTGGGAATAGCCCTGACCTTCCCCTTAGGATAACTGGAATCCAGCCACCTCTTACTAGCCTGCTGTGTGTCCTTGGGCAGGTGTCTCTCCCTCTCAGGGCCTTCATGTCCCTATCTGTCCAATGAAGGGATTTACTCAGTGGTCTCCCAAGCATCCCCCAACTCTCCCTTGCTCTTTGATTCTCTGATTCTCAGCTGTTCATCTCAGCAGACAATTGCGACCCAGTGGGACCACCCCGCTGCAGGGACCAGCACATTGAAAGGCTGGGCACATCAGCAGTTCGTGGTTAATTACTCCGGCTTCTGTTTACCGTCTTCCCAATTCCCCAAGCAAACATCTCCATTGCTGGGAGTAATTTACTGGCACCAGCTTGCACTGCAAGGGGTGGAAACTTGTTCCCCACTCCAGCCCCTCAACCTGGGGCTTTGAGACTTTCAGGCCTGGCCACCTTAGTTTTTTCTGAAATCTGCAGATTGGTGCCTAAGTGGTAGAGCATTAACTCAGGGGCCCGGCACAGTTGGGTCAGTCCTGCTCTGGCCCTCATTCCCTGTGTGACCTCAGGCAGGGTGCATGCTTAAGGTCAACTAGGAAGTGGTGGAGGCAGGATTTGAAACCAGGGATCCTGGCTCCAGAGCTCACACTCTTGCCTCCTCCTTGGGGTTCTGAGGGTCCCCTAAGACAAAGGGCGTGGATGAGCTCTGCAAACTTTAAAGTGCTGTAGAAATACCAGATGAAGTTACCGTCCATGGGAAAGAGAAATTGAACCAGATATGGTTATGCTCTGTAAACTGTTAAATGTGGTGATAACCCTGAGCAACATTTCTAGAACACCATCTAAATTCAAGCATCATGACAATACTTTACATTCAGCTTTTAATTAAATCTTCTGTGAGGTGGGAATCATGCCCCTTAACTCCACTGATAAGGAAAATGAGGCTGAGATGGTAACAGCTTGGCCAAGGTCATGCAGCAAACTGGAATATGAACCCAGGTCTCTCTGACTCCAGAGTCCAAAGTCTTACCTGCAAGAGAGTGTCACTATACCTATAATATTACTAAATCTTAGCTGGTGGTTCATGATATGCTGCTGAGATCACCTTCTGTTTAGGGGGTCGATGGGTTGAAGTCAGACTCTGGGTGGCTGTGGGCCCTGGAGTAATCATGGGAGACTTCCTGGAGGAGGTAGACTATGCATTAAGGCTGGAAAGAGGGTAAGACTGGTTGGCCTTTGCTCCAGAAAAGGTGTTGGGGAGACTGAGTTCAGAGAGCATAGCAAGGGTCCAGCCCCAGGGCTAACTTCAGAACTCAGGTGGGGCTTTTGGGAGTCACTTATGTGGGAAGACAATGCTGAGACCTAGCTGCAGGCTCTGATGTCCCCTCTGTATGGTTTGTTATCACATTAGCTGGTTTCTGACTCTGTTAAGAAGCTGCGTGTTTTCTCATAATTAACTGTCATTGTTTTATCAATTTGGTGTCTCCAACTCTATAATCAGGGAGTGAGTTGTGGCTTTTTCCTCTGCATTTACTTAGTTCTATTGACTTATCCTTCATTATTCAGCTAGTAATTCTTTTCACGAGCTTCCATTGATTTCCATATTGAAATATTTCTTGATGCCCTCCTTAATGAGAATCCTGTTTCATGTGTCTTCAAATCATGGTTAGAATGTTTTTACTTTGGACTTATTTTATTGTAAAACAACATCAATCCCTCCCTGGGGATGCTTGTGTATCCTCCCCTTGGGGATGCATGCTTTATCTCTTCAGGCTGTGTTTTAGTCTTTAGCATGTCCTGCAATTAACTGTTGAATAGCTGGGCATGATGTGTCCAGTCCAAGAAACTAGTGTTTAATGTGAGCATTTTTCGGTTATCTGGCTTTACGTTTATGAGTCAGGCTGTGTTTGTGTTTGCTGTAGCTGTGATATCAGAGGCTAAAATTTCCCCCAGTATCCTTGTTTTCATCTCCCCTGTTGATTTGGGTTTTCCTAGAGACTCCTTAAATAGGATCTGAGGTTTGCAGCTCTTTTACCTATAATCCTCTGTTATTAAACAGGAGCCCTATTGAAGTGTGTGGGAGGGAAAGCCGTCTGCAGTCCTGTGGTTCAGTGGGCCCAAGCTGGGAATTTTCCTTCTCCCAGGCAGTTAGGCTCTGGTAAAATAGCTGCCCTTGAATCAGGCATTGCTAAGGAGAACAGAATACTCTGGACATATTTCAAAATGGTTATTTTTCCCTTCCCTTCCTGGAAGCATGAGGGAATTTTTCTTCTGTCCTCATGTTGAGAAGCCAGTGGAGCTCCTGGTGGTAAAACTCACAAGAGTGTGGTACCCCCACCACCCAACCACAAGACTGGTTGCTTGGGAGTTTTTTACCCTTAAGCTAGTCTACACTGAGTACCTGGCCATGCATCACTTATAAAGTGTTGCTACACAGGCTGGCTCCCATTATGGGCTTCAATTTCTGGTAAGCTGTGATTTGAGGTATCGGCTTCTCTCTCCAGTTTTTAAGGCACCAGTTTGTCTGTGGCCTCAATTCTCTCACGGATCTAAGAAGTTGATTATTGATTCCCAGTTTGTTCAGCTTTTTTCTTACTGTGAGGATGAGATGATTAACTTTCAAGCTCTTTATGGTATTTTTCAACATACAGATCATGCATATGTTTTGTTAAGTGTCTAGCTAAACATTTCATTTCCTTTGTGGACTGTAAATGTCATTGTGTTTAGATTTCAGTTTCCACATGTCCATTGTTAGTATATAAAAATACAATTGGTTTTTGTGTGTTGATCTGTGACCTTGCCAAGCTCATTTACTAGTTCTAGGAAGGATTTTTCTTTTTTTGGTAGGTTGTTCGTGACTTTCTATGAACAGAATCATACCACATCCAAATAGACAGTTTTATTTCTTTCTTTCAAAACAGATGAGATTTTATGTCTTTTTCTTGCCTTATTGCAGTGGCTATATAGTCCAGTGATAGGATATGGGTGGTAAGATTCGACATGCCGGCTTTTTCCTGAATCTAGGGAGCAAGCATTTAGTTTTTAACAATTGAGTATGATGTAAGCTGTGGGGTTTTGTGACTGCTCTTTATCAAGATTTCTATTTTTCCAAGAGTTTTTACTATGAATGGGTATTGAAAAATGCCAAATGCTTTCTCTGCATCAACTGATATGATCATGCAATTTTTTTCCTTAGCGTAGTAAAATTATGGGTTGATTGTATTCATAGATATTTGAATGTTGAATCAGTCTTGCAAAACCTGTAATAAATTCCACTTGGTCATGGTGTATAATTCTTTTTCATACATTGTTGGATTTCATTTGCTAATATATATTTTCTGAAGATTTTTTTTTTTGAGGGTCTAAGTTCATGAGAGATATTGGCCTGTCCTTTTTTTTTCCTTCCATTCACTTTGGTTCGGTAACAGGCTGATACTGGATTCATATAATGCATTGGAAAGGGACCCCTCCTCTTCTATGCTGCAAAAGAGATTGTATAGAATTGGTGTTAATTCTTCTTTAAAATTTAAAGAAATCCTCCAATCAAACCATCTAAGCCTGGAGATTTCTTTCTGAGAAGTTTTTCATTTTTTAGCTCTGTTTTTTTAAGGGGTGTAGGGCTGCTCTGATTACCTATTTCATCTTGGTTGAGTTTGGTAATTTGGGGTTTTCAAGGAATTGGCTCATTTCTTCTAAGTTGTCAAATTTATGAGTAATAGTATTTCCTTAAATCTTTTTAATGGCTGCAGGATTTGTAGTGATATCTTCTATTTCACTCCTGGCATTGGTATATTGTCTCTTCTCTCTATTTTTGTCAGTCTTGCTAGAGGTTTATCAATGTTATCGATTTGTTTGAAGAGCAGTTTTTGTTTCCTTGATTTTTCACTATTGTGTTCCTATTTTCCATTTTGTCAATTTCTACTCTTTATAACCCCTTTCCTTTTTGCATTTGGTTTATTTTGCTGTCATTTTCCTGGTTTCTTGAGGCAAGAGCTCAGGTTATTGAGACCTTTCCTCATTTCTGTTATAAGCATTTTGTGCTATAAACTTCCCTCTGAGCATGGAGTTAGCTGCATCCTATCTATTTTGGTATGTTGTATTTTTATCTTCATTTGTTCTCCATATTTTAAAAAACTTTGAGACTCTCTCTTGGCCCATGAATTATTTAGAGGGATGTTGTTTAATTTCTACACATTTAGCGATTTTCCTGTTGTCTCGGTGATTAATTTCTAGTTTTATTCCAATACGGTCAGAAAACACACTCTGTATTATTTCAATTTTTAAGAACTTACTGAGTTTTGTTTTATGGCCCGTATGTTCAAGACGTGGTCTGTCCTGGTACATGTTTCTTGGGTGCCTCAAAACCCCATTCTTTTGTTGTTGGCTGGTATGTTCTGTTTAGGTTGCTTAGCTGCTGCTTGCTCATTGTATTATTTAGGTCATTTATAGCTCTGCGCTATATAATATCATTTCTTGTCTATAACTTGTATTTCCTTGCTAAGATTTAATTTTTTTCATTTATTTCAAGAGTTTGTAATTGACTTTTGAAATATTTCAAATGCATGCTTTCAGATCCTTGCCAAATAATTCCAGCATCTGATCCATCTTGGTGTTTGACATCAGCTGATCATCTGTGCTCATTTAAATTGTAGCCATCTTGGTTCTTGGTACGATGGGTGATGTTTTATGACATCCTCAACATTTGGCTACTCTGTTTTAGAGCAGTCTAGGCCCTATTTAAGTCTTTGCTTTTAGCAGGCTGTCACCCTCTTTGGGTTTAGGCACCTGGGTTCTTGGCACACCATTATGGGCTGTGGTCCCAGTGGCAGTTTGGTTAGCAGAGCCTTTGTGGTACTATGTTGGTTAGCTTGGTTTATCTGGTGCCATCAAGGCTCCCACCAGCTCCTCCTACACTTCCTTCGGAGGGGGTGTCAGGGGCTTCTCTTGGCCTGCTCCTGAGGGCTGGCTGTGGGGGGATCTCCCTCTGGTGCTTTCTAGTTTCCCTGGGGTCTCTGGTGGGGAAGTAGAGTCTTGAGTCATGGGCACAGAGAGGCTTCCTAGGCTGTACATGTGCACCTGGGTCCCTCTGTCTGGCTCCACTCACTCTCTCCAGCTTCAGGAATGTTCTGACAGGTCACACACAAAGAAAGCATCACACTTTCAGCTATTTTAAATGACTCAGTACCGTTTGCAACAGATACCTTCACTCTATTTCTGAGGATATATCAGCATGTACTACCCCCATGGCTCAGGGAAAGACCGAAAGCAAGGGTGTGAAAGGGCATGTTGTTTGGCAATGAGAAGCAGGGATTGTACATGTTGACACTGAAACATGCCTAGTTGGCCATCTTAAGATATGGTTGTGCAACTGTCAGTAGGGTAGGTTTAATTACTTCAGTTATTTAACCTCTCTCAACATCAGTTAAGGGCTTTGGAGCCCACACCTAAATGCAAATCCTTGTTCAACCACTCACTAGTTGTTGGGATATTCACATGCTTTAGTGTCTCTGGGTCTCAGTTTCCTCATCTATGCATCAGGAGTGATGAAAGTCTACCCCTCCCAGATTTGATAACATGATACTGATGTACAATGCTGAGCACAGCAAGGGGTGCCTAGTTGACCTTGCTCAGTAATGGTCAGAATTATCATCATGATTTGGCAATTTCAGGATAATGGGATGTCTGTCTTAATAATAATGAGATAATAATGATGCTTCTATTAGTGCTAATAATGTTATGTTTAGAAAACAGGACTTGATCAGATGAGACTGGATCTGAATCATGACTTCAGCACTTACTCACTGGTTAGGACATGAGGCAAACAACTGAACCTCTCTAAGCCTCAATGTCCTCATCTATAAAATGGGAGCAGTAATAATACCTAACGTGTGATGAATCATAAAAAGGGGTTGGCAGGGTACTCAGAATGCAGTAAGTGCTCAATAAACGTTGCCTACAGTAATCCATGAAGGCAGAGATCTTTGTGTTTTGTTCATGGCTGAATCCCTGTATCTCCAATGCCTAGAACAGAGCTTAGCACATAGTGACATGCTGGGCCCTCAGCCAGGCTGCCTGCCTTGCCAGCCCAGGGTTGTCTGTTCACAACTGTGTCTCCAGAACCTGCCTGGAAGTCTCACTCCTGCTCTGGGCAGCTGAGGAAGCTTCACCTGTGGTGCCAGGGGTTCAAAAGTGTGCCTAAGCTGCCCCCTGCTGTGCCCTGCTGCTGAGGCACTGGTCTCATCGTCTCTCTCTCTTTCACACACACACACAGCAGCGCCTGGACATCCCACTAATGTTCCCTCCTGAGATCCTTGCACCTCCTATGGTTTTCTGGCCTTGAGGGCAGGCAGGATCAGTAGTCAGGAAGCTGGAGGGTCTCCTTCCACCAAAGTCTTCTTTCTCTGATACCTGAGATTCTTTACGTGCCCATTTCTGAGAAAGTGGAAGATTCTGCCCCTGTGGGGACCAGGCACCTGCTTCTCCCTCCTCCTCAGCCAATCACTGCTCAGTGAGAGGGGACTTCAGGGCCTTTCCAGATGCAGTTTTGATGAGGGAGGGACAGGAACACAGGGCCTGGGATCCTAGGGGAGACAGAAGGTGCCAGAAAGGAGAGGAGAAGGTGTTAACGTCCACATCTGCCCATCTAACTGCCATCAGCTTGTCATCCTGATTATTGGGTACCTTGGGTTCAGGTCATCAGCTGGCCCTACTGGCAGGCAGTGCGTGGGGAAGGGGGCGAATATCAGTCACCTTGGGCAGCCATAACAGAGTTCCACAGACTAGATGGCTTCAACAACAGAAATTTATGTTCTCATAATTCTGGAGGCTGGAAGCCCAGGATCAAGGTCCTGGCAGGGTTGCTCCCCCTGAGGCCTCTCTCCTTGGGGTGCAGACGGCCACCTTCTCTCTCTGTCCTCACATGGCCTTTCCCCCTGTGCACATTCCTGGTCTTTTCCTCTTCTTATAAGGATGCTGGTCCTATTGGATTAGGGCCCTACCCTACGATCCCATCAGGACTTCAACATATGACTTTGTGGAGGATGCTAGTTAGCCCTAAATGGGATCACAACACCCTGGTAATGTCTACAGGGTCCCCTGGGTCCTAGGGATGGTCCCATGTGAGCTTTTTTTTGCTCTAACTTTCTCTCCAGTGGTGGAGGCCTGCACCTGGTCACCCAGTAAGCAGGGAGCTGCTCTAGGACAGTGGAACCTTTGACTAGCCTGGAACCTTTTCTGATGCCAGTGCTCTGGACTGCTGGGCTGCAGGAGCTGGCGCTGGGCTGTGCGGCCTTGGGGACCTGGTGTCAGTGCTGAGAGGGTGTCAGTGACAAGTGACTGCTTTTGTCTCAAGTCTGGCTTTCATTTTTCTCCCAGTGATTTCAATTTCAGGAGGTTTTTTTGTCTGTGTTTTTATTCTCTCATCTTTCATTGTGTTTTCTCCCTGGGTAATCTGAGGCTTGCAGGCAGCTAAGTATGACGTGTACATTTAAATGAAATGCAATGAAATATAATTGAACATATTTCTTTCATGTCTGAGCTGTGGATTAATTCCCTGGCATATCCTGTTTCCTCTTTGCTCCCTCTTTCCAGCCTTTTCCCTGAGGACTGTCCTCCCCTCCCCAGAACCTCTGGGATTTGAATGGCCCTGGGGTCCCTGCTCACTGGAGATACACAGATGATCCTGACTCACAGCACAAGTCCCATGATTGGTAGATGGTGTTTCTGGGGCTGAGGAGAGGGAATTCGCAGTGTCCATGTGGGCCTGGGAGGGCTGCCAGCTTCAGGTGGGGACAGGAGTGGGGTCTCTGACAATACTGAGCATGGAGAGTGCCCATGGGCAGGACTGGGGTCTCCTGGGGACACATCTGTCACTTAGGAGGGGCCCTCTGAGCAGACACACTTGCCCCTGCACGTGCACTTGGAAGAGGCATGTCCTTCTTTGTTGTTCTAAGACTGAGGCTTCATGTCTGTCACCTGCCACGGCCCTAGGGGCTCCACATGAGAGACAATGTCACTCTAGGCCCCGGTCCTCCCTCCTTTCACTGTGTGGCACTGCTTCCTGTGTCACAGGCACCTTCCCTGAACAGAGCTGACTCCTCCAACACTTGTCCCCTCACCTCCTTCCACCAGCATTTCCTGAGCACCTATGATGTTCTGGGGGCTACATCAGTGAATGAAATGGACGATACTCCTTGGCCCAGAGTGGATGGCACAGATGTTCACCAGCCACCCTGAGCCTGCCCTGTGACTGGTGTGCAGAGGACAAGGTTCCCAGGGTTTGACCTTGTCAGGGAGGACAAGGAGGGCTTTCCTGAGGAGGGGGACAACTTGTACTGAGATCTGAGTGGTGAGAAGGGAAAACTCTGGGAGACGGGGAGGAGGGGTGATCAGGCAGCAGGAACAGCTTGTGCAAAGGCCCTGTGGTGGGAGGGAGGGTGGTGGATTCAGGGCCTGAACAGTGGTCCTGGAGGCCGGGATGAGGCTTAAGGGGAATCGGGAACCAAGTGAGCCTGGAGGGGAGGTGCTGGGTGGGGCCCCACTGGACCAGGTCGGCAGGGGGGTGCAGTTCTGCTTTTACCTTCAGAGTCCTCAGGAGCTCCTGAAGCCAGGGAGGAGTGAGCAGATTTCTGTGATGAATCCCCTCTTTGTGGCCACTGGTCAGGAGAGGACAGTGGTGCAGGAGGCAGGGAGGAGGTCCAGACAGGAGGTGGTGGGGCGAGTTGGGGCTGTGGAGTTGGAAAAAGAGGATGGGTCCCAGCAGTTTGGGGAGATGACACCAGAAGTGGGTTTGATGAGGGCGCAGGGAGGGAGAGGAAGGGGAGGGGTCGAGGCTGGCCCCCAGGGCTCCTGGTGGGGGGTGAAGGCCCCAGTGCAGTCAGGACTCAGGAGCCAGGTTTGGGGGAAGGTCATGGTCACTGAGGCCGTCCTTTGGTCTCTCCCTTCCGCACCTTCTCCTCCAGTTTCCTCCCACCACCTTGGCCTTCTCAGATCCTGAACATCAGATCTGGATGAGTTTTAGAAACCCCCTTGGTCCCACCCCTCATGAAAGGGTATGGGATTTCTGAAGGCCACAGCGAAGGAGCTTGGGGCTTGGGCTGGGCTTGGAGGCAGCTCCCGGAGCAGGGCCCTCCCTCCACATTGTCTGAGCCTACCCACCGTGGACATTACAGCTGGGGGCTGAGGCCTCCATTCTCCAGGCCCAGCCCTGAGGGCCGTGGGCTAATGGCTCTGTCACCCCTTGAATCAATAAGTAAAGAACCATTATCTTTATGGCAACATTTTTTCAAATAGTTCAGGGAGAAGTTGATAAATGGGTCCTGTCTGTCCCAGGGAGACTTTAGATTTCCTTTCTTTAATTCTTTTCTTTGTGAGTGACTGTCCCTAACACACAGACCCCCTCTCTCCCGGTGCAGCTGGAGGCACTGGGGAAATGCCTGCAGTGCTGAGGGCAGCTCTCAGGAGGAAGCCTGGGGCTGGGCCTGCAGGGCTGGGCCTGGAGGCTGCAGCAGCTCGGGCTCCTTGCCTTGTCCTGTCCAGTCAGCCTGGAATTCTTGCTGCCCAGTCAAATAGGTGGTGAGCTCCCCATCACTAAAGTGGATCCCAGAGACTGGGCAACCCTGGGCAGGGAGCGGAGGCATCAAACACTGGACAGGAGGGACAGGAGGGGAGGAGAAAGGACCCAGCAGGTACTGGGAGGTGGTGAGGAGGTGGGGGGGAACGTGCTGGGCTTGGCCCTTTAGGGCCTCTGTCACCAGTCCCTCCCCCAGTCCCATCCCAAGGGTTAGGCTGTGTTTTCTCCATTTCACTAAAGAGGAAATGGGTTGAGAGTTAAACGAGGGAGTAAGCAGCACGG